>NW_022170738.1:39847114-39920868 GCF_008802855.1 Photinus pyralis | reverse complement strand
AAAAAAAAGGCAGTGTATAACCTTCCTTTTTTCCAAAATTCGATTGCACCCAAATTTCTCGGGAAAACACTTTTTCTTATTAATTGTGGTGTGTAGAATCCAAAACAATTCGTACTTTTTCGATCAGACTTCTCATCAAAAGTTATAGACTAGAAACCAATTTCGAAAGAAAATTCAAAGGGCTGTAACTTTTGAACTAGTAGCCCAATCTTGGAACTGTTTGAAATATGGATTCTACAGGCCACATTCTATAAGAAAAAATTTTTCCGGGTCGATCTGACAGAATTTTTTTTTCGGGCCTCAAAAAAAGGCAGTGTACAGCCTTCCTTTTTTACCGAAAATCGACTACACCAAAATTTCTCGGGAAAACACTTTTTCTTATTAATTTTGGTGCGTAGAATCCAAAACAATTCGTACTTTTTCGATCAGACTTCTCAATCAAAAGTTATAGACTAGAAACCAATTTCGAAAGAAAATTCAAAGGGCTGTAACTTTTGAACTAGTAGCCCAATCTTGGAACTGTTTGAAATTATGGATTCTACAGGCCACATTCTATAAGAAAATTTTTTTCCGGGTCGATCTGAGACAATTTTTTTTTCGGGGCCTCAAAAAAAGGCAGTGTATAACCTTCCTTTTTTACCAAAAATCGACTACACCAAAATTTCTCGGGAAAACACATTTTTCTTATTAATTTTGGTGCGTAGAATCCAAAACAATTCGTACTTTTTCGATCAGACTTCTCAATCAAAAGTTATAGACTAGAAACCAATGTCGAAAAAAAATTCAAAGGGCTGTAACTTTTGAACTAGTAGTCCAATCTTGGAACTGTTTGAAATAATGGATTCTACAGGCCACATTCTATAAGAAAATTTTTTTTCCGGGTCGATCTGAGAGTAGGTACCATGTGACACTTCTTTGCTGTTTCAAATTCAAACGCGTGAGCAAGGACCTTTCTCGATCCTCTCGGGCCTTGCTGCTGCGGCCTTAATGCTAGTGCTCGATATCACTATCTCATCGTACAGTATGTATGAATGTTTGCACGGCTAGTTGGTCTAAGAAGCTTTCTGGCGCTGATGGGTAGGGTAGGGATCAATCTGGCTTTCTCAATTTCAGTTGCGCATATACCTGTTGGAGGTGCTTTTCGCAGTAACGCAATGGTCCGATGACGGGGAAATAGCGATTCTTCCACATTCGTAGAATGGCGCGACTCGCTGTGGTCAGCAAAACGACTCAAATCGAATCAAATACACCGGTAAAAGGGGATAGAAAGAAAATTCTGATTTCGACAAAATTTGGCATTTTTTGAACACAAAAATAACAAATCCAGTTTTTGAAAAAAACATTAATCTTAATCGATTCTATGCAAAAAAATATCTGTCCTTCGGACCTCCATCTGTTCATGTTTTCGTTTACTTTGGACTAAAAGCTGCTATCAAACTGGAATAGACTCCATTATCTGTAGTTACATTATTTAGTTGAGCAAATACATGTAGATAATCATCCGCCCTTTGTTTCAGGTTTTAATAAATGGTGTATGGATGATTATATCTCCAGCCAAAGCAATGCATCATTATCCAACACGCGAAGATAACCTACTAGTATGTTCAACTGATATTGACGCTTCCTACATGATAGCCTTTACATATCCAATACTGCTCATTGTTATATGTACCGTTTACGCTGTTCTCACTAGAAAAATTCCAGAAGCTTTCAACGAATCCAAACATATTGGGTTTACAATGTACACTACGTGTGTAATATGGTTAGCCTTCGTTCCCTTATATTTCGGAACTGAGAACCATGTCGCACTTAGAATTACTAGTATGTCAGTTACAATTAGTCTTTCCGCAAGTGTTACTGTCGCTTGTCTCTTCTCGCCAAAGGTAAGGTCCTCGGTTTTCTCAGCTTTTAACGATTTTTTTTTCAGTTGTACATTATCCTAATTAGACCAGAGAGGAACGTTCGGCAAAGTATGATGCCAATGCGTTACAGCGCCATCAATAAAAGTTCGGGTACTGCGGGATCCGGTAGTATGATGGCGCCTGTTATGGTCACCGCAGTCACGTGCGATCAAAAACAGCAAATTCAGAAACACGTACCGCCCATATTGGGAAGAGATTTATCTGAAAATGAAGGTCAGCGCAACGCACAACCTCCCATGTATTTACTCCCATTTTTGCAGATACCGACACAAGTAATCACCAAACGAGACCAGTAATGATAGACTGTAGTACGTTAACTGATCCACCACCTCCCGCCTATTGCGAGTCCGTTCTGACGAACGGCGAAGAGTACATTCCGAAAATAAACAATAATTGTAATGTAGGAAATGGTCCCCTGGCGTTACTGCCAGGATTACAAATGAAAGACGTTCCGTTATAGCAGGAAGCGAACTCGCGTTCTTCCAGTCTGAATTCACCTCGTAATCCTGTGCAAGTGTAAATTTCACCAAATCGAAAAAAGGCAACGGTGCTATGAAGTATTTCTGCTAAACTGAGCTGGTGAAATGACGTCGACGTCTTTCCAATATTGTATTTTATATGGTGCTGTGAATACTGTATTTGATAAGTAAATATACTAAAATATATATTATATTAGGTTTAGGTACATTCATAAATTTTCATACATTGATATTTTAAGAAGAATGTAGCCAATGATATACCTACCCAACTACGATACGAAAATTGTGTAAATATTAAACTCTTGTGCCGAAGACGAATTTCTCAAAAACAAAAACAACTGTACATAAGAACCCATAATTTATTATTATTATTATTACAATGTTACGCTAATTTATTCACACACGTTAAATATATTGTACCGTTAGAGAAAATAAGCAGCCATCTTATATAATTGTTCATAAAATAAGTAAATATTGTATGATGTTATTTAAATGTTGTGATGATAAAGGTGCATGGCAACAAGAAATGTATGTGGCACCAATCGGCATCATTGAGCCCAATGCCGAATGTAGTCATATCAACGCAGCAGTTTTAAACCACCTAAAACCATACAACATATCCGTCAGAATAGACTCGATAAATATTTAAAAGTTGAATGTTAATTAATTTTCTAACGGAAGATTTAAATGTCGTAGCAATAATAACTTTTGTCATCATAACATAAATATGAACTGTAGGCATGTATGTATTAATGTTCAACGATGTTCCATTACAGGGGTATTTAATAAAAATTGTTGACTTCGAGTGTATGTTTTTAGCATAGGCTTGAACAAATTACACTTCGTATTGATAATAGATGAATTAAATATCTCTTTACATGACCACTACCATTCAAGAAATGAGTGCTATGATCACACGCTCATCACAAAACAACTTTACTTTTCACATAAGCCCTTTAGTAGTCATTCCTAATTAAAATTCTCGTTGAGATTCGACACAGTAAAAAATACCCAAAGCGGCCGAAAATTACAAAATTTTATATCTTTCGCGATTCAGATTAACAGTGAGACCTCTGGTGGCAGCACATTGTAATTCCTATTGGTGGGTGAAGACCGCCATTTCAGTGGCGTATTTACGGTGGGGGGGGGATGAAGGGGATATATCCCCCCCAGAAGAATTGAGTTATCATCATAGCTATTAGGTATTTAGGTAATACTCCGCTATCCGCTCCGCCCACTTTAAAATAAAGGCAATAATATATAGGTATATATAGAGAGCAATTTTGATTTTGGTTAAAGTCACTAAAATCTAAATATTCTGTAGTATTCAGTATTCACTATTCAGTGAGTGATCAGTGTTGGCAGTCAACGATTTGGTTATTCGGCATCGATCGGCAATTCGCTACATTGATGCCCAAAATAACAAATAGGTATCAGGTACTTAGTACTCCTACTGAGGTGAGGTACCTGCGTACTGCCTTTCACGAAAATAAGAATTTTAAATTTTAAAAACAGGAATTTTTTTGCCCATAACTTTTGATGGAGACGTCTAATCGAAAAAGTACGAATCGTTTTGGATTCTACGCACCCAAATTAATAAGAAAAAGTTTTTCCCCGAGAAATTTTGGTGCAGTCGATTTTTGGTAAAAAAGGAAGGTAATAACTGCCTTTTTTTTGGCCCAGAAAAAAAAATTGTCTCAGATCGACCGGAAAAAAAATATTTTCTTATAGAATGTGGCCTGTAGAATCCATAATTTCAAACAGTTCCAAGATCGGACTACTAGATCAAAAGTTACAGCCCTTTGAATTTTTTGTCGAAATTGGTTTTTTGCCCATAAATATACCTATTATTCAAACTTTTCATTGACTAATTAAAGCAAAAGCAATAAAGGGGCCTGTCAGCAGTAAGAAATAAAATCCCGTTCTAATCTACTCTTACCCCCCCCCCCCTTCTAGTACGCACTGGGGGACTGTATGTGCCACGAACTTGTTTAATCCCCCCCGCCCCCTCCCAGAATACATTTCTACGTACGCCACTGCGCCATTTTGTTTATTTACAATGGCCAAAAGTAATAAATATTGCAGTTTTTGCTTGAGCTAGGAGGCTATTGCGAGCACCGTTTTTTGGACATGTCAAAATCTCATCTAATGTCAACGCCTTAGATCATTTTCAAATTTTTATTGCATCTGTATGTATGCATCAGGGGCCAAATACGAATGACCACCGGCCATATCTCGGAAGCTAGTAGACATAGAGCTTTTGGGTCAAAAATTATGTAATAAAAGTGGCCAAGAGTAATTGCTGGAAATTATTTTCGAGTGTATGAAATGACCACTAGGGGGCGCAAAGGTCATGATCACATACATATAAAATTTCAATTTCCGCCGGATTTTATCTAATAAAGTGGTACCTATCAAAGATAGCCGAGTTTTAATCACACTCTTTTTTGTTTTACTTTTGTTTTTTTTAATTAAATATTGATTTGGTCTTTTTTTATGATTTTCAAAGGGAATATAATTTAATCAATCCATTTCATAAAAAAAGTTTGATTCTGCTGTAATAAATAAAATAAAATTATAAAATTACACATATCGGTTGCACCCATTGGATTATTTTGTTATAACAAGAAATGAATAATAAATAAGATGTAGATATCTGGGAATCGTTTCAAGGGCTTTGCAGAAACTTTTAGCTCCCTATAAAGTGCCCTGCAGTACAACAGCGAGGCTTGGCAGCTTACAATCACCAGGAGTCACAAAGAACGACAATCATAATGGGCTCATGTGAAAAGTTTGGAAGGTTTTGAGATTTTGGAACATACCTACTGATATGAGAGTATTCCACACATACAAAAAACTTTAATTTTACACTACGAATGATTAATGAACGTTACTGATGGATGTGAACCGTAAACTTACCTTGTAGTACTCTAAAAATCTTAGTCTACAAAAAAATGCGGCATTTTCTCAAGATTAAACTGTTATGTATTTAGAAACGTTAGTTATTTTGAAAGCTAATACAAATGTGTACTATGCAAAGAAAGAAACACTGATGCCGTAAGACAGCTAACATCTAATTACAAACATCACTTACTGCTACCTCAGCTTTTCTTTATGAAGAAAGTATGGAGTTAGTAAAAGTTACTTTACGACTTTAACCAAAATTTACCCCCGGCTCGAATACCTTTTATTTTTGATGTCTTCTTTCCTTTATCGCCGCTAGCCGTCGCCTCACGACCGTCAGTCGTCATTACCTCATCGGATCCTTCGGCGCGTTCTTGCAGCTGGGTTTTTAGAGTTTTCTTAATATTTACAATCTGTAAAAGTCGACACTTAAGGAAGGTTTTAACGTTCGTACGGGGGTACCTCTTGTTCGATGTCTGCCTTGCGTTGCACGCTACGATTTTTCTCGGCGTTCGCGCGATGAATTTGTGATTCGACGCAAACTAAAACATTCTCGCACGCCGTACACCATTTCTGTAGGCAGTCGACGATCACCCGAATATCGGCGGCCTGTATGTCTCTCCCTATCGCGTAATCCACCTCCAATTGACTATTTTTCTGGTCTAATTTACCGTGGATTATATCCGCATAAATTGCTTCAATAATTAAATCTTCTAAATCCCGAACATTCTTAATTTCGAGTTCGTTTAATAAAGTAGAGTAGGGTATACACTGTAAACCTAACAGTTAATGTAATAGTAACACAAGTAAGCCATACCTTCGTCTGTGTTGCTAGCGTAACTATCGTTAAATGTTGCAATTTCTTTTTCTGCGCCGGCGTTAACTCTAACAGATTGCTTTGGTTTGATACGTACTGTTTGTAAGTTCCGAAGGCGAACAAGTTGAGAGTATGCCAACAGGCGCTATTGACACCTATTGCCAACTAAAAACAAAGTTATACGCCACTTAAATCTTCGACAATCAGCATGCCTGACCTCCTGCACATTTGGCATATCTAATAGCTCTCCGAACACATAAACCCCCGGTGTTTCCAGTACTTGCTTAATCAATTCGACGCAAGCTGCACCTTTTGCAGATTTAGCGAGTAGAACGAATTGCTCCAGGGGGTTGTTGGAATGGGACGGTTTTTCGACTACCATTTTTCAGTGTGTGAAAGTACAGGAGCAGTTTAATTCTTGTTATTTATTTAGTACACAATTTTTGTTTTTGGCGACCGGTGCGGTGAATATAAATTTGACAATTGACATTTGATTTGACGGAAATTTGGAAGCATTATTTATACACTGCGAGATTATTCCGACAAACCTGCGGTGTACCTACTACCAGTTTTGATACCTGGAAAATCTATCTAATCTCTTTTAAGGTCTTTCACAGCTTCTAGGTCCTAGTTCAACAAATTCAGTGAACTGCACCAGATGAGAAAGCAACACATACAGCAAAGAATCGGACTGTATCTGGTATTTACTCCACAGAATGTATTTAAACAACTCGTATGGAGAAACATCAAATTAGAGAACCCCCTCTCTCGTATACGCCAAAACACAAGAGCTGCAGGTCATCCTCCATGGCATTGAAGATATAATTTTTATCATACAACAAATATTGGACGAGATTAACTTTATATCTACTGTACGAGGAAATAAATATTTATCCAAGTGCTATACCTCTTCAATTTTAAAATTCTATAAATTAGTCGCCATCCTCGCCCATTGCATTATTGCACATTACAGCACCAACATTTAACTACCCTCTTTATTAATAATTATGCATAAAATTAACACACCCTGTCATTGTTATACAAACTACAGGAATGACACTCATTCTTTAAAATTAACTTGAGACTAAAATTGTTCCATAAAATTAATGTAGCGGTAAAAAAAATTGTTATACATTTTCGGATACGTATAAGATAGAACCACATCAATGCTTCTACATTAATAATTAAATATACATAGCATGCATACAAATGGTTACATTCGAGAAGCCAACAAAGATCTAGCACCTTGTTTCATACAAGCCACTTCTTCCGATATACCGTACCCATTTAATAACATCGTGATCAGAGTAGTTGAGTTTTGGCTCGAACACCTTTAGATACCTCACCTTGAAACCGGAGGGAGCAAATGGTACCTCGAAATTCATTGAGATAGGCGGGCGAGTCCATTTCTTCTTAGTATCGGTTTCTAATAGTTCGATTTCTGCAGAGAGCTGTGTTTCTTTCATGCCTGCCATACGTTTAATCCTACAAAAAGACGTAAAAACCGCACAAAATCATTTGTAGATACTTACTTCCAAACAATCGCATTTTCGGAAGCTTTATACTTGGCTTTGCCTTTAAGGCAAATGAGTTGCACTCCAGACGTATTCAAAGGAGTGGGGATTTTCACCTCAATCTTTTGGCCTAGTAGAGACGGTTTAAAATTGCTCTTCAACACTACCTTCACCTCCATTTTGGTACGGCCAACCTCGCGAACTAGGGGAATCACACGGAACGGCAGAGAAATGTCTTTGGTTGTTCGATATCTACAAATCACGATTTTACAAAGACACCCAATAGTGTCAGCTAGTTACCTCATAAGTTCAAACTCTCCGTCGGGTGGGATAAAACTAATGGAATGTTCCGTCTCAAACTTACTCAGCTTAACACACTGATGAAATTGACAGTCGTCGATTACAACGACGGGTTTGCCAGATCGTGCCGGATCCGAGTCAGTTGTACTGCCCAAACCTCCCTTACCTTTCGCCTCCATGACTATTTTATCGTTAATTCCGAATTTGCACTCGGGCATACCTGAGAGGTACGATTTCATGACCACTTTTCCAGCGACGTGTGCAGACAGCACCTGACCTATAGAAGACATTAATTTCCCTCGTCATGCCATTCAATAAGAATCTGAATAAAAGGGCAGTACAATGCATTTTCAAGTGGTCAATTTTAAATTAAATTATCCACATTTGATTTTGTGGAGAAGAGAATTTTAGCTATTTAGATTCTTATCAACCGTCATCCTGTAGCTTTAATTTACCTTGAGGCGACATTAATAAGTTCACATACTCCAAAACGTCTAAGAATAATTCATTGCGACGATACTTAATTCCTTCTCGTCGCCATCCGATTTGCCCGGTAACCTGTGAGGTAATCTGAGCCTGTTCCTCTTTAGTCGCCGATTTAATGCCCTGTTGAGTTATGAACGTCTTCAAAACTCCCGTGTCTGAATTTTGCGGATAACCAAAGTCCAGAATTTCTGTTGGCAAACATTCCTAGCCAATTTGCGGTTTATAAATATACAAATATTACCGTCTAATAGTTCGTAGATCAAAACAAAGTTGTTTTTTATATTTTCCTCTGAAATCTTGCCAAAGTAGGATTGCATAACTTCAATAATCTTGAGCAGAAACTCAAAGACCATAGCGGCGTTAACGTTTTGTTTCGTTACAGCGGCCAGCCAAATATTCGCCCTCTGAAAGTGCAAGACATAGAAATCGGTTTTTGCCGTGTTACTCCCTACCTTAATATGGAAGAAGGACGTCCTCGCTATGTTCGTGACGGGAGAGCGTACCTGCTGTCTGGCATGAATGACGTTAACGCGAAATGCATCAACTGCATTTCGACCGATATCGTCACGATACACTCTTGAGATGAGCACCTCCCCCTTGTGATTATATACAAAAAGCCCCCCAATCATAATGGGAGCCTTCAAGTGTAACAATTTAACATAAAAATTGAGTTACTTGTAGAACAACTTACGTGAAATGGTTTTAAATTGCTTAGAACTTGGTCTCTTGCAATAGCATCCTTTTATAAAAAGATTGCCGATAACACATCCACCCACTACGCCATTTTTTAACCTCTACATTCTTCGAAGTTCGAACTGACAGTTGACAGTCGATGTTGAATTCTTCCAATTCATCGAATTTTCGAAAATGTACATGGTGCCTCAAATTTTACAGTCCAGTTAAAAAAATGCATCTACCAGATCTAAATTCTTGATATACCTCTTTTATAGGCTTTTAAAGTCTTAGCATTTTATCTGTGGGTTGCAGAAGGCTAGGAGGACTTAAAAGAAGACATGTGGTCGTATGGGACAAAGAACTATGTATTAACATTCATGTGGATCAAAGATTAGGTATCATATAAAAAGCCCATTATACAGTAAACGAAACAAAAGCAAAACACCAAAGCATTGGGGTTCATCCTATTTTAGGGGATTTTAAATGTAGTGTACGGGTTCAATAACGATAAGTGGTTTTCTTTGGTCCCACTTGCTCGCCTTTAAGTGAAACACGAGGCAAGCAATCCTGTTTATGTAAAAATACTCAAATTTATCATTTTAACCAAGGCGCCCCCTATTTAATTTTTACCTAAATGATATTGTCACATTTGAAATTTTGGGAAAAAATTTAAATAACGAGAACCGTCAAATACGTACCTAACCTAGAATAATCAACACAATTTACGTGTTTAGTTTTAAATTTAACTATTATTAATAATTATTTCAGTAAATGTAACTGCAAACTCGAGATAATAATGGAGAAAGGGCCCACAATAGAAACTAGTCATTTAAAGTGTGATAGCGAAGAAACCATCGATACCGAATCCAAGCATGATAGCAACCTTTACTCGACCGAAATTGATTCGGAAACCGTTGAGAAACTTAAAGGTGACGCTATTGGAGATACTTTATACAGCGAAGCATTCGTAGCAAAAACTTTACTGCAGTTGTCGAATCTGAAATGGTCCGAAAAGGTGGAGGAAGATTTATGCTTCTTGTGGGATATGACGTTAGAAAAAGACGTTTGCGACTATCTACTAAAGTTGTCTTATCCAAATATTGTATGCGAAGTCATTCAGAAATACGACGAGAGCCGTTTGTTGGAGATAGTGATTGGAATTCTCGCCAATGTTTGTTGTACGGTCGATACCTCTGATATAACCGACGATCACGCAAAACTGGTGCTATCAGTGCTGGAAACGGATGATGCTTTGATTTTAATACAAGTTGTACGATTTGTTAAGGCGCTAGCGTACGATCGGGACCAGTTACTGTTTCTCGACGATGGAGTGTTAGAAAAGTTAAACTTTATACTTTTAAATTCGTGTAACGTTGATCTTCTCTTGAATACCCTCGATTCCATTTCGAAGATGACCTCGGATAATAAATTAAGTTTAACGGTTGTAAAAGCAGAGTTCATTAAATCCGCAGTAGTAGCTTATCAATGTATTTGTAAAATTGAACGCGAACGGCTGTCTTTATCTGAAGACGAAATCGAAACCAATCAACAGCGCACATCCCTCACGTATTTAATCCAGATCGTCACGAACATCTGCAGTTACATAAACACCGACGACAAAAACAACAATTTATTTCACGAAGCACAAGAATTCATCGACCCTTTTGTCGACGAGCTTTGCAAAATTTTGAATTATTACAGCAAAGACGAATGCGTCCTTCCCGTATCGGAGGAGCTTCAATTTTACGTTAAGGCGTTCATTTTCATTTTCCAAACGTTACGCATCCGCTACAGCAAGACAATCTTCAAGAGTATTATTAGCATAACTTACTTCCTATTGAGTAATAAATGCGAAGAGTCGGACGAGTTTTTAGAGTTCTGTAACTATTTCGTTTATGTCGGATCCTTAGATAATCTGAAAAGTGATTTTCGTAGTTTCGAAATTAAGGTCGTTAGGCATATTCTTAGTAATATTCACGCGAATAGGGATTCTTACGACTGTGTTAATGAAGAAAATGTAAATGCCTTATTAATGGAATTTGTAGGGAAGCGTTGAAGTTGACCGTTTCTGTCTTATGTTATGTACCTACCTACAATATTCCTCATTATGTACTATATTAATGAATATATAATGTGATATTATTTTAAGATTATTGCTGTCTTAATTATAGGATTGTAACAATTTTGTATGCTGTATACCCATGAGATCATGTTTAGCTATTTATACATGTGATACTGGCTTCGCAAAAAATAAAAAATGTTACCCAATTACCTCTTTTTGTCACTGTGTACACTTGAACACTGCAGTACTCAACCGTGCCAGAGGCACCTGTAAAAAGTATTATGCGGGAAGCCTGTTGAGGGCCCAGAACAAGAGAGGGATAATAAATAACCAGGTTATTGTCACAAATTCAAATAAAAACTCCAAAACTGACCTTTTTTCAGTGGTTTCCTTATTTTGACCAAGTAACCCTGTAAAGGATTAATCATTTACAAATGAAAATATTTGATGCCCTCAAAAGGATCATACCCATTGCTGATAAGTGATAAGAAAAGATTTTCATTAAAAATTAAGTACCTAATTCCAAAACAGATGGAAGTTGAATTTTTATATCCGTGTATTTAAGGATGCGAGTGAATCCTATAAAAATAAGAATATGAATCATCTGGAAAAGGATAATGAATCCAAAAACAAGAATCACCCCCCAACAAAAGAACGTTTTCTTTTTCCAAAGCACTCTTCTCAAAAAATTAAAAATTGTGTTTTTAGGAAAAATGTGATACTGAACCACCATGTGTGATATATCGTTGTAAAGAGAAAAAAAGACGTAATCTCAAAATGTGAAAAATGAAAATTCAAAATGGCATCCATAAGAAAAACTAAAGTTGTCACGTGTTTCTTAGTCATCTTGACAGTTATTAAAAACAGGATGCCATATTTGAAATCTCCATTAAAAAGTGTCCGAATAATGTGTTAATTAGAAATGTCTACTACGATTAGTTTATCATAAAAAAAATAAAAACGAAAATCAGCAATTTTCGTTTTTTTGCGATATCTTCAAAACTATTGGAGATATTTCAAATTTCTTTTCAGATTCTTATTCGGCACGAAAATTGGCAACTTTGCCCTCATTTAACCAACTTTCTATCTCTTAAGATAAGTGAGATCCCCATAGTGGCACTCGAAAAATGGACACCGTGTATATCTAGTGCTGATGTAAAGTAATAATTGTGAATATCTCGAATTTGTTGGGAAAATTTCGGAGAGTATCCCTAAGGGCTTATGATCCTTCTTGCATTATAATATATAGGTAGCGTCATAGTGTAAGTTACACTATGGTAAGGTGTAGATAGCGTGTGATATCTTTTTCTTTACTAAAAGAATCTTTTTCTTTCGTTGGAAAATGCGCTAAAAAGTGGAGTTATTTTGTTATGAGTAATAGGATACGAGAATTCAGAATCAGGAGATTCATACGCCATTTGAAGGCATTTGATTTGGCAAATTTACCTAAATGAAAAGCCTAATTGGTCTGTAACCATTTTTGTTTAGAATGTAAAAAAAACCTGTAGATTAATTAAATGATAAAACGACATTCGAATACAATTCAGCTATATATAGGTCTGGTCTACCTACATATTACTGTGACCCTATAACATTCGGGTACATAAAAAATAAATGCAATGCCCCACGTTGGGCGAGCTAATAAAATTGTTGTGCCCGACCAAAATGAACCATACACAAAATACCTTAAACCTATCTAGCTTTCTCATTATAACTTTCCCAGGACACATCTGAATCTTGGCACAATGAAAAATTCCAATCTTGACTTCAAATTCCAAATTCTAAGGTAAATAATGGCCGCGATCAAATTCCTTAAAGGATTACCTACTACCTACAAACATACCAATCGCTCTTTGTGAGTACCCTCCCCCAACACTCCGCTAGCTTGTTATATGAGGAATTATAACCGATCACAATACTCATCGGTTGACTCAATCAGCAGGTAAGAATCGAGTTTAAATATCTAAACTTTTAGTGTTACTGTGTGCTAGATCTCATGTTACAAATTTCGCACCCTTACGAGCTCATTCTTAATTTGTTTTAATTACAAATCACTTAAACAACCACAGCAGACCAGTATACAACAAAATTAAATTGTATTTTGAATAACAAAGCAAAGTTTTCCATCAACAAAAAATGCACGTATTTTTACAATAAATAAAAACAAAAGCAGAGAAAAAAATTATTTAATTGTCCACAATTTCTAAGCTGCTCTCACTATTCTTTGTTGCGTGTTCGTGTTCGGACGAACTAGAACCAGATCCGATTTCCATTAAATCGTCAGATTTGGCGTCGATTGTGTCCGGATCTGGATCGGGTGGTACGCTTGATAGTTGCCAAGCCGGTATGGAAGGGGGTACTACGGAGTTATTCGACACTGATGGAAATTGTTTTCTGTAAGTCGAGATAACGATTAAGAAGTGTTCCTAGTTATTCAAATATGCTTCAGCTTATAGAAATTATATCGGAAACTTTACAAATGCAATTGTTTTTGGGATTTTTTAAATACCATCAGTGGATTCAAATCAAGTCACATGAAATACAATGATTAGACTTACAACAAACCCCTGCACGTAGTCAACACGTTTAAGAGGTTTTTAGTTGTTTTATAAACAATTGAGTGGTAGAGATGTCTCAATATATTACAGGAACAACATGCTGTTTTACCTGAATTACTCAACAAGGGGTGCTGATATTTATATTTTGAACACTGTGACAAATTCAAGGAAAATTGGGCTGTTTTGATTATCCAACGAGAATCTTAAGTTGGCATGCCCTGTGAAGTATGTCTGGAGGTACACTGCGAACTGCTATCAAATTGCAAGAAATAAAAACCAATACCCATAAAATGGCAATTTAAATTGTGAAATAACCTTCATAGATTATTCTTCGTATCGTAAAAAGGTAATAACTAAATTGATAGCAATTTTACAGCCCATTAGGCCATTACTTCTAAATAAAACCTTTAATTATAGCACATAGTACACTTATAATGGCATACGGTTTCACTAAAGCCAAGCTATTCTGATAAAACCTGAGGTCACACCTAGATTAACATAACAAAAAAACGGGCAACAACCCTGTCATTAATTCAGGTCTTAATATGCATTTCCAAATTCAGAATTTCCACGTGCAGTGCAACTTTTTTACATTTCTGACCTACCTGCTAAGCAAAAGTCCCTTAACCGTCGATATTTCCGACTTCAAATCATGCAATTGTCTTTGCATAGGGGACTCGCCGCCTTGTGAAATTTTATCTACCTCAATCTTAACATCGGTTACGGAATTTTTTAAATCGGTTATAGACAGCGAAACGGATTTACTCAAATCTTCCATTTGTTCATCCAAATTTTTCTTCTTCTTCTCTCCGAATAAGAACGGCCTAATAAATTTCTGCAACAAACACTAAGCGAAAAAATGGCGCAATTGGTGGACTGACCTTATAAAACATGTAAATGGCGTAGGCGACTGCACTAAGCAGCGCGACATTATGTACAATTTCTTTAAACTTATCGAAGTAACTAATAGGTTGTACTTGACTAGTGTAAACGTTTGACTGGATTGGAATAGGAAGTGCGGGCGGTTCTCTGGTTTGTTTCTCGTGTAAAACGTAAGCTCCGGCACGTTCGCAGGCAACTTGTATTTCTTTGTCGGTTAGACCCTTGCGTTGGAGAAACTTTTGCTTTTGAGCCAAAGGCGTGCTGACGACATTACGATTTTCTAAAAACTTCACGGCGGTTTGCACCTAAAATACTGCGTAAAAAACTACAGTTCCCATTGCGAAACTTACAATATCTTCCCTAACCGTGTCGGAGTAAGTGCCAGCTTCTTCCGTAGATACGTCGGCCATATCTACTCGTTGAATGTAAGCTTTTTAAATTTTCATTACAGTATCAAACTCCAAGGTCGTAGGGCATGTAAACTTCACAATCACACTTTGAGGAAGAGTTATTCGAGAAAAACGATTTGTCCTAATTGGTACAGACAAAGTTGAAAACATAAAATGCCAATGATCACTGTATATTTCCTAATCAATTCAGTAGCAGCGAATTAGAAGATAAGAAATTGTTTAATTAATTAAAAAAATAATAAATTTCTGTAGCAAATCCACCGTACACCTCCCCCCAAACAAAACCAACTTCAACTTATCATTTATCTGGTGTCTCTACTATACACACTTTTCTTAGACTGTGTTTAGGTATATGCTGTATATAAAATATACAGGGAATTTTTCTTAAATGTATACGGGTAATGTGTACTTTTAAAGGAAACGGAACAAATGCATGGAATAAATGGCTATAATAGGCAACTAACTCTACACGAATTTGTTTTAACTGATAGTCTGCGTATACTATGAAAGCAGTATCTTGATTATTTAATATAACAAGGTTAGCCATTAGTCTTTATTTTTATTATTAGCATCAATTTTTTTGTTTCCTCAGAGAAGTAGCCTTTGGTGGCAGGTATCCGCAGGGTGCCATTGTGACCGAATGCGAAGACAAGTGGACCTTTGACTTGTTGGAGAGGACGACCTGCCAGCGAGTTGGCCTAGTTGAATCATTGAATAAGCACTTTAAAAGAAGTATAATGCCTGTGTTAGTTGATGAAATGAGGACAGCTGCCTGGGTCTGGTTCGGGTAAAGACTTTGCTTCACGTTTAGTGATGTGCTCCTAGGGATTTTTTTATTTTATACGGTAATAACGGAGCCGGTATTTGGGTTGTCACAACTGACAACGCTCAACGATCTACTGCTCATGCGCAAATGTCAGATATGGGTCGATTTTTGTCATGGCGTTGGTGCTGTTACTGTTTATTGCTTGTTGAAAATGCGATATGTAAACCAAATTGAAGAGCTTCAGTATTTCGTCCTGTTAACCGATGTAAAATTATAACAGAAATATCAAGAATTACAAATGTGGAAGCGAGTGCAAATGGGACTAAGAGCATTTTTGCTTGTCACATCTAAAGTGTGGACTTGCTTTTGCTATATGATTAAAAAACAGACTAGAGCTGTAAGTTTACCATTAATTAAGTTCCCATTTTCCTCAGTAATTCGTACTGTTAATGTAATGTTGTTCCTAAGGCTGTGATGATTATAATATGCTAGATTTGATAAGTAATTTTTGATATTGTTATCTTGTGTCTATTAATATTTTACTTGTCAATGGCAAGGTTGTGATCGGGCAATGTTGTGATTTGGCAAGGGTTACATTTGGCACAGTATCAAAATTAGTTTATTACGTTTTAGATAATACAACATCAATCCGTCAAGTATAATATTTACCCACTGTCGCCATTATCAAGACATCGACTAAGTAAGTTACCTCACGCACACTAAATCGTATGTAATTCTCTCTTTTGCAGGTATCGTGAAACGCAAAGTATTGGTTTTAGATTTAGATGAAACATTGATTCACTCACATCACGATGGCGTCGTACGACAGACGGTTAGGCCGGGAACGCCACCCGATTTCGTTTTGAAAGTAGTAATTGATAGGCATCCTGTACGATTTTTTGTTCATAAAAGACCGCACGTAGATTTCTTTCTCGACATTGTCTCGCAGTGGTACGATCTTGTTGTGTTCACCGCGAGTATGGAGATATATGGTGCCGCAGTAGCCGACCGTTTGGACGCGGGGCGCGGGATTCTCCAACGCCGGTACTACCGGCAGCACTGCACGCCCGACTTGGGGTCGTATACGAAAGATCTCAGCGCCATTTGTAACGATTTGTCTAGCATATTTATTTTAGACAATAGCCCCGGAGCATATCGGGCCTATCCAGGTCGGTATTTAATTTTGAGAGTCGATGTTATGCGAATTTAATTTGTAGATAACGCGATTCCAATTAAGTCGTGGTTCTCGGATCCTACGGACACTGCATTGCTCAACCTCCTTCCTGTGCTGGACGCTTTACGTTTTACGGCAGATGTACGATCGGTCCTATCGCGAAACTTACATCTGCACCGTCTTTGGTAGACTCAGGTTAGTTAATTTACTTGTTAGTGAAATTTTGAGAGTTTCAGTCAGACCCGAGGTCAGACCTCATGAAAGTCCCTGCTGTGGCAAGTTGTGTATCCAGTTTTAACGAACCTCGTTGTAAATATATTTTTTTTATTCTAGTCTCTATTTTATTGTGTATTTTGTTAAATAAAAAATGAAGGTAGGAACAGAATAAACAACTGAAACTGTTTATGATTCTAGAGGGCGCCAATGTCAATCAGACAAGTGGATTTTTTATGTTATATATATAGTGTGGGTTTAAAAAGCATAAATATTTACGTAAGTTGATTTGTGCATGCTCAGGGAAGGTCCCTTAACAGCTAAAATCCATCAGAATAGTTTAGAAACTGGACTCGGGCATCAGGAGATTTTTTTAACCCATGCCAGAACTTGCTAGATTCTTTCCAGAACTTTGTATCATCTTCCTAGGGTTGCTATAGTTTTCCAGGTCTTTCTGGGTCATCCCTTATAAGTTTTCAATGATCGTCCCAGAGAATTCCACAATGTAGACTGCAAGAAGGTTTCTCGCCGTATTACCATTTGCCATTATGACTAATCAAGAAGGAGTAAAGAAACAGGGTTAAGTGGTAGAACAAAAGACCACTACCGTTCTGAACGCCACCCTTTTGATTTAACTGTCTTTTTTCTTTAATTTATTTTGCTTTATAGTTCTTATTTTGTATTAGTTTCGTTGTTTCAATAAATGACGATTACTATTATTATTATAAGAAAGATTTTAGGTATCACTGAAATGCATTCCTTAAAGATTCTTCATCATTTTCCGGGTGGAGCTTAAGAAAAAGATTATGATCCAAAATAATTGTAAATTGCTTCTCTCCTTGAAATGGAGAGGTGCTGTATTCATTTATTTTGCTCTAAATGACTTAATGACACCTGCCATATATTTTTCAACAAAAAAAAATTAGTTCCTGATCCAAACTGAGTTTCTAATGTAGGTGAAGTGATTCGAAATCGGGAAAAAATAATTAAAACAGCTGAATTTTTCCGCAGGCGAAATCGGGGGGATGAATGGGGTGGAAAGTGGTATTTTGCAATTTGTAGCAAAACTATTTATTTTAGGTGAAAATGGCCGAAGTAAAAGTTGTAGCCAATAGAAAAATGAAGGACTTTTGTAGCTACACTTTTTTCATATTAACTCATTGTTTTTTTGTTATTTTTAGAGTTGAATCTTTTACGTTTTGAGGGTCGCTCCTGCTTAGTCTCAAACTAAGATATTGAAAAAATAAGCCAAATCTGATGTGGCCCTCGAATTTGAATCAGGGCAGTGACAGAGTGAAGTGGAGGGGGATTGTACCTTTTTGCATATTTGTTTTCATCATTTTTGGAATTTTGGCTAAACATTTTTTTGAGTAAAATATAGGTAATATCGATGAAGAATTTTATGCTCCACAAAAATGGATACCACACCTTTTTTGATAAAGGGTGTAGTTTTCCTGTAAAATGCTGAAAACTGAAAAATGTACCTCTAGAAATGACACACAGGCTTCCCTGCCAGATGGGGGCGGGTGGCTCCCCTTTTAAAAATGTTTGTTTTGGTGAAATGTAAAATTGTGTGGCTTGCAAACGTCGTATAATTTCATGTATGGTAGGACTATTACCTTGGATACAATAAACAAAACAAAATCTCCATGGCCTACTACTTAAAAACTGTAAAAAATAAGGTTTTTGGTCCATGGCTAAAATTTAAAAAAATATGTTGATTGTCATACGTCAATAGAATCTGGAAAAAAAATGTAAAAAATTGGCATTAAGATATACAGGGTGTTGTATTTAAGAAATACCAACATTAGGTTAAATCTCGGAAACGATGGTCCAAAAATTTTGTTGACTACGGCACTGGATTCTACCTAAAACTATCTAAAATAGGCACTTTTCGTTTTCACCCTGTAGCTGAGAAACAAACGTATCTAGATTGATTCTGTTTATGGTGTAAAAGTAGCACAGAGGTGCGAAAACCGCAGGTCTTTACATTATCTGACATACACTACAGTCTCATCCAGAATATAGAACACACATGAACCTGTATTTGTAGAATTGTAATTCACCTTCCATCCAACCACGACGAGGTTTTGGAAAACACACAGCCCCAGAAGGCGTTCCAGAACAATCAAAGGTTTTCCATACTTTTTTGGGCATAGTCTAGAGGTTTTAAATCGATTCCTGAGTCTTTTGAGTTTTTACTATGGCTATCTAGACAGGTTTTGGGGTCTTATCAGAACTTTCTGCAGGGGCTGCTCTAAGATACTTAAAAGGAGTTGGGAAGCGCTTCAAAATTCTACGCGGGACGTAACGTACTAGAACTACCCTTTTCTGACAATTTAGGTCCCCACATTCTGGGAGGTATTTTTTTAAATTATTCCGTCATCCATGCCATTTATTTTTTAGTCCTCTCATTGAGGGCTGTGGTATCTCATCCTCGAGGTGTTGCTCATAGATTATTTTTTAACCTCAGGGACCTTTAAATGTTGACTTCACCCCTTATTACCAAGTGTAGATGTGGAATTTCTAGGTTGCTCTCTGTTCTCATTTGTTTCCCCTTTTTTTTAAAAAAAAAAACATTCAATGTGCTTTAGTGATTTAAGGGTACAGAAATGGAATATATTCATGCAAAAATTAGCTCTGTATATAAGTTGGCCGAGCTATTAACTAAATCTTGTTTGTTCAAGTAGCCGCTCAAACCTGAAGATGGTGTCCAAAGTGATCCGGGTCCGAACAACTTCTCACAATGTAAATATTAAACTAGTAGAATAAATTATTGTTTGTTTACTCTATTTCATTTTATCAAGGTGTAATTACGTAACATTATTTTTCATCCCATTGTTTTCGATTGCCAAAGACATTTTTGTATAGTTTTTGTTAGTTTTTGTGTTGCGTAGAACGTTGCGAAAGTAGTTAAATTCCTTTAAATTTACGTATTTATGTAACGATATTTTCTGCATCAGAAAATATTCACGTTGTTAAATGTTGCGCATGTTTAAAGAGGAAACAAGTACCTAATGATCCTTGTACAACTAAATTGAACGTTTACTGTAGGTATAAGTTTTTCCGAAACTCCTATTGTACTTGCCAGTGGTACTAGAAAAGTATGTAGTTTTATGTATCCGAGTTCTCTCTGTTCACAAGCCTTATTTTAGTTTGTACTGAAGACTACGTAGCCTGAACACCTAAATGGTACAAATCGCAGAGAGTTGTACAAGGATTTACAAGCTATAAAGGATGTGTTTAATCTACAAATAAAATAGCACATTGAACCTTCAGTTGGTTTGTACTTAAATTGAAAATAAACAACTTCATAAGTGTTCTTCAACAAATACTAGTTTAGGTACAAATTTCTTTGTGGATATTTTTGTAAATGAAAGTAAATGATACAATGTTACGATTTTGGAAAGGTGTACATATCTGTCCTATCAGTTTCGAATTCAACATAGTATAATATATTTAGTAGAGAGTAACCTGTAAATAATAACTGTTTAGATTATTAACGATGACATGTAAATATTTTTACTTTATTATTGTATATAGTATTTTAAGAACTGTCCTGTCACATCTACCGTCATTATTATGTACAATCAAATAGATTATATTTATTTGATATTTACTCGATAATAAAGATTTGTGAACTGATTTTAATTAATTAAAATTATACTACATACAGAAGCACCTTTAGTTATAGTCCAAGATCTCACATAAACACCCGTTACCTATTGAATTACATTCTTAACAATTTTAATGATGTGTAAAGAAACATTGGAAATGGGTTGCCTAAAAAAATTAAGTCAAGACTACCTTTAATTAAACTTAATATACTTAATGAATGAATAGTCACTAACTCTAGGTACGTAATTAAAAGATAAATTGTACTTTATTTTGCACTTATTTATTTTTATTAGGCTCACATTTCCAATTGTAATTGAAGGTAAAGTGAATCTGAATATGAAAAGTTCCACAAGAACATTGAGGCAAATACTAACAAAATATTCTGTCGATTAATCTTTGAGAAGCAAACGCATTCTGCCAAGGAAGACAAGAATTTAAAATCTGCTACAGATATACTTCCTGAGAGATGTATTAATTTCCTTAGATATAAATTGTATGAAAATATTCCAAGAGGTTCGAATTTGAGAAAAGGGCAGGTCTGTTTAGGTTGGTAATGAGTTCTATTTTCAAAAAAGGTTTAAAAATGGCCCCAATTGTCAGTAAATGGATAATTTAATAAAATTTTCTTGAACTAAGGAATTGATCAATCAACAACTATTATTGCATTTGTGGATGCATCATTGTTTGGGATTAATTATTTAAATTATTGTATTTATTTGTCTTTCCCATAAATAAAAATTTGTTGGGAAAGACAAATAGTAATGGTACTTGAACCCCATTTCATTGCATTGCGATAAGTAAGTATATTCCATATATATGTCGCAGCCGTTTAATGAAATTGGACATTTCATGAAAAGTCTAGACACTTCATGAAACTGTGGAACAGTTTACTTTCCAGGACCAAGCGATTGGATTCCCTTCCCATTAGAGATCGATAAATGGTATCCTTATCGATCTAGAAGGGGAAGGGAAATTACCCCACACGTACAAATTTTCAGCGTTTCACTAAATGACTAGGCCTCGGACTAGCCGTTTCATGAAATGTCCAATTTCATTAAACGGCTGCGACATATATATATGGTATATTCGATGAGCTAACATGCCCCTGCGATTAGGCAACACACCTTTCACAATTGAAAGAATACTGATATGGAGAAAATACGTTCAGTATATACAGCAATTATTCTATCCCGCTGCCGAAGAACAGGGAGATTACACAGCGAAGCTTGGGGGCAAGTTAGCGGGATTCGAATCCGAATCGAGCTTGAGTAGAAATGGCAGGTCTAGCGTTAGGAGATTTGTTTTATATAGTTTTGAAGATCTTGTCAGATAGGCTCCATTTCTCCATATACGGAGTAAACCGATTTCTGGTACTTGTCATGACTCTTGCCGATCCACATCAACTTGAAATTTCAAAAAACACCATTAAAAAGTCACAGGAAGGTTATACACTGCCTTTTGTTGAGGCCCGAAGAAAAAATTGTCTGAGATCGACCGGGAAAAAACATTTTCTTATAGAATAGGACCTGTAGAATCCATAATTTCAAACAGGTCCAAGATTGGGATACTAGTTCAAAAGTTACAGCCCTTTGAACTTTCTTTCGAAATTGGTTTCTAATCTATAACTTTTGATTGAGAAGTCTAATCGAAAAAGTACGAATTGTTTTGGATTCTACGCCCCAAAATTAATAAGAAAAAGTGTTTTCTCGAGAAATTTTGGTGTAGTCGATTTTTGGTAAAAAGGGAAGGTTATAACCTGCCTTTTTTTGAAGCCCGAAAAAAAAAATTATCTCAGATCGACCCGGAATAAAATTTTTTTTATAGAATGTGGCCTGTAGAATCCATAATTTCAAACAGTTCCAAGATTGGGATACTAGTTCAAAAGTTACAGCCCTTTGAATTTTCTTTCGAAATTGGTTTCTAGTCTATAAGTTTTGATTGAGAAGTCTAATCGAAAAAGTACGAATTGTTTTGGATTCTACGCTCCAAAATTAATAAGAAAAAGTGTTTTCCCAAGAAATTTTGGTGTAGTCGATTTTTGGTAAAAAAGGAAGGTTAAGTATTCAAATACTTTGTGAACTATTCGAATACTAAATATTTGTGAAAGTGTGAGTTACAAATACAAATACTGCTTCCATTAAAGTATTTAATTACAAAGTATTTGAAGACTAAAAAGTATTTACAAAATCGAATATACTGCCCAGCTCTGCTTCATTTATATCTTAAAAGCTGTAAACAATTACATATTAAGTTTTACTTGTGGAATGAATCATACATATATCAAGGAAAGGATGCGTCGCATCCAATTTCATTCCTTATTGGTGGTAACAAATTTTGTATCGACTGCATGGCGCCTGCTGGCTTCCCTGTCTGTGATACTCGCTATACTTAGGACACTAAAGTATATAAGAATAATTTTAACGCGAATGGGGTGAGAGTAAAGTTGCGTTAAAGTAATTTATAAAAATAATCTTGTTTTAATTACATTCTGGTCCCTTTTAGCTTCTGTCGGTTACTAATTTAGCGACAGGGTATCCTTGTGTTTCAAAATGCTATTTTTTTCTGGTCAGCTGTCGTCCCTTTAGGTGGCGGGGATTTACTAGCTCCTCAAACTGTTCATCTGCTGCATACCTACCAGATCTATATAACTTGAAAATGAAACAATAGAAACACAATTGTTGATTTATTTTTAAACCAATATCAATACCACAAATCTTATATCTACAAGCTTTTAAGTCTACATTCTATTTTTGATTCGACTGTTGGGCAATCTTCAATTTGCCTAGGTTTGGATGATCCATAAAGCTCATAGATAAAGTGCTCGTACCTCAAGCGGAAGCAGTGTTTGTAAACCATGGCTTCCGCATGCAGTAGACCAATAACAGATTATATAATCACCTAATTTAATAACTAATGATATATTCATAAATCTCTCTTCATTTTTAACAAACAGAATTTACAGCTAGATACCTAGGGAACAAAAACGCGGGATATGCTTCTTAATTGAATCGTTTTTTTTTTTTGCTAATTGTTGGTCATAAAAATGGTTAAATACTTCCAAATACAGATAAATAGTACAATAAGCGTAATTCATTATTATTGATAATTTTCTGTCACAGTAATAACTTCACATCGAGGGCTTTTACATTCTTTAACACGTTTTGGAAATCTAAACTCCTTAGATACAGACAGATTTGTTTGAAGCATAGAGGTACATGAATTTTTGATGGAAACGAAATGACCGATGATACATTTTCAAATTGGCGCAATTTAGTTACCGCACGGAGGACACGGGGTTTTATCAGTTTCTTCCCTAACGTAGTCTTGAACACTAAATCTATTACTGTCTTTATTGCCGCTTTGTCGCCGCTTTAATTCCCTGAAAAACTCTGTCAATTACACACACCGTCATTTTTCCAATTGGGAGTTTACCTCGCGATGGCCATGAAGGCGAGCTCTACGTTAACTCCACTTTTTGCAGAGGTTTCCATAAAGGCTACATTGTACTCCCTCGCGAGTCGCTCACCGTCTTCTCTTCGAATCACTCTGTCCGTTCCGCAGTCGCATTTATTTCCTGAAATTTTGCAAAATTTAGTTGAGCAAATTATACATGGTATCTACCTATTAACATGATAACGACATCATCTTGTGCGTACTCCCTAATTTCCCCCAGCCACGCTCTTATATTGTCAAAACTCGTCTTATTGGTCACGTCATACAGCAGCAAAAGCGCTGGAAGCAATCGATTAATTCTCACCAGTTTAGGTCACCAAAAGTTACCATGTGCGTCTCTATAATAGGCATGGGTTACGCTTCTAAACCGCTCCTGTCCGGCCGTATCCCATATTTGCAATTTCACCCTCGAGTTGTCGACCGTTACCACCTTGTTCTAAAAATGGAAAGTTAGCATTTGGGTGGAAGCGCGAACGTACAACACACTACACGCACGTGGAATCTTACCCTAAAATCCACCCCGACGGTGGAAATAAAATTTCCCGAGAGAAAAAGTCCATCGCGAAAACGGACCAAAATGCACGTTTTCCCGACGCCTGAATCGCCCAATAGCATTACCTATTACAACCAATAGTTTAATAGATAGACAATGTATAAAAAGTAAAATAACAATATTATAAATTGAACCGGATTAATAGGTATTGATACTAATCAAATGCTCATTTCAATTCATTTAATTCATCTCGTGGGATTCCTTACGGATCAACCCAGCCAGTTTCTGCAACCTGGTCAAAAAATAAATTTAAAAAGAGCAAGTTTTGTGCGTTTAATTTTGTTAAGTAGAATTTTATGTTTTATTTTCATTTGTGGTCGTAGAATAAATTTTGTTTATGTGAAATCATGCGAATCATGCGTGTTTATTCAATCCCTTGAACGATTCAGATAGATGTTTCATGCTAAATTATGATTAATTTTGTTGATCTGTGCCCAAAGCTCATTTCAAGATTTTTCAAAATTCGAAGTTTTGGAGTCTAAGGGGCTTGATCGTGAATCTAGAATTAAAAAAAGTCAAAAGTAGAACAATAAGTCTTAAGATAAAGATCTAGTACTGACACAGCCGTAAGGGGCCGACCGATGGACAGACAGACGAATGGACAGGCAGACGAACAAAGTATCTACGAGAACGAATTTTTTATTTTTTGGAAATGCGCGAAAAAGACAATATTTTTTTATTGCAAGAGTCATAGGCACTAAACTGATTGTTTAAAAAAAGCAAATAGAAAAAGTCGCTTCTAAGATCCATAAGGATTCTGGTTAAAAATATTTTGGTCAGCAAAAATTCATATATATCACTTTCTTTTGTATCGAGCAATCCAGAGTGGTCCTTTTCTCAACAAAATTGGTGATAAATAATGATTTTGACACCTTGGGTAAAACTATTTTCGTCGCTAAAGTAATAAAATTGTTGCATAAGTAACTATTTTGACATCTTTTGGATACAAATATTTTGGTCACCAAAATACACATGGGTCACATTTTGTACATTGAACAATCGGGATTGTCCTTTTTCCCAAGAAAATTGATGCATAAACAACGATTTTGACATCTTTGGGCTAAATTATGCATGGATTAGTTCTTGGGCATCAAGGAATAGTGTTTAGTCTATTCCCCAACAAACTTGATGCATAAATAACGATTTTGATCACTTTTGGAACAACCACGTGATGGGTTCTAAAACTAATGTTTGATAGTTGCACATCTGGAACGCATAAAATATCATATTGAGAAGACCCGAAAGGGGAGGGGGGTTATTTTTTTAATGGCAATCACCACATATTACATCATCAAATTTAAGAGAAAAATGAAATTAAGGAAAATGATTGGATTAATTAATTTAACAATAATAAGAGTTTTAAACTGCGATACCCCAAAAAGGGTATTCTTCACTAATATGCAGAGCTGGGCAGAATACTTTCAAAAAGTGTTTGAATACTAAATAGTAAATACTTTACACAAATCAAAGGTATTTGAAAACTAAATACTTTTACGTCCAGCACAAGCGAATACTAAATACAGATACATTGAAAAGTATTCAAATACTTAAAAAAATAAGTATTCAAATACTTTAGAATGTATTCGAATACTTTCAAAAGTATTCGAATACTTTCAAAAGTATTCTAATACTATCAAAGGTATTCGAATACTATAAAAAGTATTCGAATACTTTGAAAAGTATTTCATTATCTTACTTTGAAAAGTATTCAAATACTTGTCACTCAAATACATTAAAAATTTAAAATAGTATATGGATCCAACTCAAAATTAAAATAGTATACTAGATAAAAGGCTTAATACTACTTAAAAAATCAAGTTATACTTTGTATGGGGTTAGCTTTTTTTATATTTCTATTGTTATATACAAATTTAAGGGGAGTAAACGCGTATTATTATTATTATATTATTATATAGGAGGTACCTACCAGGACCTTTCTTATACCAGTTATACCCTTAAGAATACGTGTACCAGTTTTCAAAGCGATCGTACGTCGTGCACATGATACGTACGCCTTTCTGAAATTAATCCTAGCGATTTTGGAACAGATCCATTTTTGACCATCCGTTTGTCCGGTGCGCATGATAACTTGTTTAGAAACGTGCGATCGCTTTGAAAATTGGTACACATGGTTTTAAGGATATAAGAAAGGTCCCTATTGTTTTTAAGTTACGTAGACTATCGAGTTCGGTATTCAGATGTATCGGATTTTTATATTTGATTTTGTGACAATAGAAATTTTCCCTAAACATTTATAAATTGTTCTCAAATATTTCAATAACTTAAAAGTACTGCCTTTTTTTGAGGCCGGAAAAAAAAATTGTCTGAGATCGAGATCGATCGAGAGTCCATAATTTCAAACAGTTTGAAGATTGGGCTACTAGATCAAAAGTTACAGCCCTTTGAATTTTTTTTTCGAAATTTGTTTTTTGTCCATAACTTTTTATTGAGAGGTCTAATCGAAAAAGTACGAATTGTTTTGGATTCTACGCACCAAAATTAATAAGAAAAAGTGTTTCCCGAGAAATTTTGGTGCAGTCGATTTTTGGTAAAAAAGGAAGGTTATACACTGCCTTTTTTTGAGCCCCGAAAAAAAATTGTCCCAGATCGACCCGGAAAAAAAATTTTCTTATAGAATGTGGCCTGTAGAATCCATAATTTCAAACAGTTCCAAGATTGGGCTACTAGTTCAAAAGTTACAGCCCTTTGAATTTTATTTCGAAATTGGTTTCTAGTCTATAACTTTTGATTGAGAAGTCTGATCGAAAAAGTACGAATAGTTTTGGATTCTACGCACCAAAATTAATCAGAAAAAGTGTCCCAAGAAATTGTGGAATAGTCGATTTTTGGTAAAAAAGGTATGCGAAGATTTCGAATACTTCTCAAAGTATTCAAATACCTTGCGAAGTATTCGAATAGTTTACGAAGTATCCAAATACTTTGCGAAGTATTCGAATACTAAATATTTGTGAAAGTATTGGAGTTACAAAAACAAATACTGCTTCCATAAAAGTATTTAATTACAAAGTATTTGAATACTTTAAAGGATTTGAATACTAAAAAGTATTTACAAAATCGAATACTGCTCAGCTCTGCTAATATGTAATGAAAACTAGTGGTTGCTACTTAAAAAATGTTCCCCTTTTGACCATGCAGAAGTACGCTACTGGCCACAAATTAAAAGTACGTGGATTGCTAGGAAACGTTTTATAATTTTGCGGTTTTATTTTGTGCTAAAGAGTTGGTAAGACAGAATGGTCAAAAGTGTCTTGTATACCAGCTTTTATGTAGGTTTTTTAGCTTACTTTGTTGCTGTTGGGTAAATTGTTGGACTCTAAGAGAAATTTCCCTAAAATTTCCCTGGAAATTTAAGGAATTCGAACTTTTATCAATTTTCCCATCAGTTTGATTTCGAACTTTAGTCACCAATCATGCTGGATATTTTTATTGGCCGATTGGGTTCATGAATAGCCATAACAGGCTTGACTGAAAAGTTGCTAAAATTTTATTGGTTGTACATGTACATCATAAAACGAATGGTGAAGGATTTTGGCACAATTTTCAACCACAATTGGCAACTTTTTAGAAATGCGCGCAAATTTACAAAACAAAGCAATTTTCAAGTAAAACCACCTATTGTTCGGATAGAAGGGACGGAATAGAAATTATAACGGTCAGCTGCACAATCCCAAATTTATTTTCCGGGTAGTAACGACAAATCGATCATTTTTGTTATAAAGCTACCCCCGAGTAGGTTATCAAAGAAATTTACTTTTATGAACGTCCTCTTCCTATCCCGAATAAATAAGACATGTATTCCCTAAGCAAATAGTGGTAGCTTGTCATGTCTAAAAAGATATTGCATTGTTTTACAAACATAATTTAGTACATGATGTGAACTCGTATTTTCAGAAATAACTAAAATGCAGAAATAATGAGAAGACATTCGATTCGAAAGCAAAGTCTGATTTCTATTTTCAACTTTAGCTTTAACGAGCCAATTCTCTTAATATTGGTAAAAATTTGCACATTCAAAGAAAACGTAAGTAATATGTTTTTTGTGCTACAACTTTAAATAAAAATAGAAACAATTTTTCCTTTTGGGAACCGTCGTTTAGTGGAAAAATCTGGCATGCAAAATAGTATAAGCACGTTGTAAGTGCTTTAAAGACCAATTATACACGCGTTTCTTATAGTATTTTATTATACCTTCAATATAATTTAATAATAAGGGAAATAAAATGGAATCATATTGACGTTAAACTCGAATACATTTCTAATTAATTAATTGCCATGGAAATCTCACTTTGTAGTTTACTTATGAAAATCACTGTATTTATAAATAAACTGACTTCGGTTGAAAAAGATAATACACCTTATATTCAGTGGCTTGTTGCAGAAGCAGAATTTTCCAACCCCTACCACATTTTTTCGCAAAAATAAGAATAAAAGACTTTCCGGTTTTTCTAGGAAAATTGGAGGTTATATGAAAATAGTGCAGATACAAAAGTTGCTCATTTTTTTTAATCTCTATAACTTTTGCATTTAACATTTTCGTCTAAAATTAATAGTTTTGCTACAATTTGCAAAACACCACTATCCCCCCTTTCAACCCCCGGGATTTCACCCGCGGAAAAATTCAGCTGTTTTAATTATTTTTTCCCAATTTCTATTCATTTCACCTGCTTAAAAAATCCGGTTTCGCCCGGTAAGTAATTTTTTTTTAAAATAAATTATTTTAGAGCTAGGGAATAGGGAAAACAATAAATCCATATGCCTACTTCTTAATAATTAGCACTGTAAGAGCGGTGAGGCCTACAAATCCAGCTTGACGCTTAATTCCAAGCTAATTAAATTGCTTACAACTTCTATTCTATTTGTTCTACTCGTAGGGTCAATGGTTTAGCCGCAATTTCGATCTAAAACTAGAATTTTCAATTTTTGGAGAAAATTGCTTATTTTCAAAGTGCAGCAATTCGGTAACTAATTGACCTACAGAGCTCCGGTTGGGCCCAAAGTGTCACACATTCGCATTCCGTCGAAGAATGGATAGTTTAGGAGATATAGAGCAAAAACTGAAATAATTTCGTGGATTTTCGCGTGTTACGCATTTTCCACAACTTTTAAAGAGTTGCAAACTACCTTGATTGGTCCAGGTCTGGATCATGTTTTGTTGACTTACTTATTAATATTAATAATTATTTGAGTATTTTATTGTTCACCTTTAATAACGGTTTATGAAAATGAAAAGAATGGCGTGTTTTACTTGACTAATCGTCAAAATTGGAATCTAAATCAATTTCGCGCTATACTTTTATATACTGAAATCTAAGCGTGCTTTGTCCTCCACACCCTTAATTATGTATCGCTGTACTCATTAATAGAATTAGCAAGTTAATCTAAATTTTGAATGTGGTGGTGACTAGGCCGTCGTATAATGGTTTTTCCAATAAAGGGTTTATTTCATTAGCAGTCCCTGTTTTATTAAATGTCCAACATAATCGAAAAGTTCAGCTAGTTTCGGCTTAATTTGCATTCGGGGATGAAAACGGAAACAATTACCTTCGCAAAATAATCGTAAGTTTCGACATCCTCCTGCTTGACGGAGGACCTTCTTCTAAATCGCACGTAAGGCTCTTCGCAATCCGTTTCGCATTTTACGTACTTGGTTTTTGGATCGTTTGCCACACTTTTGCACTCAGGCTCTTGGTCAACGTTCCATTGTGGTTTCACGCGTACCACCCTTCGATAATTGGTTTCTTCATTTAACATAATTATCGAGTGTTTACGTCAAAGCGAATTCACTTGGGGCGGCTGAAAGTTAAACAGCATCTCGCCGCTGGGGAACTTTGTCGTTTGATGGAGCTGGAATACAAGGAATAAATAGCTCACCCGCTTTTTGATTAAATTACAGTTAAAATTGTTGAATCAATCACCGGGAGCACTTCACAAATACCTACCCGCAACTTAATTAAAACTGAAATATCGACGTTCGTACCGTAATGATAGTGCGTTATTAAATAACAGCATCTGCCGGCTGTATGAATGTACAAAAAAAGAAAATTAAATCGACTACGAGTAGACAACGTTTTTGTGGCAATATCGAGCTTGATAGTTATTAGGGCTGAAGTGAACTGTGTTCCTCGGATCTTTTGATTTCGCGCTCGAAAAGAGGATTTGCACAGCATCCCCTTGTTTCTATGGATACATGTTACCTGCACGAGACAGTGGCGTACACGGGACGTTTTAATTGAAACCGCTTTGCTCGGCCAATTAGGGCTTTCGGGAAATTGGGAAAGGGTGCGCGAACGCTGACTACGTGCCTTTGGAAGGGTTGCGCTTTCATATTCTCCATTGTGAGAAAGAAGCATGAATTAAGTTTCGTGAACCAATCAAACATTTTTTCTGAGCACGTTCACGTGCGGTGAAACTGAATTTATAGGGAAATTGATTATTTGCGTATAGTTAATGTATGCATTTACGCATGTATTTGCTAATTACTGCGAAAGTAATTTGCTGCCTTTTTGCCAATAAAAATAGGTAACATGAGAGAGGCGCATATTCAAATACCTACAACTTGTGATTCGTTAATTAGAAAAATATTTTGAACGCATATACTTGCTACTCCGGCTTCATAAAATTCTGAAACGAAAAAGTCTAAAGGGTCAGTGTGCAAGTCTTTGTGGTCATTTCGATCGTATCATATAACTTTTGCAAACCTATGGTTCTCGATTTATTTAAATTTTTAGATGTAACATTTTAAATATTCGTCCTTTTTGTGCTATTTTGTTGTATCATCACATTTTGTGCTCGTAAGGTTTTTTGATGTAATCGAAATATTATATTTGGACACTGGACATTGGATACATTGAACCGCAACCGATAAAAAGGTTAAAGACAATTAATTCGTGCTTTTGGTGGCTGTCAAAACCCTAAGCTATAAGGATAATTGTGGACATTTCGATATTACATTGGTAACTATTGCAGTAAATAAACAAAAAAAGATCAAAACCAAAATAAGGAACGGTCCAAAATGTTTCGTTCGGGAGTTACGTCTTTGACGGTTTCAAGATATCATTTTTGCACATAGCACCTTTAAGGGGATGAAAGGAACGACTTAGGGTTTACGGCGATTTTATGTAAAACTGATGAAAATACCAACTTGAAAGGTTCGAAAAAAATAAAATTTCTCATAGCAGTTTTATTCACTTTTCATTACCCAATTTTAAAGTTCTTTCGTATAGATGCAAATGATCAAAGAACATAACATTCTGTAAGTATAATTCAAATAATAGGAAATTCAAACATTTCTAGATAATGGGTTATATTTAGGTATTAAAAACCTCTACAGATGCTCTCCAAGGATCTGTAGAGGCTGACGTCAGAAATTTTGCTAAGATTCTACAAGTAAGTATTGCTGAAAACAATACGAAGATATTAGGTACTCCAGAAAGAATGCAGCTTATGGATCTACGACGAAAAGGGCACCACAGGATTGAAGTCGCGTTCAAAGATGAAAATTTTGGAAGAGAATACTTAGTGGACCTGTTGAAATCTCCCTTTTCAACCTGTTTCTTAGTGTACCTTGTGCATTTATAAGAACGTTCCTAAGTGTGTCCTGACGTCAAACAAAGTAACTACCCAAAATCCAAAAAATAGATGATTGTATTATACCCCAACACGAGTAGCAAGTGACCAGTTTACTTGAAAAGAAAGAAGTAAATCGTAAATAAAAGCAGGCTTCTTGTTTTCTTATTGCGGTATTATTTCAACCACATTTTTATGTCCTCCTTAAGGCATGAATATTTAATGCCGCACGTTATATATTTATGTGTCACTCGAATATTCCATTGATGGCAACTAATGCTAATAAATGCACGGCCGGTGGATATAAACCGAAAATTGTACTATCGCCAGGGGAAACATTTTAATTGAATCGAAAGGAAAATTTGCATTACGTGGACCATGTGAAGAAATCCAATTTCTAAAGCAGATCTAGTAAATGAACTCCCTTGTAAACAATAGTTTTGCAATGTAAAATGATTTGTCAGGTATTTTACGTCGTAAATACGTCAATAACTATGACGCTTTCAAATTTCACCAAGAAACAGCGGTAACTACGCAATTTTTCTACTCCAATTTACGTAAAAAAGTGTGCCGACTATATCCACTTTGCAATTCCGTTTGTCTTAAATATTCATGGTTCCTCGCGACCTCTATTTAAAAATATTTAATTATGAATATTTATCGAGCATGTATCACTAAGCAAACCACTTCTACATCAAGATAGCATAATTTGCTAATGCTATTCTTACGTTTTGTTTCCAAGTGCAACACAGTTTTGTTACCCATAACTAATCCAAAGTACCTAACCCCGGACCCCTATCTAACTTGCTCATCAGTTTTAGTTATCAAAAAGCGCTTTACTTTCTAAGATTTGTTCTTGTTTTGAGCTCAATTATACTTAAAACTAAGAAACGGTAAAGTCCACGATGGCTGTGCCAAATGGTACTAAGAGAGTTACCAATCCCAAGGAAATTTGTTGATATTTTGGTGGCAAAGAACGCTGTCAGTTGCACTTTTCAGTTCCATGGGACGAAAACTATACGCGTGATACTGGAAATTGCAATAAGTTTCTTTGTGTACCTACTTTCGAAATAAATGCTCTAGTTTGTGTTAGTGAATGTTAATATTTCTATGGTTTTTTGATATTCTAATTTTAATTGGAGAGAATAAGGCGCAAGTATTATACTGTCATGTTAATAATTTTCACATATGTACTTTTTTCATTAAAATACAGAAGTGTTCAAAATATGACGGAAACCGTAAAGTTATATAATTGAATATTGATTTAGCTTTTCAACATTAAGCTACGAGTTCTCTAAATGTGTGGGTTGGGGTAAACTTTGGCCATTTCCGTCGAAATGAAAAATATATTATATTTCAGACTCTAAAGTGTAGGTACACACCCCAACTACGCAACGTAATGAAGTCAAAACCATCATTTTAGCAGTTCCCTTAGGAAAGTTAAATAAACCAAGAAGGTAAACAGAACAAATTTAAGTGCCTGCAACTCCCTTACACTTTAACTTCAATCTAAAGCATAACTGGGATGATCTACTTACGGAAAGTCGAAAATGATAGGAATGAGTATCTTAATTTGAGATGAACTTCATTAACGATTCTTTAATAGATTAGCAAGGTACACGCCGCCGGAAAACCCAAAATGAAAGGTCTCCGCATTTAATCCCATTAATTAGCCTTCAGCTTTGTCTCTAAAGTTCTTTTGACGTGAATATCTCGAATTATAGCAGCGCAGCTTTCGTTTATTTAGCAAAGGAGGTTTCAGGTTTGCTAAACCGTAATAACAATCTGGAATAAAATTGAATAGGTACCTACCAATTGGCACTCTCAAATAAAAATGATCCATAGCTCGATTGTGTTAATGTTCCTATAACGGGTGTAACATATGGATATCATCATTATAACAAATTTGACCTATTAGTCTGGGAAGCTGCGAACGTTCCCTTTGCGTCATTAATAAATCGACTGAACTCTTACAAAATGAATACCGGTCTAAAGGAAATTGTTGCTAACGCGCTACAATATATTTTCTATCCCCCTATGAGACCCCCTTTACATCATTCAACGTTGTTTGCACACATTTAATTCATCTATCAGGTTACGCTTTATGCAGACCGTAAATAAAGTTAGGGACCTACTTTAAACTCTTTCAATTCTGTAAAGAAAGATTCATTGGAGGGAATTGTCAATTGGGTGAAATCAAATGTAGACCTTCTGGGGAGAAATTGTAGTTTAAAATTAAGGCAGGGATTATACATGTAAAAAAACTGAAAACTGAATTGGTTTCTTTCATTTGAATTTGTTTTTCTGTAGTAGAGCTAGCCGTGGATTAATTGTGATACAAAATTTTAGCAGACAGTCTTGACTCTAAAATTCATAAAAAACATTAGGCTACTTTAATTTATATTAAGAGGAACACTGTGAATTAGACAAGTATCTCTTGCATATTCCTCACAATATTAAGGCTTTACCTTTTAATTTATTCAAATCAAGAGCTAAAGCTTTTCTTATTGATAAAGCGTTTTACTCGTATGAGGAATTTTTCAGTACAGAGTTCTTTTCGTGACAATTAAGTATTGTTGTTAAATTTTTGTTTGTTCTTACATTTGTAATATTTTTATTTTGCTTTTGTATTGTAGGCTGTTCTACGAAACATTAAATAAGCTTTATTATTATTATTACATATGATCGCAATTTCATGTAGATCATTGCCACTGCCTGAATCTATAGCTTTTCAAGTAATCTCTTTTATTAGCGGCACAATTTCAGATGTGATCCAGAAAGGAAAGTATTTATTACAATGTGTTTCCAATAGCGACAAACGATGACGCAGGGGGTGGCAACGTCGTTCACCTTTGGAACACGAAAGCGTTTCGTGAACTGCAAATTTCTGAGTTGATTAAAGTTTAATTTAAATCTTCAAACGTTATCGCGTTACTTTTACATTGTCTATCCAAGTTTGGTTATAATTAATTTTAACTAGCGCAGATAGAAAATGCGGACGGAAAACCTTAGATAAGTACTGGATTATAATAGGCAATGCGGGTGAAGCTGCTATAATCTAGCAGGCACATCAAATTTGCGATTTTATACAGGAACTCTTACTGTAAATCCGATTCCAACAGTCGCCGAGAAGTTTCCTGGTTGAAATTTACCAGTATCGAACTTTACTAACAAGGATGTCTTTCCGACACCGCTGTCACCAAGTAGTATTGTCTGAGGGTACAAAGCGTGTCAGGAATGAAGTCGAAGATATGAACTCTCTCACCTTGTGAATTATTTGATTGCATTCTTCTATAGTGTCTGTTTCGCAAAGTTTCAGAACCTCCGCGGGAGGTTTGTAATCGCGATAACCTGTTGGTGATGGGGTGGACCTATTGTATGCGTTTTGGTTAACCTGTAGATTAGAATGTGCGACCGTATCCTCTAAGCTCTCAAAGACATCGTCATCCATACTGTCTTCTGTCGCCATTATCTACAAAAATGCAATCTAAAAGTTGTACTTACACCGAAGGCATCGCTTACCAAAGGGTTTTGCTCCCAGAAAAACCATATGGAAATTTATAATTTTCCCTTAAAACGTAGCGATTCATTTAATTGTGCCACTGTTCCCACCATTGCCAAACTGCGCTCACACACAACACAAATATCACCAGAAGGACTTTTTATAACTAAATCACAAATCTATTCGCCAAAACAAGGACTATTTAAGCTTCCTGCCATATTGGTCCTACGTACGTTGCAAACTCTAGCACAACGAAGCAGGATCAATGAAAACCCACACCCTCCTTATCACGCTTTTCCACCAGTCACCGACGATAAAGTTAACACATACTTTTCCATAACTAAAATCAGATCGTCCAACCTAATTTTCTTTCATACACTTACATAAAACAGACATATAAATAGAACTCATGGGGATTCTTGTCCCGATTGAAAAATCACGCGTCTTCAGTGACCTACATTTCGCTAGGGGGCACAAAATCAATTAAGCGTCTCAGGCAAACGACACCCACGTTTATTAAAAAGGAAGCGCGTGCGAGGTTCAAAGAAAAATTCTAACCAATTTTTTCGTGAATGAAAGCGTCCACTGTATTTAATTTCGTTCAGATTTGTGTCTTTAGAATTACAAATTTTATGAAAAGACGGCCTATAGGTCGTTAGCAATGAGGCATTGTTAAAATTGAATAATAACAAGGTATTCGCAAAACGTACTCAATGTACAATCCTCATTAGACAGTATAAAGAAAACCGTGAGCCCTTTGGCGTATTGTGGATGAAGAAGCTACTTCTCGGTGGTGCCCCAGCTGCTGAAAAACGTTAATTCGGTTTTCGATTTTTAGTTCCGTATAATAAGTCACGGTACATTAAACATTATAATGTGCCCTTTGACTAGAAATAACTTCAAAAGGAGTCCGCTCATCTTTCGCTTCGCTGACGTCCATTCAAGCTCTTTACCTTCTTCTTCCTCATTGCTCTGCTAAAGTTTTCTCAAACTAGATTTTACCAATTTGGAGTTCATCTGTCTGTCGTGCTGTCAACACTGCAGGTGGTTTTTTAAGCGCAATTGATCGCCTTAGGAAAATGCCTGTATCTATTTCATAAACATGGATCAATTTATTGATTGCGTTATTTTTTAGTCCGACTAATTGTTGATATCAAATGGTAAACAAAATTAGCATAATCCAACTATTTAACATGATCCATGCGTATTAAACTTATACCCGTTTGGTTATACTGCATTCATTTCTTCCTGGTAAATTGACCTACCCTTTTAGTTGGGGAAGTGACATTGAATAATAAAGAAGTGTAAACAGAGTATTTACGAGTATGTAGTCATAGGTGTTGTTTATTATTTACGACTTGAGAGAATATGAATAATCTAAAGCGCACACCTCCGTCTAAGGTCATGGATATTACAATATACCGACAGTTTTCCATTTACAAACGGAATTAAAGAAGTGATCGAGAAAGTAGTCCAGGGGCTACCACTTTTAGAGCGCAACGAAAGAATCCGAAGAAGAGGAAAGTTTTTAAAGAATGCCAGGGTCTGAACCCTTTGTATTCGAAGTGGCTGGAGAGTCTCTCGAAGCTTAAAAAAACCAGATAAACCTACAAACTTTTGATGAAAAGTGAAGAATTCAAGTATCTCAATGGCCGGAAAAATTTGAAAAAATCAAAAGACTGCGCGATCCAGAGAAATCTGTAGAACTTAACTTAATGAAGAAACTAAAAAATCGAACGACCCTAGAAGTAGGTATTGAAAAAATCTGGACAAATTCCGCAGGTTACGTAAAAAAACCATTTATTTACTAAAGTTATGCATCAATTTGTTTATAATAAGTGCAATAAATTTACGAACAGAACGGCTACCGATGAAAAGGTTAATGACAATTAAAGGTTTTGTTTTGACATTTATACCTGTACATGGCGGGGTAATTTATTATTGTGGATAATTCAAAGTTCAACCAATTAAGTCAAAGTAAGCCTGAAGCAGGGTTTATTCCTTAATCAATTCCGTCAACAATCTTTCAAAAGAATTTTCAACAAGGAATAGGTAATACGGAAAGCCTGTTCGTATTGTTTAAAGCGTTCCACTATCCAATTTTCTAAATTGCCTTCCAAAGGAGAAATTCATCTGACAATTGGATAAAAGTTCAACGTGTCGATAAAGGTAAGTCCTTTTGAATTTTTGTATTGTATAAAAATAGGAGTTGGCCGTTTTATAAATGATAAGTATACCCAGGAAAAGATAGAGATAATTTTCCTTTTTCTTTTTGGTAAGTTTAGAATTTCCAGTTCAGTATTTTATTGGTTGTGGATTTTTAATCTATATTTAGCATCCAGGAGGTGTATAAATTTGTTTTGATTAATTAATAGTTATTTACATAAAAGTGAGGAAAATGACACATTACTGGCGAGGAAATATTGAAGTGCGAGGCCCCTTAGGGGCCGAGTACTTTAATTTCCGAGCCAGGAAATGATATTTTACTGGCGAGTTTTGTATTTAATTGTACCCGAAACCGTCTTTTAATACAAAATTTCAATTTTTATATATAACTTTTGATTAATGTCAATCTGTTAGTGATGATGGAGTCATTATAGATATTTTGAAATGTTAAAAATGCGGTCGGTAAGGTGACGGTGCGGCCAGTAAAGTGACAAGCGGCAGGAAAGGTAGTCTGCTCTGCCTCTGTCATGGAAACTAATATTTCCTGACAGAAAGGAGGCAAGAAAATGAAGGTTTAAGGACGATTTTGGGTAAAAATATAAAAAATCCTGAAATTTAATTAGGTTGAAAACGTGATCACGATATAGGGAATTATTAAGCGGCTGAGCAACGCGTTGCAAGCTTTATGGGGAAGTCGACGGTGGTCGTCTGTCCGTCTCTCCGTCCGTGGACACGATAACTGCCAATCGCTTGAACCTATTCGGTTCAAACTTTGCACAGTTGACCTATATGCCACATATAACAAGCCTATTGAAAATGTGTCAAATCCAATGACTCCGATGGGTCACACCGAGGTGCTCTGTCGCTTTTTTAGATCCGCTTTAGGGGTTTATTTATCAGTTAACTAGCCGTGGTATAAATTATTTCATTGCAAAACATGCATTGTTACGGTAAATTTTTACCAGTGACGTAGAAATTAATTTTATTTTAGGAGCGCCCTATAAGTTAGCCAGTTACAGTGGTATAGATGTTATATTGCTGTGTTCAAAAACTGACTACCTATTTTTTCACCTCAATAAAAAAAGGCTTAAAAGAATTTAGAAGGTAACATGAAAACTAGCAAACAATGGTACCAAATGATACCAAATCCAAATGTTTCGACAGGAAGCGAGTACTTGGTTTTCAGAATGCTTAAGTGTTGAATAATCGCATTCAGTAGCAACAGATTCCGGGCACTACATCACTCAAACTTTCTCAATTTCATTTCCAAATCATTTTTTATACTGTATACAAACTACCTTATTATTTGATCCAGTATGACTGTATAAAGCCCTACAAAAGCTTCATTTTGAAAGCAAGTTGCTGAATAAAGAAAATTCGTGCAAGAAATCCCTAATAATATTCATTTAATTAAATCTGAAATAAAACCAACAGTTATACGAACACACCTCCAGTATCAGAATGTTCTAGTGAAAAATGCAATATATCGCCTAGATTGCCTTGGGAGTAAAACGGGTAATCAAAGAAGTTTAATATATTCACCTAATTAATATACCTTAAATTAAAGCTGATAAACTTGTTAATCCGAGATTATATAAACTATGCGAAACACGCAATATCAACCAGTTGAAGATTTTAAGTGTAAGCGATTACGATGGTATGTACCTAACTCTTAAATTTGCCTATGAAATTGACATGCTTTGTTTCAGACGACGTATACGGATAAAGGGCCTAAGGTGAGTTATATTTTAACGCACGCCCTCATTAATCAGCTCTTTTAGCCTGAACTGGGTCGATTTTTAAGTTTCCATCATGTAACCTTTTATGTGGGAAACGCGAAACAGGTGAGAAAGTGCGTAATGGACTAACGATTTTTAACACGAAGTTTAGGCATCCAGCTACTTTGTAACCCGTATGGGATTTCAACCATTCGCTTACAAAGGATTAGAGACCGGAAATCGGGAGTACGCCGCGCACGCTGTCAAACAAAATAAGGTAGGTACTAAGAGCAATTGATAAAAAAAATGAATGCATGTGAGTGAATTTGTAGATCATATTCGTTTTCGTTTCGCCCTATGAGGAAACGCAGAAAGAAATGAACGCGCACCTCGTAAAACACGGGGATGGCGTAAAAGACATTAGTTTTGAAGTGGAAGACCTCGACAACATCCTTCGGGTAACCAGCTACACTGATTTGCCACAAATTCTAATTATGCACCTTTTAGGTTGCCAAGCAAAGAGGAGCAAAAGTGGTTCGTGACATATGGAAAGAATCCGATGAGTATGGAACCGTAAAATTCGCCACTGTTCAAACGGTTTGTCAGTAACACCAAGGTATACCTATGCTAACCTCCTAATTCCAGTATGGAGACACCACGCACACCCTCATCGATAAAAGCGCGTACAAAGGCGATTTTCTACCTTCATATGAGAAACTCACACCTGATCCCGTTAACAAGCTATTGTAAGTGTCCAACCGTCGATCTTAGCTACAGTACACCTTTCAGACCCACCACAAAATTAGACTTTATCGACCACATCGTGGGTAACCAACCAGACTTGCACATGGAACCAGTTGCTAAATGGTACGAGACCATGTTGCAGTTTCACAGGTTCTGGTCAGTGGACGACTCGCAAATCCACACCGAATATTCAGCTTTAAGATCTATCGTTATGGCCAACTGGGATGAGACCATCAAGGTAAGCACGTAGGCGCGTTGCCCGATTCTGCAGCTCATCTTCTAGATGCCAATCAATGAGCCCGCCAATGGTAAGAAGAAAAGTCAAATCCAGGAATACGTGGACTACTACGGAGGAGGTGGCGTGCAACACATCGCCCTCAACACCCAAGATATCATAACGGCAGTAAGTGATCTTTCCCGTTTGTAAATCGTACACTAACCTCCTTTCAAAGGTGAAAAACCTTCGTACTAGAGGAGTAGAGTTTCTCAAAGTCCCCGATACTTACTACGACATGATCAGGGAACGTCTCAAGCACAGCAAAGTTAAAGTGGCCGAAGACATCAGCGTGTTACAGGTAAAATAGAAATTCGCCCGAGTGCCTTCACTTGAGATTTTTAGGCGTTGCACCTTTTGATTGACTACGACGAGAATGGGTACTTACTGCAAATTTTCACCAAGAACCTGCAGGATCGGCCAACTGTATTTTTGGAGGTTATCCAAAGACGAAACTTTAATGTGAGTTTTTAATTTATCCAACTGTGTTTAATTCGCATTTAACAGGGATTTGGCGCTGGAAATTTCAAAACCTTGTTCACTGCTATTGAAATTGATCAAGAGAGAAGAGGAAATTTGTAAGTTGTGAAATAAATGTTATTTGTTACTACGTAAAGAATGTATTTTTATTTTTTTAAATATATATATATTTGTTACATGAAGATTTTTTTTTGTGTTTTTACCTTTCTGAAGAAAAAACGCGTAAGTGAAAAAGTCAAGTGTTTTTCACAACAAACGTTTTTCTAAAATGTATAGGATCGTGAAGGCACAACTTTGGAGAAAATATTCAAATAATAATATTCGACGGATTCCTTTTTTTAAACTTCCTTTATATGGTTCCTTTATTGTAACAATTCAAATTTCTGCTATAATGTACTTAAAAATAAAACTAAGGGTAGCTTTACTTGGGTCGAAATTTATCAGCTATGATAGTGTCATCAAAGCTAAGGTCGGAAAAGAGAGGGTGCATCAACGCACTGACGCAAATTAACACAAACCCTAGCGATGCACCAGCTATCTTCAGACCGTGTACATGAGACCATTCATTAAATAGAAACTCGGAAAAGACGGCTACTAAAGCGGTGCGTAAAATAAAGAAAATCGCTTGCAATGCGCCAGGAGAGGAAAATGATTCTGAAAACTGTCCCATGTAGTACTCTTGAATCCAAAGTCCTACTAACATTGTTACTAAGAAAAGAAGCATATACAAAACATTTGTCTGGTCAGCTTCATCATAGATGATCAGATACTTTATGGAGTAACCGGCACATTTGCAAGCGATTATCGTGGCACTGCCTATGAAAGAGTATGCTAGCAGCGTAAATATTATGTACACTGAAACGTTTTTGGTTTGACATGATGGTACAATGAAACCCGCCGTTATCAGCCAGAGAAGAACAACTACAAGAACATAGTAAACGAATCCACTGGTATACATTAGCGAAGCCAAATCCAAAATATTCATCGAAACTTCTCCCCTTGGATAATTCAGCACCATAATGGCCAATCCCAAAATTGCGAAGCACACTCCCAGCTAAAACTAGACCGTTAGACACCTCTTCGACTTGCCTAGTCGTCTTACCCCGCTAACGTGGTTGTACTTTTCGTCGAAGTACAGCTTAAACGAAACCGATGTGAGAAACATCCCGACTATTCCGGTGGCGGCGACGAGAAACGCCGGGGCCATGGAGTACGCCACGAAATTGACCACCCCCGATATAAGCACTGCAACAAAGCACGATCAATACGAAACTCAAATCGACTGTGCAACTTACGCAAAATGAGGTACGCCCAGAACACCCCGTCCTTGTAATGTATGTGCTTCTCACCTTCTTCGTCCAGAGACACGTAATGCCTTGGTGTTAGAGCCCTCTTCTTCACCGTGTAGGTAATCGCGAGTAGGACGTTCGCGAGAATCGCGAAGCAGAATCCCAGCCAAAATCTGTCATCAGCTTGTAAAATCATTTTCTTGTGTCGAAGACGCAAGCGGGAAACCTACGCAGGCAGTAGACGTAATCGAGCGTGTGGTTTTCGGCGGAAGTGATAGGGAATAATCAATTAACTTGAAAGTGAAAAAATATATCTGGAGCTACCTTTTAATAAGGTAATATCAGCAGTTTTTTTCTTTCTTAATAAACTACAGCGATTCTCCGTTGGAAGTCCTGGGTTCAATTAATTTTCCCAATTCATTGCAACGACGCAGACGGCCATGTTGGCTTCTCTAATCATCAAACCATGTCGTAAGCCACATAAAGCAGGTGTCAAACTCTTGACAGAATAGCTTCCTAGCTGAAACCAAAAATTGCCAACATATGTACGCTGCTTTTATTAAAGGGACTTACCATAGAAATTTCGTTTAAATTGCTTCAGAAACAAGATCGTTGCGTTTTGCACATATGCAACACAATTTTTTGACTTTGACAATTTTTTTCTCCGTTTTTTGATAATATAACCCGGCCCAATTTTTTGTAGGTTGTACACAGGAAAATAAGGTCTTCCAAATAATAGAATAAAAATTTTAGGTTGCTATTTGAAAAAAAAAGTTCGATGCCGTTACGGCGCTCCAAAATTTTTTTCCAAAAATCCGTTACACCTCCTAGCACATGCTAGGAAGCTAAAAATCATGGTGTACAAGGACCTTGTCTCCCTAATCAGCTCGCCTGTGGGGTAACTGACAGAAAATTTGGTAAACCTTTAAATAAAAAGGAATTTTAGGGAACACTTGATGGGAAGAAGAAATTTAAAGTAAAGGAAGTGGACGACATGGGGTGAATTTGAGAAAATTTGAAAAGAATTTCAAAAAAAATTTGAGAGAACTTGAAAGGTTCGTGGGAAAATAAGGAAAGTCTCTGTGTATTGTACAAGGCGACTAAACAATTCCAACCCAAAATGGTTGTATGGCAGAATTAAAATTGAATTTCGTATTAAATTCGTCTAGAATTTTCCCACTCTCTTAAAGTGTATTGTAACGGAAATGCTCCAGACATGACGTCGCCTTTGGCGCTCTGGAATTTTCTACGCGCGCGATAATAGGAACATTCGAGAATCTACTGGACTTACATTGCTTGCGTGTATAAATGGTTGCGGACCGAACATCGCGGCAGTCTACTATCGAACGAGATCGAGTACGGACGAAACATTGAGCGCGAAAATCTGATATAAATTGCGAAGTGTGTAATATAAATGGTCGATATAAATTGTACAGTTTTTATAGTGTTCAGTTTTGTTTAATAAATATTGATATAAATCGAACCCGAATTTATAAATCACGTTACATTGGTGTCAGAAGTGGGATTAATTAAATTAATTAAAAGTAAGATTAAATTAAGTGGTTGTGCTTGTGTATGCCTGTAACAAGATCTGCTGCCGCTAAAATGGAAGAAACGATGCTCAATTTGCTCCAGCAAATCCAAAATGGCCAACAGGTGTTGCAACAAGAAATAAAAAGCAACCAAGAGAAGTTGGAAGAAAATTCTAGAAATTTTGAAGAAAAGTTCGAGAAAATGGAAGAAAATTCTAGAAAGATTAATGAAGAAAATTCTAGAAATATTCAAGAGAAGTTGGAAGAAAATTCTAGAAATGTTGAAGAAAAGTTCGAGAAAATGGAAGAAAATTCTAGAAAGATTAATGAAGAAAATTCTAGAAATATTCAAGAGAAGTTGGAAGAAAATTCTAGAAATTTTGAACAGAAGTTCGAGAAAATGGAAGAAAATTCTAGAAATATTCAAGAGAAGTTCGAGAAGTTGGAAGAAAATTCTAGAAATTTTGAAGAGTAGTTCGAGAAAATGGAAGAAAATTCTAGAAAGATTAATGAAGAAAATTCTAGAAATATTCAAGAGAAGTTCGAGAAGATTGAGGAAAACTCTAGAAAAATGGACGAGAAGTTCGAAAAGATGGCGGAAAATTCTAGAAAGATTATCGAAGAAGTCTCTACATCAATTGAAGAAAAAGTTGAAGATAGAATTACGGAAGTTTCCAAAACATTTAAAGCAACATTCGTTGAGATTGAGCACAAGTATGAAGAGCTGCGCGAGCAATTCTTGCGACTGACTACGAAAGAGCGTACTAGTAGTGCTCCAGAAACAAATACTAGAGTAGAAGGCGACGTTCAGCAAGCCCGAGTAAAGCCACCTACTTTTGATGGTAAGATTCCTTGGACCACGTACGTTCGACAGTTTGAGGCAGCGGCTGCGGCAAATAAATGGACTCTTCAAGACAAAACTACAGGCCTGATTCTTGCTCTGAGAGGAGATGCTCTGGATGTGTTGCGGACCATCCCCGAGGATCAACAGAACTTCCAACAAATAGTAGCGCGACTTGAAATGCGATATGGCGATAAACACCTTCAGCAAGTTTACTATGCCCAAGTCAAGAACCGAATGCAGAAACCAGAAAGTTTGCAGGAACTTGAAGCGGACATCGCTAGACTGATTCGATTGGCATACCCTACGGCACCGGAGAGCTTTCTTGATCAACTGGCTGTACAAACATTTATCGATGCCGTTCGTGATGGAGATGCCCAGCAGGCTTTGAGACTGGCTAGGCACGACAAAATTGAGAAAACTTTGGCCCATGCGTTAGAATTCGAAGCCGCCAAGAAAGCTAGTCATGGAAGTGCGCGAGTACGTATGGTGGAACCTCGCAGTGACAGCCGGGTAAGAACAATCGAAGAGGAAGGTGACTCTGGAAGTTTTGAAGAAAAGGTCAGTAAAGTCGTGGAAGAAAAGATCAATAAAGCAATACAGTCACTGGCAAAGAAACGTGAACCACGGCGAGATTGGACACGTTCGCCGCAACTGCCAAAAACCATTGCAGTCGGAAAACTAAGAAAGGTCGACAGGAAGGGGCTATCGTCGACCTGCAGAAACAAAGCCCCGATCTTCACTGTAAACATGTCGTCGTCTGGAACAGTTCACAATAATGCAGACGCTTTGTCAAGAACACCGTGCAAGGACAACTGCACACATTGTTCTAAAATAGAAGACAAGATTGGCCATCTGCGACGAACAACTGTAGAGAGTGAGGAATGGAAGCCAAGCGAAATCAAAACGGCCCAAGAAAACGACCCAAGTATAAAAACTGTTCTGAATTGGATGCGCCACGGACAAAGACCAGGCTGGCAAGACATTAGTGCCACAGGTCCTGAAGTAAGGAGTTATTGGGGCCAATGGAATAGCCTGACTCTGAAAGACAACCTGTTGTATAGGACCCTTGAAAGTGAAGATGGCACTGAATCGACGCTGCAATTAGTAGTACCTAGAAGCAAAGTGTCAGAAGTATTGCGAAAATTGCATGACGGCGCTTCCGGAGGACACTTTGGTATTACGAAAACGTTGCAAAGGGTACGTGAGCGATTCTATTGGGTCAACCGTAAAGAAGATGTCCGGCGATGGTGTCAAAAATGTGAGTTATGTGCTACTGGAAACGGACCAGTTTCCAAGAAGAAGGCACCCATGAGGCAGTATAACGTTGGTAGTCCGATGGAACGAGTTGCTATCGATATCGCAGGACCGTTTCCCGAGACAAGATGGCGGAAATAAATATATCCTAGTCGCTATGGATTATTTCACAAAGTGGACTGAAGCTTACGCCATTCCAAACCAAGAGGCAGCAACAGTTGCAGAAGTGTTGGTAAAGGAGTCCTTTACACGTTTTGGTGTTCCTGTAGAAATCCATTCAGACCAAGGAAGGAACTTTGAATCGGCTTTGTTCCAAGATGTTTGTCGATTGTTAGGAGCCAATAAAACCAGAACAACACCTTTGCATCCTCAGTCAGATGGAATGGTTGAGATAATGAATCGAACGATGGGTAAATATCTTTCAAAAGTCGTGGCAGAACATCAGAAAAATTGGGACCAGTACCTCCACCTGTTCCTTATGGCATATCGATCAGCCGTCAACGAGGCCACGGGTCAGACTCCTGCCTGCCTTATGTTGGGTCGTGAACTACGCCTTCCATGTGATCTCGAGTTTGGGCGTAAACCCCATGAAGAATATGTCGCAGGTGAAGATTATGTTGACCAACTAAAGGCGAAGATGAACGATATTCACGACTTGGCTAGAAGTCATATTCAGATTGCCAGCGATCGCATGAAAAATCAATACAACCTCCGCTCGGCCAATGAAACTTTTGAAGCTGGAGATCTGGTATGGCTGCACAATCCACAAAGACGAAGGGGTCTTTCTCCCAAGCTACAAAGACAATGGGAAGGTCCGTATGAGGTGATCAAGAAAATAAATGACGTGATATATCGTATCAGAATGAACCACCGGAAACCGAAAGTTGTCCACATTAATCGACTCGCACGGTATGCCGGATCCAACAACAACGAAGAAGTTAGAGGTATTCGAGAAGAGGAACGCAGCTTTGGGATCGAGCCAAACTTTAACGATTTTATGTCAAATTACGCCCAGCGGAAGAAAGCACGATTTGGCGTTACTCAGGAAATTTATCAAAATATTTTTGAGCTTCCGGTTAACGTTTCCATCGCCCATTGTGTCGCCGAAGACCTTCGCATGGATAGAGGTATAGCTTCCGTATTCCGGAAAAGATTTGGAAGAATAGACGAGTTGTTAAAGCAAAGACCACGAGTGGGTAAAGTACTGCGCTTGGAATATAGTCAACGCTCTTTGTTCTACTTGGTTTCAAAGAAAACGTCAGAAGGCAAACCCACCTATGAAAACCTCTGGTCTGCTTTAAAAAGCTTAAAGAAACTCATGGCATACTATGACATAAATAGCTTGGCGATCCCGAAGATTGGATGTGGTTTAGATGGGTTGGACTGGAAAATAGTGCGAACCATGATCGAAGTGATTTTTAGAAACACTAGCGTTCGAATTACAGTATGCTGCTTCAACCCACAGGGGACGACCCTCCGCAAAACTGTGGACTGTTACTTTTTCAAGAAAGGTGTTTGTCGAGCAGGCTCTGACTGCAGATTCCGACACGAGGCATTAAAAAGTAATACTAACGCAGTTTCTGAACGAGACGTCCAGAATTAAGAAGGGGGCAGTGTAACGGAAATGCTCCAGACATGACGTCGCCTTTGGCGCTCTGGAATTTTCTACGCGCGCGATAGTAGGAACATTCGAGAATGTACTGGACTTACATTGCTTGCGTGTATAAATGGTTGCGGACCGAACATCGCGGCAGTTAGTCTACTATCGAACGAGATCGAGTGCGAACGAAACATAGAGCGCGAAAAGCTGATATAAATTTCGAAGTGTGTGATATAAATAATCGATATAAATTGTACGGATTTTATAGTGTTTTAGTTTTGTTTAATAAATATTGATATAAATCGAACCCGAATTTATAAATCACGTTACAGTATTTTTCCTTAGAATAAGGGCTAGGTTTTGTACCTTGTTTATCAAATGGTATGGCGGACAACCAAAAAAATCACTCAGAAGCCTTAAGATTTAATTCAGTAGTGCGCTTTTATCGTGGATCTGTTATGGAAGCAGTGCAAGCCCAAGAAGAAGCGGAGGGAACATAATAGAAAAAAATGAGAAAAAGAAATATACTTAATGAATAAAAGCGAAAGAGGGGAATACAATGAAGGCAAGAGGAGGAAAGGAGAAACGGGAAAATGGGGAAACAATGGTAAAGAAGGACAAGCCAAATGAATGCATGCTCAATAAAACTTGTGACCCACAATGGATACTGGTCTCCGGTAGGTTCCAAACTGGGTCTTAAGTATCCGCACAACCAGATCGTTGCCGGGATAAGATTTTCCAACTATTCCCTTCAACCACTTATTCTGTAACATTCCCGAATCCACAATTACAACTAAGACTCGCTCTTCCCTATTTGTGAACCCCTTCGCCCTTCGCGTTACAGTTGGCGTACCTACCTATATTCTTTCACTCATCTACTCCACAATTCATTTACTCATTCCTTTCCTCTTCTCCATTGTCTTCCTGATCTTAAATCTTCTTCGGTAATGACGGTCCGTGGTCTTAGGTTCCCAATTTTGCCCAATAAGACATGGTTCGGTGTCAATTCTTCCTTTTTCTATATATTATATATATATATATATATATATATATATATATCGAAATTTGAGGAATGTGAAGGCATTTAAAAATTTGACAGAATGGCTAAAGAAAGAGGAGCCGAGAAAAATTTAAAAATTTGACGTATAGAATAAGAACATTTGAAAGAGTCCTCAGTAGAACCCGAAGAATCTGAATAGTCTAAGGAATCTGAAGCGTCCAGAAGAATCCGAAAAGCTTGATAAATCTTAAGCATCTGAAGCAATCCGAGTAAATAAAAGAGTTTGAACAATCCGAAAAATCTGAAGGATTTGATGGATCTGGGACAAGCGATCTCAAGATTCTACAGTTTGTAGAATTGAAAGGGGAAATGAGAACAATTTTTTTTTGAAAAATTTAAAGAAATTGGAAGAAGCCCAAGAATCTAAAAGGCACCGAATAATCGGAATCCGAGCCAAAAGAAGAATTAAAAGATTTTTTAAGAAACCAACAAAACCTGATGATTTTGTGATACAAACTGGATTACATGATCTTGTACAATGTAAAGGTTTTCCAATAATGATCGTATTTCCGCATTTGCATCTAGGGGAATTTTTTCCTTTCGAAAAATTCCCCTAGATGCAAATGCGGATATTTGAATTCGAACATCTCGAGAACTAATTGGTGTAATGAAATGAAATGTTTTGGATAACCTAACTGTTATTATCCTGTTTTATTATGTATTGTTATTTTGAATTTACAGATAAAATTACATCGAAAAATTCCCCTCCTGAAAATCGTATGCGATTCTTCATATCTTGTCCACTTGCCTCATGATTCTCTCCTTCTGTATTGATGTTGTTCGACTTCTTTGACAATTAGCGTTGGTAAGAGCCAAAACAAACAAACGTCACGGGGAAATTGGTTATAGGAATTTACACGCTTTCTCTAATGGGTACTGTAAGTAATTAACGTCATTTACACGTAATTAAGGTTTGAAGGTCTTCAATGATGATCCATCGAACGTGCATGCATCGAAATAACGTTAATTTACAATATTTCCAAACTAAAATTAGAAGTTCCTCGTACGACAAATTGGTAAAATTTCAAACCGCACAATCTTTCTAATTACCCTCATCCCCAAATCCGGATAAACTCATGGCGGTAATCTTTAAATCCAAAGACAAACAGTAATGATCTTTTCAAGAAAGACGAATTCCCACAATTATATCATAATCCCATAATTGCCATAATCACAATTAATCTCAACAAGAAAATTAAGCACGTGTAATTAAAGAAAGTTGTAATACAACCTAAGCATTTACGAACGCTAATCGACACGTATATTATATTATCATATCAAATTAATCATATCTATAATAAACACCTCCCCATTTTAATGTAAGTAGGTAATAAGTTTATCAGAATACAAATAAATGAAAGAAGCGTAAGTAATTTCAGTTAGGTCGAGTTTCTACACAATTGAATGTGGTTATTTGTGCTGTAAACCGAGTTTTGGATATGCTTCTTAAAATAATTACGTTTTGTTTAATAGTAACAGTTTGCGCCGAAAATTCTACAAAATCTCATCAAAATGCAACGGAAGGTAACGTACTTTTTTCTTTTTTCCTCGGAAGTGCCTTATTAAGTGCGTTGCCCTAAATATGCATAATTTAGTAATTGGAGTTTTTAAATTTCAAGCAAAATTACAACCAACGCGCTCGAGTATTCTTATTTTAGATACATTTCTTTAAAAAAAAAGGCACCCGCTTGGATCACAACAGAGTTCGTCCATAGAATTAAAAAATGGATCTTTGAGTGATTTTCAAACCCTAACCGAACATTTTGCAAATTACACGTTAGGTACTAAGACCTAATTTTTTCATTAACACAATTTGTTCAACTTTGGACCTCAATGAGTGAGAGATAAAATGAAGTGAAGTACTCATGTGTTATACTAAAATATTTTCAAGGATGTTGACTCATAAAATAGTGCTTAATGATCCCACGTTGCTTACATGTGGTAATTTCAATTAATCCAAATACAAAATATTCACCCACTAGTTACTGTAAGGTTCGCAATGGTTTTTCATTATCTGCTGTGCGCCAGTAATGGTGTTCAATGTTGTTCATACTTTGCACAGAAAGGTTGTCTCAAAGGATATCGACATCGAGTTAAAAACAATACTACCAGTAATTTTGTCCATGGCTAAAACCTCTCAAATGAATTCGCTCTTTTTGATTTCCCAGTTTATTTCTGAAGGTAGACTCTACCCGGCCCTTTAACTGCATTAGTTTAGAGAATATGCACAATAATATATGGAAACAAGTCGCTTGGTTTCGCAGGAACAGGAGGTCTCTCCTCTTGAGGTAAATATTATGACGACTGATCTCTCATCTGTAGTTTACCTTATGTAGAGATACGGATGAAGCAGAAGAGTTCGAAGAAACTGAAAAATCAGAATAAGCAGTTAAATCGGAGTAACGTGGAAAAAAACTAAACATTTTGAACGATCGAAACGTACAATCTATAAAGAATTCCCTTGTTGGTGATACGTACAGCGTGGAAATTTTGTCTGGAACACACCTTTAAAACTATAATTTTTGAGAAGACGTATTTTATGTTATCTACAATTATAAAAAATTTGCTCCCAGTGGTAAGTACCGTACTTCTGCATGGTTAAGAGGAGCGTATTTTTTATGGCAATTACTAATTCCTATTACAAACTACGAACTGTGGCATGTTAATGTGAAATAAAAAATAGTGACTGCTATTAAAAAATATATATGCCCCCCTTGCCTCTGCAAACGTGCGCCAGTGACTACAATTTAAAAAAATGTTGATTGGTAGCAAACTTTTTATAATTTTTGATACCATAGAAAACAAAATGTTGTTTTGAAGATATCTTCAATGTACCAGACAAAATTTCCAGCCTGTATATTCCAATATTTTCTAATAATGATCAGAGCTGGACAGTATTCGATTTTGTAAATACTTTTTAGTATTCAAATCCTTTAAAGTATTCAAATACTTTGTAATTAAATACTTTTATGGAAGCAGTATTTGTATTTGTAACTCAAATACTTTCACAAATATTTAGTAATCGAATACTTCGTAAAGTATTCGAATACTTCGCAAGGTATTTGAATACTTTGAGAAGTATTCGAATACTTCGCATAGTATTTGAATACTTAACCTTCCTTTTTTACCAAAAATCGACTACTCCAAAATCCAAAACAATTCATACTTTTTCGATCAGACTTCTCAATCAAAAGTTATGGACTAGAAACCAATGCCGAAAAAAAATTCAAAGGGCTGTAACTTTTGAACTAGTAGTCCAGTCTTGGAACTGTTTGGTATTATGGATTCTACAGGCCACATTCTATAAGAAAAATTTTTTTCCGGGTCAATCTGAGACAATTTTTTTTTCGCGGCAAAAAAGGCAGTGTACAACCTCCCTTTTTTCCAAAAATCTATTGCACCAAAATTTCTCGGGAAAACACTTTTTCTTATTAATTTTGGTGCGTAGAATCCAAAACAATTCGTACTTTGCGGTTTGTTGATCGACGATGGCCACTTTCAACCCTTGAATGGCGTTTGACTTTCCCGCATACGCTTTATGCTTTAAATAACTCCAAAAAATGAAGTCCAATGCGGTCAAATCGCACGATCTTGGGGGCCAGTGGTATCAACTTTTCAGGAGATAAGAGCACACTTTCAAGTTTCATTTCATCCAACCTTGATTGCAAAATCTATCTATCTATTATTCATCATTCCAAACAAGAGATTGATCCAACATTACATTTTTAAATACAATTTACTTTCCAAGATGCATTAAAAAAATTCAGCGTCAAAATAAATTCCTGGGGTTGGGCCTACGCCTTCGCAATTTGACCTTTGTATCCATTGTGCGTGCCCCAGTTTCTTACTGTGAGAGAGGCAGTTTGTTAAAAAATCTAAGGATCCTCCCCGTTGAGGTGCTATTACAGCCTCACACAGATCATGGTGAATACTTGGTCCCATGGCAATTTTTTTGTTTTCTAGAATCTGGTCTTCCGTAAAGACTCTTGGTTTCCTTTACAAAATTCGAGTAGTGAGTCATCTTCAACACTGAAGGACTACTGATTTTTTGTATTTAACGACTGATGACTATTGAATGAGTGATTGTTAAGGGTAGATACTATTTCGAGACGTTTAAATCAAAAACTGTGAAATGAACCTCATATTGCGCTTAACAGAATTCATTTTCAGAGGAATCATTGAAGGATATCGTTTCAATGGTAACAATAGAAAACTCGTCGTTTAGAAATTTTTCACATCCACATGTCTACCTACTCAAAGAGTACAATCTAATCACAACAGCAGATAAAACCGAGGTGATCTTACCGTAATTCTTATAAATCACATTTTCACGAATTGCTAACTTAAAAGCTATTGGATGATGAAATTAATTAAAAGGTGCACACCACCTTAAGACCAAGTAAAGTGTCCATTTGAAAATAGGAAGACTACATTGCCCACTAAAGGTTTTGAATTCTTGATCTGCCTACAACTTTGTAAGTAATCGATGCCTCCACTTAAAAGATACGTTCTTATCGTACAGTTGCTTTGGTTTATTCCTTTGTTTATTTTTCCTTACCTTCTGAAAACTACTGTGTGCAGTTTTTACTTTGCCGTAGTAAAGCACGGATATCAAAATGTATTTGCCTACAGATTAGAAAGGTGGGTATACAGGGAGTGCCTTACCGAGGCACTTATGCAATAAAATAGTTGAAATTAAATCCCGTTCAGGTGAAATTGCTCTTTATTTACGTAGTGCAAATTCGCATTTCATAATGCACTTTATTTGACTAAATTACTAGTCAAAAACTTATGCTGTCTCCAGCGATTTTACTGGGATTTTTTTTGAAAATTTGAAAAATTTAAAAAAATCACATTTCTGAATATTAGAATTTTGAACTTCAAACGTTATGAAGGTATTAATCGATCTTAGTAGTTTATTCGTTTGCTTCGTTGAAGCATATGCTCTGGTATTGACTTTAGTTAATAAACAAAATCAATTAGTTCTGAACAGACTAGGTACGCTAATTGAGCAGGTCACCATTCCAATATTACAGTCAAATGTAATTTTCAAAGACACCGCCCAAAAACCTTTATCCAAAAAGTACCTACCTATATGATTTATCTAAAAGGTCAAATTTGGGGCATGATATCATTACAAAATCAGATTAGACTCACTAGTTTTAAGGGTTTGACAAAGTAGATGATTGATGGTGATTTCGTATCTAGGCTCCTTTAATAGTTTTGGAAAAGACACAAAACTCTCTTTAGGAGGCGCAGAACTAAACGCTGTCGAACAACAATACCTTTCTATGATCTTTCTCAGTGAATCCTTCTATACCTTTACGTTTTTGCACGGTTTGGAAATCACATAGAAAAGTGCATACGGTTGGTTTTACTGTTTCAGTACCATCTCATTCTTTAGATTCCTTAAAGAACTTATACACAGTACAGTAAAGATATCTAGCGAACTTCTAAAAACCTATTACCTATCTCTGAGAGAGCTTTCAGAATTTTTAAAAACGCTGTAAGGTACTAAAAAACCCAGCATACAGGGTGTTATGTATCAGCGGAAGGATCTAGAAGTAGTCTTCAGAAAGAGTTGTGTGAGGTTTTCTGAAAAAGCTATGAGGAATTGAAAAACATTACAAGAGGCTTTTAAATGTATTATAAAGCGCTTATATTTGCCATTTAGAACACTTAAGGATATTCTTTTTAAATGCCCGATAAGGATTTATAACGTCCTTAGGCACTTTTAAACATTTATATGCTTTTCTCCATAGTTTTTGGAAGATAGAGTGTCTAGAATGATGGCCCTTTTCTATGCTTTTAAGAGAAACCGAAAGCGTACCTGCTGTTTAAAATGTGTAAGCTTAACGGCGAATAGAGGCGCTTTTCGGGCAAACAAACCTTAGTGAGGGACTGACTATGCTTCATCTGTGCAAAGGTTTCCGGAAGGGTCTACTGAGCTTTTTCTTTTTGATTGCTAATTATAGCATTTCGACACCATGTAATCATGATGAGATAGTAGTTCCTCGCCAAGATGTTAAAGGAGACTGGTTATCCAGTTCCTCTGTCACCAATCATTCAATCAACCACGCATTATTGGATTAGGTCAATTTATTTAATAGATTGTTGGTGTAATTGAAAAACTGAGACGAATCTACGTTGCTCGTTCGCTCCTATGCGCGCGTATACTTACTATAATAACCTAATAAACCTTTGTCATGCACAATAAAATTATAATAAAAGAATCTGTAAAGCTTTGTTAGGAATATAATTGTGACATTACTTTGCGAAGTTTTCCGACTAATGAACGTTTTCTTTTTAGACGCCTTACTCGCAAACAATGAGATTCACTATGATAGGAATTGTACGCCTGCTGCCATTCACGAATTTCCCAGCGATGGTCTAACGAGGGAGCAAAGAAGATCGGGATGGGTCGCGGTTCATGTGTTTCTAACCATTTACTCGTTCATTATACTGTCTACGGTTTGCGATGCCTACTTCGTACCTGCCATTCAAGTTATAGCAAAAAGTAAGTTCCTAGGATTGTGTGGGGTTTTTCTCATTCCCAGATTTCAGGATTCAATTTGGCGGAAGATGTGGTGGGCGCCAGTTTTATGGCCGTTACAAATTCCAGCCCGGAAATATTTATTAACTTTGTAGGTACGTTTGTAACAGAAGGCGATATCGGTATTGGTACGGTGTTGGGCTCGAACGTCTTCAATATTCTAGCGGTACCGGTTTGCTGTGGGTTTTTTACAAAAACGGTAAGAAACAGGGAATTGGCTTTTTTGTTGCTAATCTACTACTGCAGGCTTTCTACTTTGATTGGTGGCTGATAATCCGGGATGGAATGATATATGCGGTATCTGTGATTCTGCTAATTGTTACTCTTAGCGATGACAAAGTGTACTGGTACGAGGCGCTCGCCTTCGTTCTTCTTTACTCGGTATACATGCTAGGTAAGGACTCTGGGGGGTTTCAGGCGAATTCTCATCAACTGTTTATAGCTCTCTACTTTAATACGTTTATGAAGAAAACCGTGAACAGATTCTGTATGCCTCAGGACGCCGAATCAGCAGCGCACGAGCTGGGAAAGTTGAACGAAAAGGCGCAGCAAAATCATGTAGACAACAGTAAGGTAGAGATGTTCTTTTGTGTTTTTTTAGTAAATTCAAAACTACGATTGCAGACGTTGAGCAGCCGAAACCTGCTACTGATGTAGAAAAAGCTGCGCCGCCACCAGTTGATGATGATTCCGACTTTGGTACGTACCACCCCTAACACGGATCCTCCGTTTGTAACGCATTACAATTGTAGAGTACGTGTGGAACGTGTGGACATTTCCCAAGGATTCTTCGATGTTTAACAAATGCTGGTGGATATTTGTTTGGCCCATCTTGTTCATACTGAAATACACAATTCCCAACACCAAGAAACACCACTCAATGTTTCTACTGACACTGCTCATGTGCATTGCATGGATTGGATCAATGACTTACCTACTTTCATGGTTTATCACCGCAATCGGTAGGGATGCAGCAAACATCTTTTCGCAATAACCTTTCGCTTTCAGGTGACACAATTAGCATTCCCGACTCTGTTATGGGTTTGATTTTCTTAGCAATTGGCAGTAGTATTCCAGAAATAGTCTCTTGCATAATCGTGAGTAAACAAGGTAAGTGGACGCGAAACGTTCCATCATTAGCTAACCTAAGTACGTATTCCAGGTCAAGGAATTATGGGGATGAGCAGCGCCTTGGGTGCCAACAACTTTGAGGTTTTACTTTGCTTAGGTTTACCGTGGCTGGTCAAAACGCTTTTCTACCCCAAAACTGACGGAAGCCACTGGATTAACATTAATTCCTCGGGCCTGGCTTACAACGCAGCGTGTCTACTATCAACGTTAATATTACTATACATCACAATAATATGTAATAAATTTAGGTTAAATTGGAAGACGGGCGTAATATGCCTCACTCTGTATGTCGTTTTTCTTGTAATTGGAACTTTAATCGAGCTTAATGTCTTCTTTGTTGTAAATCTGCCCACTTGTACGTGAGGCATAAAATGTATTTTAAGATGATTTATGTGTAAATGTAGATGTAGTAATGTTAATCTTAAGGGTTTTGATGATACGCAAGTTTCGCAGGACAAATGTGAATAAGATTGTAGTTATGTTGAAGAATCATTCAAGTGGGGATTGGTACAGAGCTTTAGATAACAATCGCATTAAAATGCAAAACAGGATAGAAGCGTATGGTGAAGAAAGTTTCTTGTGGAGCATTTTCACCTAATAAGCCATGACTATATACATTTCAGGAAATAATCTCTTTTCAAAAGTAACAATAAGGACTTAGGCCTCGTAATAGTGAGACAAAGTGGTCTAAGAATCTGTACAAAATCTCTTCAGCCCATTTTTGCAGAGTGTACTATAATTATAGCAAAAAATTCCAAATAAATACGTTAAAATACCTACCTACCGATATACATCGCTGTGTTCTAATGTCACAAGACCTCTTTAAAGATATAATTTTTGAAACCTCTGTGGCCGAGTTGAGGTAGCTATAGTATAATAAGACATGACTATCAATATTGCGCAATATCCGAAAAACCACACGTTTTCTAAACGTGTGATTTTTCCTGAAGAGCTTTTTAATCGCGTCGAACGTGAAAACCAATCTCATAGGTAAAACACAAACGATAACAATTATTTAAAAAGGACACTTAACAACGGATAATATGGAATTTGGCAATCAAACAACTGTCAAGAACCCTTGAAGAATAGAAGAAAGCAGACCCGCAAGTATCTACAACCCCAAAGCAGAGCTGGGCAGTATTCGATTACTTTTTAGTATTCAAATACTTTGCAATTAAATACTTTTATGGAAGCAGTATTTGTATTTGTAACTCAAATACTTTCACAAATATTTAGTATTCGAATACTTCGCAAGGTATTTGAATACTTTGAGAAGTATTCGAATACTTCGCATAGTATTTGAATACTTAATCAGACTGCTCAATAAAAACTTATGGACTAGAAAGGTTTGTAACTTTTAAACTAGTAGTCCAATCTTGGAACTGTTTGAAATTATGGATTCTACAGGCCACATTCTATAAGAAAATTTTTTTCCGGGTCGATCTGAGACGATTTTTTTTCGGGCCTCGAAAAAAGGCAGTGTGTAACCTTCCTTTTTTACCAAAAGTCGACTACACCAAAATTTGTCGGGGAAACACTTTTTCTTATTAATTTTGGTGCGTAGAATCCAAAACAATTCGTACTTTGTCGATTAGACTTCTCAATCAAAAGTTATAGACTATAAACCAATGCCGAAAGAAAATTCAATGGGCTGTAACTTTTGAACTAGTAGCCCAATCTTGGAACTATTTGAAATTATGGATTCTACAGGCCACATTCTATAAGAAAATTTTTTTTCCGGGTCGATCTGAGACAATTTTTTTTTCGGGCCTCAAAAAAAGGCAGTGTATAACCTTCCTTTTTTACCAAAAATCGACTGCACCAAAATTTCTCGGGAAAACACTTTTTCTTATTAATTTTGGTGCGTAGAATCCAAAACAATTCGTACTTTTTCGATCAGACTTCTCAATCAAAAGTTATAGACTAGAAACCAATTTCGAAAGAAAATTCAAAGGGCTGTAACTTTTGAACTAGTAGCCCAATCTTGGAACTGTTTGAAATTATGGATTCTACAGGCCACATTCTATAAGAAAATTTTTTTTCCGGGTCGATCTGAGACAATTTTTTTTTGGAGCCTCAAAAAAAGGCAGTGTATAACCTTCCTTTTTTACCAAAAATCGACTACACCAAAATTTCTCGGGAAAACACTTTTTCTTATTAATTTGGGTGCGTAGAATCCAAATCAATTCGTACTTTTTCGATCAGACTTCTCAATCAAAAGTTATAGACTAGAAACCAATTTCGAAAGAAAATTCAAAGGGCTGTAACTTTTGAACTAGTAGCCCAATCTTGGAACTGTTTGAAATTATGGATTCTACAGGCCACATTCTATAAGAAAATTTTTTTTCCGGGTCGATCTGAGACAATTTTTTTTTCGGGCCTCAAAAAAAGGCAGTGTATAACCTTCCTTTTTTACCAAAAATCGACTACACCAAAATTTCTCGGGAAAACACTTTTTCTTATTAAGTTTGGTGCGTAGAATCCAAAACAATTCGTACTTTTTCGATTAGACTTCTCAATCAAAAGTTATAGACTAGAAACCAATTTCGAAAGAAAATTCAAAGAGCTGTAACTTTTGAACTAGTAGCCCAATCTTGAAACTTTTATTTCGGGCCTCAAAAACTCGATAGTCTACGTAACTTAAAAACAACCGGGACCGTTCTTATATCCTTAAGACCATGTGCACCAATTTTCAAAGCGATCGCAAGTTTCTAAACAAACTAACATGCACACGGACAAGCGGATGGTCAAAAATGGATCTGTTCCAAAATCGCTAGGATTAATTTCAGAAAGGGGTACGTATCATGTGCACGACGTACGATCGCTTTAATTGAAAACTGGTACACGTATTCTTAAGGATATAACTGATATAAGAAAGGTCCTGGTAGGTACCTACCTCCAATATGATAATATAATAATAATAATACGCTTTTACTCCCCTTAAATTTGTATATAACAATAGAAATATAAGAAAAGCTAACCCCATGCAAAGTATAACTTGATTTTTTAAGTAGTATTAAGACTTTTATCTAGTATACTATTTTAAATTTTTAATGTATTTGAGTGACAAGCATTTGAATACTTTTTACTGTATTCGAATACTTTTCAAAGTAATTTAATGAAATACTTTTCAAAGTATTCGAATACTTTATTCGAATACCTTTGATTATATTAGAATACTTTTGAAAGAATTCTAATACATTTTAAAGTATTTGATTACTTATTTTTTAAAGTATTTGAATACTTTTCAATGTATCTGTATCTAGTATTCGCTTGTGCTGGACGTAAAAGTATTTAGTATTCAAATACCTTTGATTTGTGTAAAGTATTTACTATTTAGTATTCAAATACTTTTTGCAAGTATTCTGCCCAGCTCTGTTATGAAGTCATTAATCTTGTAAATAACGAAAAATCTTTACGGGTATGATGTGTTGCCTAACAATGCTTGCAACACTTTGATTCGGTGGAGATGAGCTACTCTGTACATCAACAATGTTAATAATTTTGAACATTTGCATAATTTAAGTAATGGGAACAGCAGTGGTTTAAATAGTGGGAAAAATTATATTTGTAATCATAACCTAAAAATTCCTCGCATTGTAAACCGGTATACTTTCATTTTTAGATGTTTTATTTTCCTATAATTGATTCATGAAGTATGGTGAAAATGTCTCAAGTGGCTCAAAACGAATGGCTGTCTCTGTTTACTACCGATGTAGAAAAGATTTGGAACACATATCCTTCTGGATTACGACTGATATTCACTGCTCACTACATACTCCAAAAGCAGTTGAAGGGTAGGCATTACCGACAGTTGCACCCTTCCGTTTCACTTAAATTGTAGAGTTCGAAGCTCAAATCAACAAGAACATGGAACATTTCAAACACCAAGTAAAGACCACTGAAAAATCTATCGATGACAACAGTAGCTTTGAAATTTTACCTACGCAAAATGATTTGTCAGATTCCAACAGGTTAATTAGAAGCCCAAAAATACAAGGGTGCAGAAAAAGACTTCATAAAAACTCGACCAGTCCTTCTTTACTTGCGGTAGCAAAGAGTAAGACAGAAGAACCTCTCAAACCCCTAAAAGAAAATTCTTTTAATCTGTTATCCAATGACACGGCAACACCTGATCTTCCCGAAGTGGTCGACTCTTCGATACTTATAAGTAATTCACCCGACACTAGTCTTTCCAAGAAATCCAAGTTTGTAAAACGATCCGATTTATTGAGGAAAAAGAAGTCAAGCTCGTTAACTTTAACACAACTTTTCAACACCATGCCCACTCAGCGTGATAAATCTGACAATGTAAAGCAAAAGGACTTTGAAAACTTGCCCAAACGTAATTTGTTTAAGGACTACGACATGTGGGTGGTATCGGATTTCTACATTTTAGTTAATGTTCTCTTTCAGACTTCCGTTGCCCAAAAGTAAATCGCCGGAATACCCGCATAAGACCGAGGCCGTTAAGAAAAAGTCGGAACGAATGCAGTTACAAGGATGGTCGTGTGCCGAATGCAAGGAGGTACTTTGTTACAGTAAGCGATAGGTAATTGAGTAACACTGTTGTAGTACTATTCGAGTTTTGAATTGCCGCCCGAAAAGTTGAAGGAAAAAATGAATCAGTGCTCGAAACATCGCAACAAATATGAACCTCTGGACGATACGCCTAAAGGTTCGCATAGGTGGGCGGTTTTAATATGTGGACTACAATTTTGTGTTGCAGGATTTTGGGACATAACGATTTTTAGTTCTCAAGATGATTAATTATAATAAGTTGTGATTTTAGACATTGCTTTTAGTTTGGAAAGACTATTTTTTTTTAAATAAATGTTTTACTTTTTTATTGGTGTACAGTTCCGCTCTAATGTCTTTTACCATTTAATCTTAAATATTGAATTACTTGATTTAAATCAAAATTTTGAGAGGAGGGTGAGCCCCACTTAGACTTGGGGCTCTTCTTTAAGTCAGCAAGGAATATTGACATTTTTTCACATACCAAAAGTTACACTAATGGTATAATAGAAACTGCCTAAATTTAGGGAATTTGGGTTTTGAACGTTAGAAAAGTACGATAGAGGTTAAATTGAATGAGGTTATAACCTTTTACCGGCACGTCTAATTTAAAAATAGGAAAATGGAAAAAAAGTCCATAGATTTCGTACTTATCTTTCCATTATTACTGCTATCATTTGTAATTGTATTGATAATCGTCAACGTAGCCGTATACGTCAGGTAAGTTAAGCACTGCGCCGATACCGCCAAACTCACCCATTTCCCTTCAGGAGAAAGTTTCCAGTGAAAGTAAACTGCTGGTTTTGTAACCAGTGGACCAAAGTACCTTACAATTCAAAGGACGCATTCGAGTGCCCCGCTTGTTTGCAATATAACGGGTTTAGTAAGGTAAGCGATTCACAGTGTGAATGTCACTCGATCCTGTGCAATTTGTAGGACGGCGGCTATAACAAAGTGCTCCCCGAACAGTACGACGTGTCCTCGACGAAATCGGTAAGCGGCAAGTATACGCAGTCGAACGGATTGTGTCAGCTCTGCAATAACAACCAGAAACTGCGCGTGTTTCAGCTGGCCAATTTTGTTCCGCTCGATGAGGCCAATTACGATACGGAAATCGAGCATTTTCAGTGAGTTGTCGGTTTGCAGTCGACGTTTGTGATTGTTTGGTTTTCAGAAAGCAATTGGATAAGGCGTATAAGCTGTGCCGTCAGTGTCAAAAGACTGTTCAGACTACGATACGCAAGCAGAACTGTTTGCTTGGGATTGACGTGCAGAAGCGCATATCTGCCGGTTTCTCGATGATGGACTTAACCCAAACGACTAGTGGGCTTAAACGAATGTATTTTAGAAAGATTGTCTTTTATGCTATCGTTGTGTTTTCCATTTTGAATATCTGCTACGTTTTGAGGCAGAATGTGCTCATTAACAGTGTACACCTGCAGAAAGCAAAAGAGCTTTGTAGCAATTATTCGAAGGATGTGTTTTCTCGATTTGATGTTGAGCAATTGTGGGAAGCTCCATATGTCTCCGATTTTTTGGTAGTAGTAGAAGTGGCATGGATGAGCATCTCTGACGTGTTTACATCACTGACAGAAGCACTTTTTGGGAATGCTCTAGTCATACGTACTCAGTTTTGGTTGTTTTTTGTTGGGCTACTTCTGCAGCTGGTATGGCTGTGTGTAAACCCCGAAAATTTTAAGAAAAATGTGTTCATCTCATTCGTAAGTCTAATAATGCTGTTACTTGATCTAGGGTACATTTCATATAGCAAAGTAGATGTAGAAACTTTAAGTCTTCCTGTTGCCATTCTAAACATACTGTCAATGTGGCTTTCGTATACTGCCATTAAAACAAAGCAACGAAAACCTCCCTCAAAGCTGCTCAAAAAGAAAATTAAACAAAAGACGATTTTTGCTGAAGATGACACCCCTAAACCGACCGTAACAGACAAGTCATGCTTTATTAGCAAATTAGTTAATGACACCCCACTAATTACCCTCAAAGATAAGAGAGGGCAGCATATTCCTGCCGAAAACTTATTCGTTAATAACGCAGACTTAGATGTAAGCTTAAACAAATTACACATAGGCACAACGCCCCTTAAACGATCTCCCCCCAAAACTTCTTGGCCAGTTTTAGAACGTCCGAGACCCGTTATTTCACCAGCCCGGTTTCAATTTGATAATTATCAAACCAACCAATCGCAGAACTCCCGAAATCTGTATACCTCCCAAAGTAACTTTGCTGGATTTGCTTGCAACTCATTTTATTCGCCACCGGTTTGTAATATCGGCCCACAGTCGCCTTTCAATCACACGTGTTGCCCACAATATTCGTGTGGGGGCTCGGTGTACCGTCCCTTAATCAATAATGAGCAGCTGGTCTACATCTCGCCCAACTATTTACAGTCGGGAGACCTGTATGAGATACTCAGACAGAATTTTTCCAATGGGATTTTCGATGCAAGTTATAACGAAAGTTTTAATAAACAACAGTTCCAGAGTGCGGGGTATAAAAAATTTAACTGAACTGCATTTATGTCTCAGGTAACTTTGTGATATTTTGAATGAATTATTTTTGTTAGTTTGTAAGTTTAATGGTACGTAAGTGTAATTTTTAGGTTGTGTAGCGTGTTATTTAAGTTTAAGCCTTTTCGACATTAACACTGCCCTATATTATTAATAAAATCAATTTGTACAAATATTTAGTTTTTACTTTATTACCCCTTCAGCATTTAACATGCTCCCTCTGCCCCTTTTCCCTTTTTAAGGATGTTACTGGAATTTGTACTTCCAGAGGTACCTATTGAACATTTCAGCTGGAACATTCAGGGGGGGATGCTCACTGTTAGAGAAACTGTACTCAAGGAGGGAGAATCCAGAGAACGCTTATCAATGTGGGTACAATACCAATTGAAACTCCAAAAGAAAAATGCAAGAACATCTTCGATACTCTCACTAAGGCCTAGGCTAGGCAAATTGATAATGTTGCTGCGGACATCGGTTGTCTAATTTATTCTATTCATAAGGAGAGCCCGACTAGGCAACACTTAGGCCCACTATTCAGTTTTATAAGCTTAGAAGATCCAGAATTGCCAAGGAACCCTGTTAAAAAGAGGCCATGGACTGTCTGAGACCTGAGTCCGGTTGCTTTTTGCTACAGAGCCTGGATTTGACATCACCCAGTCTAATCCTGGTCCTCCTCCAAAGCTTAGGGTAAAGGCTCTAGTCCTAGAAGCACCACCATGGCCAAAGTTGGTGTGGTTTTCATGGCTCCAGTGGTTCCCAGGTACACGCATGGCAGGCAACCATACAAGCAGTGGTGTATTGGTAAACTGCGATAAGAGTATACGCAGGCGTCGGCTTAACCGTGGGCAAAGATATCTTTGTCGTGGAGTTGCGAAATGAATACCTAGGGGGGGGGGGGGGGGGGAGGGCAACGAGAGGTTTTAAAATCAGTTGGCTATTCCTCTTAGAATAAAGAGAGTCCTCCATCTGGTCTCTTACGCATCCCCTGTAAACCCAAGGTTACTATGCTGCTAATTGCTTTATAAGAATCTCACCTCGTCCATCACTGATGTATTAGGTTCCTTCCTCTCCTAGTGATGCCGACGGTTCCCTCAATCCCTGGTCAAATCCAAGAACCGCTACACGATCCAAAAGCTCGTCCACATCTTTCTCGACCAGAGGGTGCCGGTAGTAATCTAGACGCCTTACCTTGTAATTTCTATACCGCTAGAATCAGAGCTGGGCAGTATTCGATTTTGTAAATACTTTTTAGTATTCAAATCCTTTAAAGTATTCAAATACTTTGTAATTAAATACTTTTATGGAAGCAACTCAAATACTTTCACAAATATTTAGTATTCGAATACTTCGCAAGGTATTTGAATACTTTGAGAAGTATTCGAATACTTCGCATAGTATTTGAATACTTTAACCTTCCTTTTTTTTTTTACCAAAAATCGACTACTCCAAAATTTCTCGGGAAAACACTTTTTCTTATTAATTTTGGTGCGTAGAATCCAAAACTATTCGTACTTTTTCGATCAGACTTCTCAATCAAAAGTTATGGACTAGAAACCAATGCCGAAAAAAAATTCAAAGGGCTGTAACTTTTGAGCTAGTAGCCAAATCTTGGAACTGGTTGAAATTATGGATTCTGCAGGCCACATTCTACAAGAAAATTTTTTTTCCGGGTCGATGTGAGACAATTTTTTTTCGGACCTCACAAAAAGGCAGAGTATAACCTTCCTTTTTTTACTAAAAATCGACTGCACCAAACTTTCTCGAGAAAACACTTTTTCTTATTAATTTTGGTGCGTAGAATCAAAAGCAATTCGTACTTTTTCGATCAGACTTCTCAATAGAAAGTTATAGACTAGAAACCAATATCGAAAAAAAATTCAAAGGGTTGTAACTTTTGAACTAGTAGTCCAATCTTGGAATACTTTTTATAGTATTCGAATACCTTTGATAGTATTAGAATACTTTTGAAAGTGTTCGGATACCTTTGAAAATTTTCGAATACTTTTGAAAGTATTCGAATACATTCTAAAGTATTTGAATACTTATTTTTTTAAGTATTTGAATACTTTTCAATGTATCTGTATCTAGTATTCGCTTGTGCTGGATGTAAAAGTATTTAGTATTCAAATACTTTTTGAAAGTATTCTGCCCAGCTCTGGCTAGAATGCCTCATCGACACCCTGCGGAAGAACGTTCTCCATAGAATCGTCCCGAATGCATGATTTTGGCTCTGGATGCGCTTTCAGATGGTGGCCGTGTCATCCGGGAGCCCGTATAACACAGTAATCTTGGTTACGCTAAGGACGTGCCTCTTCACTTTCAGTCCAAGATCCTCTAGGTCCCGAGGCTCAGTTATGTCCACCTTTGGGTGCGACACCGGAACAATGGCCATCCTGCGCCACGCCGCAGCGGCTTGTCCAGAGGTTTGTGTGCACCTGCAACGTTGGGTGCTCCAGAACCTCTAGGCTGCACTGAGCCAGACCCTGGAGTGCTTCTCTCCGATCTGAGACGCTTGGTCCCTGACGTCGGATTGACCTCTGAGCAGGGCCTGCTTGACCCGTAGTTGTATCCTGGAGCTGGCGCTTCCTGGGCATCACCTTCTGCCCACTATTAGGTTCATGAATAAGGCCCTGCGTTGGACCCGGTCCCTTCTTTCGAGGAGCCTGTCCCGTTACCGGTTTCCATTTTGCGGGCCCGGGTTGTTCTTCCCCCCTCACGGGGAGCCGAGAAAGGGTTGGCTAAGGTTATCATCCATACAATTCCCACAAGTGCTATCGCAGCTGGGAAAAGTCGCTTGTCCATGGTTTGGCTGCCAGTCCCTTCCCGAAGGAAAAAGAGAAAGAGAAAAAAAAATCTCTTATGAAAAGAGCCTAATGAAAGTGTGCACTGCGCAATGCTATTTAAAAAAATTCAATTGTTTTTCGGTATTCATTTGTTTTGTGAAATAAAAACAACTGAATGATGCCTTATTATGGGAAATAAAATGTTAAACAACTTTCATATAGAAAAATTTTGTATACAGTCGATATTTACCGAGATATATACTATATCCCTGTATCCCTGTATATAAGAGATTAGCACAATTTTATATAACAACATAAACAATTGACAGAAATGTTCAAAGAGGATGTCCACAAAGTAACTGTTCCGGGTCGGTTTTTTGGAAGAAACAAAATTCATTAAATCTAAAGAAAAATGTAATTATTTGGGACTAATATTAGATTGAATTGAATTGGAAACCAGAAACCACAGTTTTATTCTGTTGTTGCGAAATGCAAAAACGTTTGTGGACAAATCGGGACGACTTGTCAAAGAGCAAAAAGAAGGGACTCATTGAACTCGTGACCAGCCAACCAAAGACTTTCCTATAGCGAGAAACCCAGAAAGTTGTTTTTTATTTGATACCGTACTGCGTATTCATACTGTCCATTGTAATATCGATAATGGCAAACGATGTTATTAGTTACACAGTCGAAATTCTTGATGGTATTGTAACGAATATTTCAGAGCGAGATCGGGGCGCCATCAGGTTGCCCTTAGGCCTAAGTTTACGTTACAGTATTGCCTGTTAAGAAGAGTAGTAGCGATCCCTTGCCTGGACGCATACTAAGGTGATGTCAAAACAATTTCAAGGGTCGCAAATTTGCGTTGATTTTTTTGTGGGAATGAAACAGCTAGAAAAACGCTAGATGTAGTTACGTAGAGAAATAAAATCAACTTCGCACGGTTTCCATTAGGTAGAAAATTGAAAAAGACACCCTCCTATTTATAAGAATCCACCGCGAATTGTTTTTGGGGTAGCATCCGGACGCCTGGAATGAAAGATAATTTCATATTTTTGGATCACTTCATCATACAGCGTGTAACGGGATGATATAATTGGTTTTATTGTAGAGGATCACTTTTCCAAAGTTCTGAATGAATTTCTCTACCCTACTATAACCGAAAAAAAAACCACTACATATGTTTGGGACACTCCCAAGTGATTGGGTTACATCTCCGCACGTATGGCAGCTGAACCAGTACTTTCTCAGGCACCGCAAGCCTTTGCTTGCCTCTAAGCCGTAAGTGGTACAATCTCCTGTTGCTAGCCTCCATTGCGGACGAATTTGCGCTACAAAAAAACCAATTAATTAAAGCACACCGCGACCGAAGCGCGTACAGCGGAATCCCCCAGCTCGGCGATCGCTCGTGTTTCGGCGCGGTGAAAGTCTCCTTGTAAGACGACTGCAGCGTTTTCCTAGGGTCTTGAATTTCGCATCTCCATTTCTCCCTGTAATAGTCCAGCAGACCGGTTTTGGTCACGTTACCCTGAACAGAAAGAAGTCACGCACTGCCACTGTTATAGTATCGGTTGTTACAAAATTTTGAGCATAATCCTGTTCGGGTTCGTATCGTCCCATTCGGAATCGAATTTCGCGCGGCAATGGACCGCAGGGAGATTTTTTGGGAAGATGATTGTAGGAGATGTCGTACGTGGTGGACTTGTTCTCCAGAAAAGTGTTACCTTGGTGATCATATAGCACTCGCGCGTTGTAGCCCTACGAATTCAAAGCTGAGGGTGAGTACGATGTGCGTGCTCGTACCAGTCCTCGATACTGCTGATCTCTTAGGAATTTGGGATCATTCGTCGTGTTGGGCTTGGGGCAGTAGTCGATGGAGTAGTTTGTTTTGAAGTCATGCGGATGTTTGACATATGATCGTCTCCTTTCCACCCAGTTGCCGAGTAATACCTTGTCTTGGTATTTGTCATCGGGCTTAGAATGATAACATTAGTGTATGTGATGCGGGGGGTGTATTTACCATAAACTGTTGTAGTCTATTCTTCATCTTTATTTAGACATGCCAACATGTGAGACAATGCTAATTTAACATAAGCCCACTTGACTATTAGCGTTGAGTGAGGATTTAAATGGGCGCAACTTGATTAATGATTGATAAGGCTTAGCAGGCACCGAGAAATAGATACGCCATTTTGTAAAAAGTAAATGTAATTAACCCCACTAAATGCAGTGTTAACTTTTTTTTACTTAACAAAAGTAATCCAAGTTTTGATAACAAAATAAACGATAAATTGTCCTACATTTAACAATTCTAGGAAAGTTCGCGAGTCGAAACCTGCGTTAAAAATTATACTTGAAGACGAGTTACACTGTTTGTGTGTAAAATTGTTGAAAATCCATTCTAAGTCGATTTCCGCGAACCATCACGTACCATTTTAAATGCGAAGCAGGCGTTTACCATTTTGTGTACGAGAAATTTTGATTTCGCGTATGCGTGAAGGTTTGCGGTCGAAATTCAAGAATCAAAACGTGCATTTAGTTAAAAATTTATTCAAATAATAGTGAACAATTAGCCGTTTAGCTTCGGGTAAAAATAGTGTGAATTTTCTGCAATTTTAATTGTGCGTGAAAATAGGAGGTTGGGCCAGATTATAGTAAAGCCGTTTATTTTCGAGCGATCAAAAATCTACGAGAATAAACCAATCCGTTTCGACACCAAGTGTTACGATATTTCAATTAATTGACATTAACAAGGAGGTTTTTCGTAGTTTCGAGTTGTGTGACGCATATAACACCAATATACAACGGTATACGGCAGGAAATTTACAGAATATTAATCCGTGCATTTACCCGCAATAAAAACTAGTTAACAAATTGGGCAAAATTAATATCAGCACACGGGAAAATTTGGCATTTTATCTCTGTGCATGATCTCGAGTATTGCATTCTAGAATTTGAAGCCGGTTTGCTTTTATAATAGCTTTGTTTGAATAAATTTTAATATTCCTAAAGAAATCGACCCGTGAGAAACATTTGCATCAAACATTGCTACGGGGGTTCCTTCTGGATTTGAAGATTACCATCGGTTCCGCCCGGCAAGGCAAACCGTCTTCTTCTTAGGCTGCTCAATCGATAAAAATAAATGCTCCGGCTAACTCAAATCGGTGGGCTTTTAACTCTTTTGAAACTGCGTAACAAACCTTGACCTGCCGCCTACCAATCTCCTGCCTCAACTCCTACTCCTCCCTTTCCTTCCCCTCGTTCTTCGTTAAAGACATAGGCACATTGGAACCAAATAGATAATATATTGAAATGATATTAGAGATACAAACAATTTACAGGGATCTAGCAGTTCTTCTCTCCTCCTTGTAAAACCACTAGCTTAACAATGACAACTAAACTAAATAAAAAATCCTATCAGGTGAAACTAATTTACTCAAGGGGTGGCCATCCTCTACAGTTTGAAAATTGCAACAACAGGTAATCGTTTTTTAATCCAGCGTGGGCTGGGACTTATTTAAATAAACACAAAAATTTATCCTACTCTTTGGTAATCGTTCATTGGACTTTAATAAACAATCAAATCAAAAATTTTTTTACTATAGCTTAATTACCAAAAAGTGGAATTTTACAGAATATTACAAATTTAATTTAGACTAACCTTTACAACATTTGTACAGCCGATCTTGTGAACTGCTCTTTCCTCTGGTACAGGGTGGATGTGATGAAACCTGACACTTAGGTCTCTGTGACTTCCTAGGGGGTGGCTTGAATTTAACACACGGAAACAAAAATCCACGGTGCCTATCCTTCCTCGGAACGAAAGCAAAGTTTAGTGTTTGAACGGAAACTTAGTCCAGGAAATCCTTCGCGTGGCGAGTGGGAGACGGCTAGTTGCCAAAGTTTCTACACAGCACGTGTATTAATTTTATTTTATTAGTTTATTAGCTTTGACCGCCTGCGGGAGACGGATTTTTGAGTTAGCGGTACGGCAGAACACAAACTTTTATGATCACTATCCGACGGTAAACCGCGATGGTTCAAAGTATTATTTCACCAGCTCTTCTTGGGGCAAATATCTCTCCGAAACGCAGCGCTCCTTCGACAAATGACCTTACGGCACTAGTAGGAAATTCCACCTGGGGCGGATCCCGAAATTCTGCGCCTTGAGGACTAGGACAGCACTTTGACTTATATATCCTCGAGAAATCACAACGTATCCTAACGCGATTCACTGCATCCAAAGTAAACTGGGATGAAGCTCAAGGGTTCGCCAAAATATCACCTGATTGGAACCTGGGTCTTCTTCGCCAAAAAAATCAACGCGAAAAGAAAATAACACTTCGGAACGGGTGCAAAAAGCACGCAACTGGGAGCAACCGAAATAAGCCGGTGGCTCAAACCGCCAAGTGTACCAAAACGATCGCTCAAGGTACGTGTTGACCGCTTGACGTACTAACCGCGAGGCTCTCCAAAACGCGATCACTCAAAGTACGTGTTGACCCCTCGACGTACTAACCGCGAGTCCCCTCTAAAACGCAATCCCCTTCTTCAGAATTGAAATGAAAAAACCACACCCAAATTACCATAAAACAAAAATGGCTCCCGCTAGAAATTCTCCCATTGGTTCAGATAAAGAAAACTTAACCCACTCTAACTTCGTCGTCAACCTCAAGGAACTGCTGACTAAACTGATCTCACGGTTTTCTGCTGATGACGTGAAAACTCCTTATCTCTTGACGGCTCGGTGCTACATCCGCTCCTATTCTCGGTCTAGACGGCGCCAAAGTTGATAAACGAACGACAAAAAACTCGCATTACTCATGATGACGTCAATCAGCTTTGCACTCTTCCCACGACGAAATTAAATCTGAGCGAAATTAAATCTATCGGACCATAGTCTTGAGCGAACCGAAATGCCCAAACACAAAATTTCTAACCGGAACAAATAATGAAATATACAGGGTGACCTTCACTATCATGACAAGAAATTTCGAAATTTTTAATGAAATTTGGCGCGAAATCAAACCACTCGTTACAACATTGTACTTATTGTTGAGAAAAAAACATTTGGGTCGTTTTGCTTCATTGATTGACAATATTTCATTTAATTGCAGTGATACTCCTAATTTTGCATTTAGAGATATGTGTATATTTTGGACAGAAGAATGTATCAGTAATTTATTGTGTTTAGATAAGGGTCAAATTTAGCACAAACACGTGATCACGAAAGAGGCATTTCTTTTTATGAATCAAAATCAAGCAATAGCTAAATAGATATTGGAAGAGAAAGGTAGGTACTTGTTTATCATAGCACAATTTAATTTATACTGCGCTAAAATTAATGTGTTTCTTTAAATACTCCGCTCGTGCTCGATTTTTCACAGTTGGACCGTGTATTAACAAATTTTCTTAACCGCTTGTTGAAACTGTAGTGTATCTCAGCTGTTTTACGAACGGGTTGTTTTCTCGATCCTGGACACCTTTTCGTGAAACTTTTAATACCACAAACAGAATCAATCTCCGTTTGTTTTTACGATACAGGGTTGTAAATTGAAAAGTTATACCTTACTACTCTTGTAAGATAGAAAAAAAGACGTAGTTATTTTATTTTATCTCTAATTGCTGCGAAAACTGGAGCTATTCCCCCCAAAATTCCAAATAAATAGAAAATGTAAGCGCCTTGACAGGGTAGACATTCGGTCTGTTTAATGTGACATGCTTAATTGAATTTATAGCACACAATTTGGCGTGCAGAAGGTGCGTTACACATTCAATTATTAACTCAAGTTGCGGATTTTGTATTATGCATGCGTAGAATGTCTAATCAACCCCAAATTATGGAACAACTCCCTTGAATTACGCACACGAGCTTTAAGAACTCTTTCTCAAAATCCAATCCTGAAATTTAAATCTTAACATTCAAATTTATTGCTCTTTTTTATTACCTACATTTGATCCTCTTTCTCGATTCGAGCGCTAAAACTCTTTGAAACTCGAAAATAAATTACAACTTTTAACGACGTACTTATAAATTAGATGGATTAAGATACGCTTCATACGTTTTTCATTAAAGGTGGCGTTATGGCGCAATGAGTTTTTTTTTCCATGAAAGTTGAGTTGCACCAACCCTAATTTAAGCTAGATGTATTAAGGGTATGGCACTGTTGCAGTACTAGCTAAGAAAATATGGTCCATATGTAGTTGATCGCCTGTAATTAAAATCGTTATGCGAAAGTTTGGTATTTTGATTTGAATTTGAGTATAAATGGCTATTAAGGGCATGAAAATATGCTCTTTAAACTTTTTTAAATCTTTGAAGTCCTGCCCTCTAATTTATTTTGTCCAATTGGGACCTGAAGTGTTTGGTAATTTGTTTGCTCGAATGAAAGTTTGATTTTCAAGCTTTCAAGTGCCCCGGTAAGGAAAACTCATTTCGTCTTGTTCAATATTTAATGCATAAACCTGCATTGCTGATACAGAATTCAACAAAATAATAAAATATTGTGTTGGGGCTTCCCATTGTTGTCAATTCATCAATTTTTTCTGGCAGAAGTCATTGTTTACTCATTGTTTCAATTTTAATTAGGTGTTCAAATCAGTTCATCAAAAGTTTTGTATTAAATTGTTTAATTTTTGGCCTTTGTAGTCATTCTACTTTAAGAGCGAGAAGCACAGAAGGATATACTGTGCTAGAAAACTCAAATTATTTTTAATGAAAGATTTACTCGTAATTTTGTTCATATTTTGTACAAAACTTGTATTGTTTTGTAGCGTATTGCTTTGAACTCTATAATCAGTTCCATGTTGAGCTTCAACGTCAATTTTTTTCACAATGGGGGTTTACAGTATAGCAATAAAATAATGAACATGTGCGGTTTTAAAGGTTTATTCAAAACGATATGATTGTGGCGGGCTCTGTGACGTAATAAGCCCGACCAATCAGCTCCTAGAACCATTCAGATGACATAACGACTTGGCAATATTGCAGGAGAATGGCATTTATAACTTGCGTCATCTGTCACAGGCACTTGTCACTTTCGTGCTAGATGCAGTTAAACATCCCTCTCAAAACGTCAAATGTGACAAACGTCAGACCCTCGCGTAAGGTTGCCAGCTCACTTCTACGTGATTGGTTGTAGGTTTGTGACGTATTTAGTCTGAAGCGTTTCAAATTCGGACTAAAAACACAGCTTTTCAATAATTTATTTTGGGTTTATTTTACTCGCAAATAAAAATTGAGGACACACGGGTCTTTTTATTTTTAATGTACTTTGTGGATCAGAAATAAAAAATGAAGGCGGGGATGATCCCATTGTTCACAGAGCTGGGCAGTATTCGATTTTGTAAATACTTTTTAGTATTCAAATCCTTTAAAGTATTCAAATACTTTGTAATTAAATAT
>NW_022170738.1:39846408-39847014 GCF_008802855.1 Photinus pyralis | reverse complement strand
TAGTTTATAACTTTTGATTGAGAAGTCTAATCGAAAAAGTACGAATTGTTTTGGATTCTACGCCCCAAAATTAAAATGGAAATGTGTAAAATTAATAAGAAATAGTATTTTCCCGAGAAATTTTGGTGTAGTCGATTTTTGGTAAAAAAGGAAGGTTTATAGGTACTACCATAATTTTGTTGTTTATTAACAGTTCTAGAGATCGTTTATAATTTTGTAGTGTCTCTGTCCATGTACGATAACTTTGTTTAGAAACGTCGGATCGCTTTGAAAATTGGTACACATTTCTTAAGGATATAAAAACTGACCAAACTTCCAAAAAAAGTGGTTCTTTTATCATTCTTTTTTGTTAGGAAGAAGATATGAATGTCCGGTTTTCTGTGTTAGTAGGTAAATACACTATGCAGGCGAATTAAAACAAGTTGTACTTAAATCAAGCGCATTTTTGGTAATGCAGATCAGTATTTCATTAGCAAAGTTTAAAATTATCTATCTCATGAGGATTCTAACTCAAACTAGACTAGAGCCTGCACATCTACACTACACCAGAAAGCTTTTAGTTAAAATTTTGAGTCTCTACCTATTGTAATTGCTGAGATCTCAGCC
>NW_022170738.1:39781773-39846308 GCF_008802855.1 Photinus pyralis | reverse complement strand
AAATTCCCCTAAAATTCCCTCATTCCTTTGAAATTGCCCCCTATTTCCCCACAATTTCTTCTAATTTTGTCCGTTCCTATTTCTTCGAAATATGTGGAACAAGAATTTTCACCCGTGATCAATCCCTCGGGTGTTTTTTTTTAATACGACCCTAAATAAGAAATCTAACAAACTCTTTCAACAATATTACCCGACATCCCTAAATTAGATTTATATTCCCTGATAACTTTCCCCCAAGGAAGACGAATACGTTTAAAAATTGGTTGTAGTCCAAATGAGGATGAATGTCGCATTTCTTTGACTATATTTAAGGGTTGATATATCTAGATTAAGAATCCAACAAATACGCGAATAAATATGGTTATCCCACAACTTTAGCCCAAGGAATGCGATTACGTTTGAAAATTGATTCCAGTCGAAATGAGCATGAATGTCTCAATTTCTTTGATCATGATTAAGGGTTGCTGTCTCTAGATTAAGAATCCAATAAATACGGGAATAAATATGGCCCGACTATCCCTAAATGGGACTTACACTCTCTCATAAAAGGGTTGATATATCTAAATTACGAATTCAACAAATGCGTTCAAACTATTGCTCGACTACCCCTAAATTAGAATTAAATTTCCTGATAACTTTCCCCCAAGGAAAATTGATTAAGTTTAAAAATTGATCCCAGTACAATTGAGCATATGAATGTCGCAATTCCTTTGAAGATGTTTAAGGGTTGATATATCTAGATTCAGAATCCAACCAATACGGGAATAAGTATGGCCCGACTACCCCTAAATGAGACCTAGATTTTCTCATCCCTTTAGCCCAGAGAAAATGGCTACGCTTAAAAATTAATTCCAATCGAAATGAGCATGAGTGTTGCAATTTCTTCGCCGATGTTTAAGGGTTGATATCTGCAGATTAGGAATCCAACAGTCGCTTTCAAAAATATTGCCCGGCAACCCCTAAATTAGAATTAAATTCCCAGAATACTTTCGCCCAAGGATTGATTCCAGTCGAATTGAACATGATTGTCGCAAATTATTTGATGATGTTTCAGGGTTTAAATCTCTAGATTAAGAATCCAACCACGGGAATAGTATGGCCCAACTACTCCTCATCCGCATGAATCCGAATGAAATTAAATTCCCTAATAACTTTACCGCAAGGAAAAACTAAGAAATATGGCCCAACTACCCCTATATTAGACTTAAATTCCCTAATATATTTACCTCAAGGAAAACGATTAAGTTTAAAAATTAATGCTAGTCGAATTGAGCATGAATGTCACGATTCCTTTTACAATGTATAAGGGTTGATATATCTAGATTGAGAATCCAACAAATATGGGAATAAATATGGCCCGATTACCCCTAAATGAAGCTAGGTACATTCTCTCATAACTTTAGCCCAAGAAAAGCGATTACGTTTGAAAATTAATTCCATCCGCAGGGAGTATAAATGTCGCAATTCTTTTGATAATCTTTAAGGGTAAATATCAAATATAAAATAGGTATTTTCAACTAAATATTTCAAATATATATTTATGTGATCAGTGCCGTACTTATGCAATAGCCAAGAGGGGCATTTTTAAATGGTAACTACTAGTTTTCATTACATATTATTAACACTTTTTTGGATATTGCAGCATAAAAGGCACAAACCCCATCACACCTTTGTATGCATAGCATGGGGTAAGTCAGAGCTCAAGTTTGGCAAGGCGTGTGGTTGATTTTAAATATATCACTTTTGTATGCCTCCGGCTCGTTTGGCATTAGAATAGGCCTGTTATTAAACTTCCATGAAAAAGTTGTATTTTTAAAATACCGACCACGAGGAAAATTCTTGTGTCCCTCATATAGGAAATTTCGAGGAAATAGCTAGGAAATAATGTAAGAAATAGGCGAAATTAGTGAAAATTCTGGGGAAATTGTTACTCACTCCACGTTAATTCGGAGAAATTGTGTGTAAATTTGTGAAAATTTAAGGCAATGCTAGAAATGTTGGGGAAATTAAGGGAAATAGTGGCAATTTTAGGCAATGATGGAAATCTTTCTCCTTTAAAATAAGCCGTGACCGAGGTCGTGAACAACACTGATTGGGTCAGACCTCTACTCTACCTATAACAACAAACATAATTTTGTACCGGCGAGAGTAAGGGTAAATCAAATATACGGAAAATTAAAAATGTTAAAATGCTGCCCACATTTTCTTTTCGTTCTCCTTTCTACAAAAAGCGCTTATTTTTGATACAGGGCAGTAAAGAAAACGGTCCCTATGTAATCATGTACAGAGAAAGGAAATTTCGAGTTTATGTAACTATGGCATGAATTTCTGAACACCCTGTACAATTTTTTTGAACAATTGGATAAGGTATGGGCCTTCATTGCACAAATGCTAAAAATAATGGATCTGTTTCGTTTGCACTACAGAAGGCGATTTATTCTGGGATGGGTTGTAGTTCGTAAAATCAAATAATACAAGCAAAAACCATTCCCTTGAGGCACACAGTTTGTTTCACATTTAGCTCAGATTGGAAATATTGAATGCAAATAACGCAGTAAAGGTCAACTTTCGGTAAAATCGAGAGGCTTATAACCAAAAATATTTTAGTTGTGGGGGTCTAACAGAACACAATCAGTTAGGACACTCTGTAACTAGATTTTTCAAAATGTCATTATATTTCCAATATCCCTGAAACATTTCCAAAGTTTCCAGAAATTATTACACATTCGAAATGCTCACATTTCTAAAATCTTATGTATACAGTTCCAAAATATTGAGAAGAAACCCTTCTCCAATATGGCAACAATATTTCCTTATGTGTATTGCTTTGTTTGTTTGTCGTGTGTTTATTATTGACAATTTCAGTTGTTTCTTGATGACTTTGTTGAAACATTTGTTACATACTGGGTAGGAATTTTCAAAAATTCTAAAAATAAGGGATCTCATTCGCACGACAAAAGGTAATTTATTTTGTGAACGTATCTATGTATTCCCTAAACTATTTCCATTAGAAGAGTGTAACACCTTTTGTCCCTATTACCGACGAATATCTTGATATTTCTTCAATATTTACAACTAATTTATGACCATTATGGTTTTACCTTTTATACTGATTGCTTACTAAATTGCAAGTTGGAAATTAATTGCCACATTTATAATTTGTTAATTATGCCGCATAAAAAACACCTTATACCGATAGAAGATTTCGAAGTGAATGTTAAAAGGGGTGGTAGTATGTTATTACGCTATTTTAAAACGGTAGGTAACGAAAAATCATGATCAACTTCCAAAAAATTTCAAATTAGAATTCAATCTAACGTCATCGAGAAGGGAAATTGTTCGTTTCGTCGGAAAATTTAGGTAAACTTGCAATTTTAATGAATTAAGGAATATGTTTGAAAATGGAGAAGTTTTGAGAAACTATTAGGAGAGTCTGTAGACATATGGTCGGAGGAAACGGTTAGAAGAATCTGGCGTAAAATAATGTAAACTTGGGGAAGGATGTGTCAATTCTTAGAAGATGTAGGGAAGCTTCAGATTTTAAGGAAATTCTGAGGAGTAAGGAAGACACTCTAGGAAAATAGAAGAATATCCTTGTTTTTTCTAATAGAGATTAGGTACCTAAGTATTTCCAAAATTAAAAGAAAGAGTGGACATTTTTGTTCTTATTTCGATTACACCTTAGTCTTTTCGTTAGATGTGTATCGAACTCCAAAAAAACCATCGATTCAAAAATCGAGCCTTATGGTGATCTTGCTATGAACCTTAACGTGATTTTGTCTGTTATAATAAATTTTTAACCAGTTGTGCGGTCATCTACCTCCGCGTGTATATTTTGGTATGTAAATTAATTAATACTTTAAGAATTACGGTAAGTTTATGTGAAAATAAACCTTGACTGGATTGTTGTTCTGCATATCACTTCAAGGTGAGATGCTCTATCAATGGAAAATGGTAATATACTGACACACACTCCCGAAACTATCGCCCTAGCCACAAAATGTTATTCGGGAATCCATCTCTAATGGGAGGACACTTTCAGCATTTGAAATGATTTTCTGCTTTTTAGAAATTGTAGATAAATGAACGCCTTTGGAATCTAACGAAAGACAAAGAAGAACTTTTGCTTTTTTTTTAATTCATCCTTTGTGAGTTGCCCATAATGAATAATTTCGGTTGAATCACTCACATATTCTCATACGCCATGACGATGCACATTGCAGAATCGATTAAGCGAATCTGTGTCAAAAGTGAAGTGATTCGATTTGAAAATTAAATTCAGAAAATTTAAATTTGGGGACACTAATTTCAATGACAAGAAGAAACGCACTTTCAAATTTGCCCAATTCCATTGATAATAATAATTGTTCGGGTATAACCCATGATATCGTTTTTAAACACGGTTATCAGGTGTGTAATGCAGTGGCTTCAATTTCGGTTTATTGCGCAATCAAGGTAATTATCATTGTCGTAAACAATTAGTGAGGTTATTGCACCAATCCTTCCTGAACAGTAAAAAGTACCCACGATGGAATTAAAGTCCTTTCTCGAGTGAAATCACGAAACGTTTCACTTAATGTTACAATAATCTCGTTTATAACTTGTTGGGCAAGTGCTCATTCTTGAAGAGTAAAATGAATGTGCAAGTGGTTTTTGTAAAATTTCTCAAAATCCCTAATCCAAAACAGGGATAAAATTTTTGAACATTCGAAGAAAACTACCTACTAACAGTAAACTTCCGTGTGGTACAAAAAAATTGTGTAAGATTTTTCCGTAGTTCCATTTAGGAGTGAATTATCAGGAGTAGGACTTTTATACACATTCATAAAACAATCCTAACTCACCAGATTTTCTATAGGTAGAAACAATTGTCGGGCCTATTTGAAGCTAATTACAGCTTCTATTCTATGAGTTCTACTATGGTAGGATCAACAATTTAGCCTCAATTTCGATCTAAAGAAGATCTAAAACTAAAATTTTCACTTTTTGGAAAAAATTACCTTCAAAGTGTCGTAATTCAGTAACTAATTGACCTACAGACCTCCGGTTGGGCTCAAGTTGTCACACATTTAATGGTTTTTAACAAAGTATATAATAGCTTCGAGAAAAATGCATAGTTTAGGAGATATAGAGCAAACAGTGAAAAAAGTACGAAAATTTCGCGGTTTTCCGTGTGCTACGCTTTTCCCACAACTTTTAGAGAGTTGTAAACTTGGGTATACACTCTATCCTAATGGGTCCAAACAACATACCCAAAAATCCAAGATGTTTAGCAAATTTAGCGATTTTTTTTATTGGCCTAAAATTGTGGGATCGAAATAATACGAGTTGAAATATTGCCAATAGAAGACTCGGTGATGCAACCCACGGCGTCGCTAAATTTATTTACACAAATGATAAATTAATCAAATAGGTTGTAATGTAATGACAACCTTATCGGCGGTAACAGTTTTACTTATCTTAAATGAACTGAATTGTTAAGAATAATATAACTGATATTTTTAGACAAGAGTCATTACTATTACGTAGTCGACATTGTTTTCTGGATGAGCCGATAAATTTACTACAATTACACATTGTATCTACAATGCGATAATAAGGTGCTGCAAGTACCTGTAATAAAATCACTGTACAGCGAGCTGTGCAGCGTATGACCTCATAAACTTCTATCTATCTATTCTATGGGTGCTGAATTATGACCATAATGCAGAAGGAGCTAGGCAAATTTGTGAATCGAAGGATTACAATACAAAACATACATGAGTAATTAACCAAGTAAAAAGTAATAGAGATAATTAACTATTGTGTGGAATGCAGGTACACAAAACGATTGTTATGTAAAATAAATTAAATGCCTAAACAATCGAAAAAAATTATTCACAATTCTACCCAAAATTATAATATTTTTTGTTTCAGGTAATGTGACCCATTGAATGTCGTTTTGAGACTGCTGCTTTATGGGGTGGACATCGTTCAGTAAGTGCATTTCTTCTTTTCTGTGTCAAAAGCTTATAAACATACAATTTAGGTATACAACTGCCCTTTGGGACAGTATAGTTAGAGTGGACCAAGCCTACTATCTTGGGGCACCCCTCTTCCAGGGTTAAGATTGTTGACTAGAAGTTACGTTACACTTCGAAATGAAAGATCAATTTGTATACTCTATTTAGGTTACTAATTTTTACAAGGACGTATCGCTTATGTATGATCTGGTCTCAATTTAATTTACTGTATCATTCTCTGAGTCTTGACTAACTTGAAGGTATTCTGCAAAGGAGAAAGTAAGATTCGAAAAAATTCGACGGACGTATTTTATGTCATCAAGGTTGCGAGAAAATAGTGTGTAATTTGAACGGATATCCTGTGTAAAATGGTTCAATGAGACCTTTTCAATTAAATTTGCAATTAATTTTTGTTCTGCTGAATACTAAATTTATTAATTGTGTTTTTTGCGAAATAAAAAAGGTCTCTCATCGTTCCCATAAATCTGTATGAATAATTTTTGTTTATCATTTATTATATTGGTTACTCAATTCCCAGTGAATTCTAAAAAAAAAGGCCATAAATGCCATACATACATTATAAAGTGCAGTGAAAATGTCCCACATTTTTTTGGGCAACCCCTAGATAGATCTTTTTCATATAAAAATGACTTTTGGTAGAATTTCTGACTGTGACTTTGAAAAGGTTTCAAAATAAATGTCTCTAAGCCCTCAATAAATCGAACACTATGCTATTCGATCAAAAATGAGTTATTGTTCTTGAACTTCCAAAGGCGACTCGACAGCAACTCATTTTTGGATCGCCCGTTATATGAAGGAATGTTGTGGTAAAGTGTCGTCTTGAAAAATACGCCGCGATGGCTAAAAAAGATTAGGAACGATCCCCATTTTCTTTGCCATTGCGTTAGATAAAATCGTGAGTTGTTTTATTAAAGCTACGTTTGCTGTATCACGTAATCGAATACTGCCCTTGAATACACCAAAATCAGTTTCAGGATTACAATAATACAGACTAATTTTGCTTATTATAATTAGCATATTTGATCAGTACCTACTTGAATTATTCAATATTGGCTTTGTAATTACGTAACGCGAACCTACATAGAACGTGGTCCTACCAAAACGAAGTGCTGAAGACGGCTCTCAAAATTGGGATTCTAATAGCTGCCATTATTGTTTTAATTGGAGATGTCAATCGTAATTATTCAACGACTCCTGTGACCTTTTCCGTTCACAAATTATCGTATTCAACAGTTTCCTTTAGAAGTACTTTCACGTTGACACGAATAAAAATAAAAGTTTTCCATTAAAGAAATTGATTTATATTCAACGAAAGCATATCGACATGTCTTGTTCTCGTCGCTGAATAGCAATGAGGCTCGCCATTAGAATAATTCTTTTCACATGGTGCTCCGATGGTTCTGTCAACCGTGAAATTGTCTCTCTTGGTCTACTTAATAATCGCAGGAATTTAAGTTGACCAATATTTGCCGTGTAAATGTCAGATATTGAAAGCAGGTGTGTACGTTATCAGCGTTATGTAATAACGGCTAGGAAAAAACCGACTTTATTGTTTGTGTTGGTGTTATGACCTTTTTAACAGCCTCCTGTTAATTGCAATTAGCATAAAAAAGTGGCACCCACCAATGTATGGCGAATTGAAGGTCTGAAATTCTTCTACGGTACCCCAATATTCGATGCGATTGTCTGCTAAATGCTCGCGAAGCAGTAGGTCATGGTTTCCTGAACAAAAATTAGCATAACTTTACTGCTTCAGTAGCGTGAGAGTTTTCCGCATTATCCTGTTACAATTAGTTTACTAGCACCAAGGTAAAATTCCAAGATAATTTTCTGCTCGTCATTACTCATTGACAGGTGCAGGAAGCTTTGTTTCAGAATGAGTACCGAGCATGATGAAGATGAAGAAATAAATATCGATAATCACTTCACATCAATATTCAGTCAAAAATTGCCGAAGACGTGGCCAGTTGCAGAAGCAAGTAGGCGGAGGTACTTTCTGGTACAATATTGATATAATGTACCTACTGTAGTGAGAGAGGAATAATTACACTTGTTTATTACACCACTCACCTTCCCCCAGACCCAGACCTCCTAGATGGTAGTGTTAGGACCCTCGATTTTACGTTGTCTCTTGTAGTATTTTAAGTTCTTTTATTTCAAGTAGCCGAAGTAGCGCAGTAAGAGTTAATTAGGTTTGTTCCTTAATTAACATTTTGTAATAAACTTGTTCTTGTTCATTTGCAATCTAAAGTTCTAGGGCGTAGTTTTCAAGAACGGAGAACGTGTGTCATTATCGTGCTTTGGAAGTGAGCGTGAACCCTATTTTTATTCGCAGAAAGGAGAAATTCCTTCTATTCCTTATTAATTAAAGAACGCCTACAAAATGGTTTCTTATTAACACAGAAAACCATCTTTAATCGTTAATTTTTGCTTAATTCCCGTCCTACGAACCAAAGAAGAGCTACAGTACTAAATCAATCCCAAATATGACTAACATGTGGTACGTTGCAGTTTCCACGATATTGAAATGACCTAATTTCACAATTGAAATCAAATAGCTCTCTAAGATAACTGAGTATAATGCAAATCCCCGACATTTTGTCTCCAGACGTCCCGAATCCATTAAGAAAACAATGCTCTATAGACATTAAACGTAGGGGTCGACAGATACCAACCAAATAGCGAAAAAAGTACAATAGCTCTTAAGATAAGAAACTAGTAGCGTCCCAAAGGACGGACAAAGTGGCCACAATAGCGTCTTTTTTTTATTTTTGTGGAATGCACTAAAAAGTTGAAAAGTGGCGAAAAGAAAGAGTCAAAGAAGCGCAAAGAAGGGAAGTGACAAAAATGAAGGAAGTGTTCCAATCTTTTGGGATACTTCCGCATGATTCCTTTTAAAGTGTATATTTAAAATGTAGTTTGTTTCTTAAAATCAATCTAAAAGTATTTCCCAAACTCGCCAATGCGATAAAAAATACCCCATCTTTAAACCTAACGACCGAATCTTCTGATGCTATTTGGGAAAATGCTCATGTTCTAATAGAAACGCTGGTGTCGAAGAAGTTAACATTTCTTGAATTCCAAAAAATGAATTTATCACTTCGTATACATAAATAACACTGACGTGCAGCTGGTAAATATTTTACAATTCTTGTTTCCAATGACGGATAGAGTTATGGTATTGTTGCATAAACGGCAATTAATTTGAATTTTAATGAATGACACACTACATGAATATGTTAAGAATTATAACAAGAAAGGTAGTGGTTTTTTAAAACAATACATTCTGTGACCGTTGCATACAAAAGAACAGGCTAATACGTATTAGTCACCTCCGTCAACAAACGTCAAGGACTTGCTCTATTATGTGCAAAATTACACTGTTTAGGTAAAAATTTTTTTTAAATTTTACACGGTTGCCCCACCCACACTTTTTTATTGACTCTCGGCTCACTCGTAAAAGTGGATATACGTGAGCGTATAATAAACTTTAAGTCGACGATACTGGTTAATTGATGTATTGTGCAGGTGAAGCTTATGGCCGGTAATTAGCCGCTAACAAAGGCGCTAAACGATAACGTTTTCCTATTCCAGTACGTCGGTGGTTCTGGTTTTTAACTTGAAAGTTCGTAAATCCTGTCGAAAGGGATGAGAAAGCGAACCCTCTTCAAGGGTATGTATTCTAATTGAAAAGTGCCCATCCTCTGCTTCTTTTGGCGCCAAGTCTACGGGAACAGTCAGGGGTGGTTTTACGCATAGGCTTCGGTTTATGCTACATTGGTCAGAAGGCAGCTAATATTTGCATTTCGAAAAGTCATTCCTGCAGATTCTGCACATTTAGATTGAGGCTTAGACTGAATCCAGTGGTATTACAAATTGCTCCCCTACCAAAAATGAATAAACTGCAGCAACATAGGCAACGAACAAGCTCACTCGCGAGTTATCATGTACATAGACGAACGGACGGACGGACAGACAATTCAAAATCATGAACTCGCTTAGGAGGTCATTAGTAATGAACAATTGTTTTTAAATTATTCGAATTATGCTCAAATTTCTTTGAAATTCAGTACAAATTCCGTTAAAATATGTTTAAAATCGTACTTATGTTCAAATTTAGTCAAAATTCTCCCAAAATGCACCTCAAATGCATCTAAAATTGTGAAGAAGCTCAAATTTAGTTGAAATTCAGTACAAATTCCATTCAAATTCGTTTACAATTTTGCTAATGTTAAAATTTTGCAAAAATTCTGCTAAAACACATCTCAAATGCATCGAAAATTGGGTAGAGGATTAAATTTAGTTGAAATTCAGTACAGATACCATTCAAATTTGTTTAAAAATCTGCTTAAGTTTAAATTTAGTAAAAATTCTGCTAAAATACATCTCAAATGCATTTAGAATTGGGAATATGATCAAATTTAGTTAAAATTCAGTACAGATACCATTCAAATTCGGTTACAATAATGCTAATGTTTAACTTTACTAAAAATTCTACTAAAATGCACCTCAAATGCATCGAAAATAGGGTAGAGGATAAAATTTAGTTTTAATTCAGTACAAATTCCATTCCAATTTGTTTAAAAATCTGCTTAAGTTTAAATTTAGTAAAAATTCTGCTAAAATGCATCTCAAATGCATTTAAAATTGGGAAAAGGATCAAATTTGGTCGAAATTCAGTACAAATTCCATTCAAATATGTTTAAAATTTTACTGCTGTTCAAATTTAGCAAAGATTCTGTTAAAACCCATCTCAAATGCATCGAAAATTGGGTAGCGTAGAGGATCAAATTTAGTTTTAATTCAGTACAAATTCCATTCCAATTTGTTTAAAATTTGCTTAAGTTTAAATTTAGTAAAATTCTGCTAAAATGCATCTCAAATGCATTAAAATTGGGAAGAGGATCAAATTTAGTTGAAATTCAGTACAAATTCCATTCAAATTCGTTTACAATTTTGCTAATGTTAAAATTTTGCAAAAATTCTGCTAAAACACATCTCAAATGCATCGAAAATTGGGTAGAGGATTAAATTTAGTTGAAATTCAGTACAGATACCATTCAAATTTGTTTAAAAATCTGCTTAAGTTTAAATTTAGTAAAAATTCTGCTAAAATACATCTCAAATGCATTTAGAATTGGGAAGATGATCAAATTTAGTTAAAATTCAGTACAGATACCATTCAAATTCGGTTACAATAATGCTAATGTTTAACTTTACTAAAAATTCTACTAAAATGCACCTCAAATGCATCGAAAATAGGGTAGAGGATAAAATTTAGTTTTAATTCAGTACAAATTCCATTCCAATTTGTTTAAAAATCTGCTTAAGTTTAAATTTAGTAAAAATTCTGCTAAAATGCATCTCAAATGCATTTAAAATTGGGAAAAGGATCAAATTTGGTCGAAATTCAGTACAAACTCCATTCAAATATGTTTAAAATTTTACTGCTGTTCAAATTTAGCAAAGATTCTGTTAAAACCCATCTCAAATGCATCGAAAATTGGGTAGCGTAGAGGATCAAATTTAGTTTTAATTCAGTACAAATTCCATTCCAATTTGTTTAAAAATCTGCTTAAGTTTAAATTTAGTAAAAATTCTGCTGAAATGCACCTCAAACGTATCGAAAATTGGGTAGAGAATCAAATTTAGTTGAAATTCAGTACAAATCCCATTCAAATATGTTTAAAGTTTTGCTACTGTTCAAATTTAGCAAACATTCTGCTAAAATGCACGTCAAAAGCATCCAATGGGTAGAGAATCAAATTTAGTTGAAATTCAGCACAAATCCCATTCAAATATGTTTAAAGTTTTGCTACTGTTCAAATTTAGCAAAAATTCTGCTGAAATGCACCTCAAACGTATCGAAAATTGGGTAGAGAATCAAATTTAGTTGAAATTCAGTACAAATCCCATTCAAATATGTTTAAAGTTTTGCTACTGTTCAAATTTAGCAAACATTCTGCTAAAATGCACGTCAAAAGCATCCAAAATTGGGTAGAGAATCAAATTTAGTTGAAATTCAGTACAAATCCCATTCAAATATGTTTAAAGTTTTGCAAATGTTAAAATTTTGCAAAAATTCTGCTAAAACACATCTCAAATGCATCAAAAATTGGGTAGAGGATTAAATTTAGTTGAAATTCAGTACAGATACCACTCAAATTTGTTTAAAAATCTGCTTAAGTTTAAATTTAGTAAAAATTCTTCTAAAATACATCTCAAATGCATTTAGAATTGGGAAGATGATCAAATTTAGTTAAAATTCAGTACAGATACCATTCAAATTCGGTTACAATAATGCTAATGTTTAACTTTACTAAAAATTCTACTAAAATGCACCTCAAATGCATCGAAAATTGGGTAGAGGATCAAATTTAGTTTTAATTCATTACAAATTCCATTCCGATTTGTTTAAAAATCTGCTTGAGTTTAAATTTAGTAAAAATTCTGCTAAAATACATTTCAAATGCATTTAGAATTGGGAAGAGGATCAAATTTAGTTGAAATTCAGTACAAATTCCATTCAAATTCGGTTACAATAATGCTAATGTAAACTTAACTAAAAATTCTACTAAAATGCACCTCAAATGCATCGAAAATTGGGTAGAGGATCAAATTGAGTTTTAATTCAGTACAAATTCCATTCCAATTTGTTTAAAACCTGCTTAAGTTTAAATTTAGTAAAAATTTCTGCTAAAATACATTTCAAATGCATTTAGAATTGGGAAGAGGATCAAATTTAGTTGAAATTCAGTACAAATTCCATTCCAATTCGTTTACAATTCCGCTTATGTTCAAATTTAGTCAAAATTCTCCCAAAATGCACCTCAAATGCATCTAAAATTGTGAAGAAGCTCAAATTTAGTTGAAATTCAGTACAAATTCCATTCAAATTCGTTTACAATTTTGCTAATGTTAAAATTTTGCAAAAATTCTGCTAAAACACATCTCAAATGCATCGAAAATTGGGTAGAGGATTAAATTTAGTTGAAATTCAGTACAGATACCATTCAAATTTGTTTAAAAATCTGCTTAAGTTTAAATTTAGTAAAAATTCTGCTCAAATACATCTCAAATGCATTTAGAATTGGGAAGATGATCAAATTTAGTTAAAATTCAGTACAGATACCATTCAAATTCGGTTACAATAATGCTAATGTTTAACTTTACTAAAAATTGTACTAAAATGCACCTCAAATGCATCGAAAATTGGGTAGAGGATCAAATTTAGTTTTAATGCAGTACAAATTCCATTCCAATTTGTTTAAAAATCTGCTTAAGTTTAAATTTAGTAAAAATTCTGCTAAAATGCATCTCAAATGCATTTAAAATTGGGAAAAGGATCAAATTTGGTCGAAATTCAGTACAAATTCCATTCAAATATGTTTAAAATTTTACTGCTGTTCAAATTTAGCAAAGATTCTGTTAAAACCCATCTCAAATGCATCTAAAATTGGGTAGAGGATCAAATTTAATTGAAATTCGGTACAAATGAATTCAAATTCGTTTCTAATATTTCTTCTTAAAATTCGGTAAAAATCAGGGTAAAAATTCGAATGAAATGCGCTTCAAAGGCTTTTATAGTTCGAATTATAGTCAAATTTAGTTAAAATTCAGCACTTATTCCGTCCAAATTCGTTTCCAATTTTGCACATATCCAAACTCATTAAAAATTCGGATGAAATACGACTCCAATGCATTTAAAATTCGAATTCTAACCAAATTTAGTTGAAACGCTCAAATTTGGTTAAAATTTTACTAAAATGCACCTCAAATTCATATAAAATTGAAAGTGATCAAAGTGATCCTCAAGTGTTTTTATAATTCGAACTATGGCCAAAATTAGTTGAAATTCAGTACAAATTCATTTCAAATTCGTTTCCAATATTTCTTTTGTTAAAATTCGGGCGAAATGCGCCCAAATTGCTTTTATAATTTGAGCTGTGGTCAAATTTCGTTTGAAATTCAACACATTCAATTCAAATTCGTTTTTAATATTTCTTATGCTAAAATTCGACAAAAATTTGGCTGAAAAGTGCATCTAAAATTCGAGTTATGGGCAAATTTGGCTGAAATTCAGAGGTGCTCAGAAATTATAGTTAAAGCTGAATTCAATACACTCCGTATGACCCTTTAGCACATAATAAATGAGTAAAATGTGTCTAGACTCGAAATCAATCACAAACCAGGATTTTAGAATTGTTTGCTCACTTATATCCAGCTTTTATATTATGTAAGTTCCACAAATAAATTAATTGCTTACTATATCGCAAATATGGAATTAATGGCTCCAGTTATATATAACTTTCTTAATTGAATGGAATCTATTTGGGGGTTTCAGCTTCTGGGTGCTTTAAATACATTAATTTTCCCTATTTTTTGTTGGTAAGCTGTTACCAATGCGTTAGCAACAATTCCACAATTCTGGCAATTCATCTAACTACATTTTACCTCTTTGGGGTAATGTAAAGCTAGCACCCCCACTTTCGTAAAAATGCTTTCTCTTACGTTCCATCGTGTGGATCCAATGAATCCTGAGTTCCACTCACTATCTTTTGTGCAGTTTTTCAATGACGCCACCGTGTATTGAGATTTGTAATGGTCAGGTAAGCATGACAGTCTGGTACATGATTTTCCATTTGCAATGTGCATTACTGTAGCTAGCACCAGGAGTTGTTTAACACTCATCTTTTACTAGACAGCGACATGGCCACATACAACAGACTATGACTATTGTAGCAATTAATAGATAAGATCTTCATTTCTATGACGACGTCTGAGCTGCAGTATCTCGTTCAAGGCGTCGACGGAAGTTATATTTGGGTGAATATAAATTACTTTGGGACATCAAAAAAGATGCACGAAGTAATTGTCAAGAAAATTAAAATATATATTACAAAAGTAATGGAAGAACTGTGACCACGTAGATTCACTTTACCATGACAATGTAAATTCCTTCAGGTGATTCATATCCTAGGCGTTGCTTATCTACGAAAAAATCTTCAATTATTATGACCGAACTACTGAAACTAGTTACGCATACTTTATCTCAAAAGTAAACTTGTGAAAGTTGTTATTATGCAGATTGTTGGGATGTCTAGATTTATCCTACGCATTAAATTAAGTATTCTTATTAGGATTTTATGGTAATTACCTCCGTTTACTTTCTGACCATTTTTTTACGGTCATCCACTGAGAAATTGACTCGATCTTTGACTAAATAAAGATGTAGGATGGATGCGCCCATTGTACCTAGTACATAATCACATTTAATTAATTGTGAACAATCCAGCTACTGGAAAATGTTATTTAATCTTTGCGATTGCTATCTCTGCCAAAGGAATGTGTAGGTATATTGTTAACATATTTTTTTAAAAAAAGATGTTTAGTGCAAACCACTGCATCATCATCTTTTGCCAGTAAAACATAATCTAATCGAATCTTGTTACTGCCTTAGATTTTCTTGGAATTTTGTCTGTGGCCAAAAGTTGCGTAAAGAAAAGGATTTTCAAACAAATTTGATTTTTTAATTCAAATTTCCTTTTGGAAAAATTTGCATAAAATATTGAAAGGCAAAAGTGAAATAAAATTCCTCAATCTACCATCATTTAACCCTCGAGAGCAATCGTGATTCAACACAACCCATGAGTTTCCAACTGTGCCTGTAATGTATACCAATTTTTGATTTGAGCGGTTTATAATAAAAATCTTTGATATTCAGGAAAAATTTAGACAAAAATCAAATACAACCCCTTACTCTTTTTACTTTGCGCGGTTTCCAATACAAATCGATTTTTGATATTGAAACAAAAATCATCCCTTAAATTTAGACCTAGAGCTTAACCTACTTCGAAGCGAAGGAAATCTACCCCACTAATGCTTAATAATATTCTGTGTGTAAATTTGAATATTTATTTAAATTGCAACATGGAACCTGATATGAATTTGTGACCCAAGGTGCGGAAAAATTGTTCAAAATTTTCTTTTTTGATGTTGTGTTTCATGATGCAGTAAACAGCTGAGACAGTGACTTCGTAAGGGAGGATGCGCACCCCAATGGAGGTGGGTTGAAGTGATTCCTTCTCATATTTAGCGGTCCCTGCATGCCCAGTTTTATCTGGGTGGTCAGTGTTGTAGGTATAATTTTGGTAGTTTGGAATGTTGAGGTACGCTTTTTCCGTCAAATGTGTTTGAAAAAACAGATTCATGACGTCAAGGCGCTAAAAACTGATATATTACAACAAGTTAATAATAAAACATAGTAAAATAAGTAGAGTTTGGTCACAAAAACCTTCACAAGAAGAAGCTTTCTTTTACGAAACAGATTACAAAGCGTTTAATAAATCAACTTCCTTAGGGGAAGATTTTATTTTCATCAAATGCCGTTTTATTTCGAGTACGTCAATAATTGAGAATAGTGTAATTTTAAAAATTCCACGACAAACAGGAAAGAAGAATTTCTAAACGATGTTATTCTGCAGTTCAGTGGCTCTTCTCTCTATATAGATATTTTAAATCGAGTTTTAATGGAGATTAGAAGAACTCGCATGAATGCCTCCACTTGCAGGGTTTCACACGGAAGGAATTCGAGCCCTTCGATATAGATTTCTTAAGGACGACGTTGGTTTCCCGAAGATCGCGCCGCTATGCGAATTTTATTGTGGTCGAACTTGGAATTCTTAAATATTATACACCTGCGTGCTGGCGCTTTTGCTTCTCGTACGAGGAATTAACTTTTTTTTATAAGAAACTAGTCTCGTTTTGCGAAGGTTTGCTCACGGTTCTGGTAAAATATTCGTCATTGTATCGACTGACGTCATTAGCGCGATTTCGTAAGTATTTAAATGTAATCGGGAGTTGGCGGCGGTGGGGGAGGTAACCACTTCTTAAAAAAATGTTGGCCAGGGGCAAGGATGTTCAACTCTCACCGACCTGTTCTTCGTAGTCATTTTTTTTTTCTGCCCGTGCCTCGGAGATTTATTAACAACAAATTTTTGAATGATGCATAAAACGAGAAATTGCCTTTCCGAGAAGCTTATTTTGGTATTTTTCCAATCTGTTATGTAAGATATTCGAGAGGATGGGCGTTGTGTGACAAATGTGAACCACTTTAACATCCTGACAGAACTGGGTGTAGTTTTAAAATTTTATGCGAGTTATTAGGTTTCGTTTGCATCATTCGTTCTAACAAGTAATTTGAGACTTTTGATCTTTCCTCGGGGGAAAACGTTAAAATGTGCGTCGTTGGGTTTTAGGAAAGATATCTATTGCATTAACACGAAAAAGCACTTGACTCCAATTTTGCATGTGATAAAAATAATGTGATCGGAATTTACGGACCTGTTACCACCACCCCGGTACAGGTGTAAATTCTTAAAATCACCCTATGCCCTATAATATCTACGAATCCTCCTTGCTGGATAAGGCATACCCAAAGGACCGCGGATATAACCCTGCATTTTTTACTATGTTGTACTATGTCTCTAGACATAGAGTAAATATATTATTTACTCTATGCTCTAGATGAGGAGATTTGTTGGTCTAATTGCATTAAACAAACATAAACATCGAAATGGAAAAATCCGACTTAATTAAACTAATATTTTACGAAATGCACGAAAACCCACCTTTATTATGGGTACGGAAACAACATGCGATTATGTATGGGAGGGGGGGGGGGGGTTAAGAATGGGGTACATTAAGGCATTACATTTGGCTTTTGTCTAAATCTTGAATCAATATCAAAAATTAATTTTTACTACAAACCACGCAAGTTGATATACCTTTAAAAGCAAAGTTGGTAATCAGCAGTTGGGGTGGATTACGTTTTGTGAGCGTTATAGACCGTTAAGGGATCGTATTTGATTTTTGTCTAAATGTTGGCCCCCAAAACCACAAATGGATCTTTATTGAAAATCGATAAAAGCAAAAATTAAAGGCAAAGTTAGTCAATTATGGCGTGGGGTGGATTACGTGTTGAGATCGATCATGAGGGTTAAATAAATGTAATTTGAGGGATCGTTTGATTTTTGTTTAAATTTTGCTTCATTATCAAAAATGGATTTTTATTAGAAACCGCACAATACAAAAATTGGGGCGGATTAGGTTTTGTGATTGCTCAAAAGGGTTCAGAATGGGTAAAGTCTTTTTGTCCTAATATTAAAAATGGATTTCTATATTAGAAACCGTGCTCGGCAAAAATGTTTGTACCTTAAAAACAATGTTGGTAAATTAGGTCTTGTGGTGGATTACGTTTTGTGATTGTTCTGGTTCAGAAAAGGTAGATCAACAATTGGATTAGATCTTGTCTTAATATCAAAAATTTCAGTTGAAAAATTAGGAGTTGAGAAGGGTTAAATAAGAGGGAGCCGGTTTATTTATTAACGAGCTCATAGCGAGTTTATAATTTGGCGGTGTCCGTCTGTCCGTTAGCGCCATATCTCGAATGGACCAATTATGCTGAAATTTTGCAGGGCGGGTCGTGAATTAGCAATGCAAGTCAAAGAATAAGGAAGGCCCTTTTGACATCTTCGTTAGTTATGAACCGAATTGATTGAAATTCAATGTGCGTATAGCTTTAACCGAGGGGTTGGTCACGACTTATTTTAGGGGCAAAGATTTTCTTCATTGCCTAAAAATTACCACCATTTCCCTTCATTTCCCCAAAATTTCCTCTAAATTACCTCAGAATTTCCTCTAGATTTTTTCTCCTCCAAATGTCCTAATATTTTCCCAGAATTTCCTCTAATTTCGTCCATTTCCTACATATTTCCTCAGCATTTTTTTATATGAGGGAGAAGAATTTCCCTTACTTATTTTAGAAGATAGAGATTTTCTTTATAGCCTAAAAATTGCTTCAATTTCCCTTAATTTTCCCCAAATTTACACAAAATATCTCCGAATTAACGTGAAATGAGAACGTTACTTCCTCGGTCACTTCCTTATAGAATCCTTTTATTTTCTTGAAATTTCCTTTAGATTTTCTCAGAATTTCCTCTAGATTTCCTTAGAATTTCCTCTTATTTCCGTAAAATGTCCAAATATTTACCTAAAATTTCCCCATTCCTTTGAAATTTCCTTCTATTTCCCCAAAATTTCCTAATATTTATCCAGAATTTCCTCTAATTTCATCCATTTCCTACATATCTTCCAGCTATTTCCTCGAAATGAGGGACAAGAGTTTCCCTCGTGATCAACCCCTCTGTTTTAGCCATATAATATACAATGCTAAAAGCAGAGTCTAATCGATTCAACATTCACAGTTTATTATGTATAGTTGTTTAGAAATTGCTGAATTCAACAACTTTTTGTAAGATTTCCCTATGGGCCGGGCCAACTGTTTGATTTAAAATAATATCACGGACGATCAAAAATGAGTCGCGGTCGAGTCGCCTTTGGAAGTTCAAGTTAAATACGATTTCCCATGTGAACAAAAATTCCAAAGGTGACTCGACAGCAACTCATTTTATAATAAATTTTGTTTTGTTTTGTTTTTTTAAATTCATCACAGACTACTTGATTAAAATATAAAAACCGTTGCTATATGTAACTAGTATCTTATTTTCAATCTTATGCTATGATAGCTCGTTGAAAAGAGAATTTAAATTTTTATTAAGTAATTTAACTATCGAATATGGCGCCTATTTTACTTTAGGAAGTTGGTAAATGTTCCCCAGAAGCAACCATCTTGAATTTTTTTTTGGTAGTTTTAGCGAATTTTTGGAAAATACAAGATACAAAGAATCCCATACGATTTTCGGTAGGGGAGCTTTTTGGCACTCAACTTGCATTTGGAAACCAGACTTTTAATCTGGCCCATATTCAATAGCACTGATCCTTGAACTCGTAGAAATCGCTTGGTTTGGCATCGCTGCCTCTTTTCGTTCTCGAGTTAGCCGCGGACAGACGGACGGACAAAATCATCACCTACGGGTAATTTTTTTCTTTGGAAAAATTCACCTCAAAAAGGGTTGGTGCAAGTGAAATTTATGAAAGAAAAATCTTCGACATTTTTTTGGCGCAAAAAATGTATTTATTATTGCATCATCATTTGCAAAATTATAAATATATGTATTAAATGCTGGAGAAATCGCTTAGAAATTGTTACTTGGGAGTTTTTGGGAGCGCAGAGCCGGGAGTGTAGTGGAGTGAAACATTAACAGTTCTGGGAAATTTCTCGAAAATCGTGACTCGGGGCAATTGACATTTTTTTTACTCAAAAGTCACTTTGGCGCTTAGAAATTGGGGTGCAAATTTATGTTCTTTAATTTCTGCTGTACGTTTAGGGGGCCTAATACCAAATCTTATCAAATGTGCCAAACAGTTATTTTTTATTAGCCCAGAGCGACCAAAAATGGCAAATTTATCACGATCGATCGAAAGAAACAGTTATTTTTTAATCATCGAGTGAAAGATGTAAATTCACGTTTTACGAGTGAAATGGTTAGTTTCCCTTTATCGTCGTGTATAATACAAAACTTTATTTTATAGCAAAAGTCATAACAGTATTGTTTTTTGTTCTGAACTTCATTCTATTTCGTGCTTCGCGTCTCATTTTTAATAAGAATGACATATGTCATTAGAATGAACAATTATTTGTTTCTCTTTTCTACCCTTGCGGCTAAAGAGATCATTTTACCCACTCTTACTGCTAAATACCTATTATAATGTCAATTTACCATCGGCTATAAAATAAAGGAATAATTTATATACCAAAGAACTATACACAAAGAGTACATTCAAGAGGAGAAGGAAAAGGGTAAAGTGAGCAACTTGAAACGTCAGAGGTCTACTAAATGAGCAAAAGCTTGAAAATCTACGGCGAGAAATGATTAAAAACAGACTGGATTTAATTGAAGTAACTGAAACAAGATGGAGAGGATAGGGACATGCATAGTTCTTTTACTGTGTGGGAAGAAACTTATAGAGAAATTAAAGCTTATGGACTAGGATGAAGTGGGGCAATTGCTGTATGAAGAAATAATGAATCTAAAGTCGCCACAAGTCGTGCAAGAAGAGTGGAAGTCAACAGAAGTGCAACAGTATCAAGGCTGGAATAATCAAAGAAGCCTTGGATAAATCAGGAAATGATAGCAAAGATGGAAAAGAGAAGAAAGTACAAACACATCAATAGGAAGGAGGTAGAAAACAATATCGGAGGCTGAATACGGAGTTGAGAAAAGAAACGGGTAAAGCTAAGGAAAATGTGATTGGAAAATCAATGTAATGAAATAGAAAAACTTGATAGGATAAAAAGGCACGATATTATTTACAACAGGTTTATGATGGAGGTTAAAAAAACATGAAAAGTCAAGGCAATTGGGACTGGAACCCGAAGAGTGAGTCTGTCCTGACGGAAGTAAAAAGGACGATTAAAGATATGAAATCAGGTAAAGCTACGGGGATAGATGGAATTCCAGTAGTGATATTAAGGTGTCTTCAGGAAGAAGGAATTGTAATTTTTAACAATTCTCCTCTTGACCAGAAAGGTGCGAAACGTGCAGCATCCCTCTTTGATTTAATCAGTAGAAGTTATAAAAGTTTCTGTTAGTTTAGAGATATCGAGAGAGATATGACCATTCTTCTATATAAAGCAGAAAGGCATTACATGCTGGTATTATTAATGAACAATCGTAATTAAGGCTTTTCTTAGATTCTGCCAAATTTTTCCTGATATTCACCCTTTCTCATTCTAGAAGTTGCAGTTTCTGTGTCACTTTCCGTTTCTATTGGCAGACCGTAGATTTAAATAGAAATATTTGCAAAAATTAGCGATTTGTAATTAGTTAGGCCTATAGAGATCACTTAGGGGTGGTTGCGGGGAACATATGGGCACTGTATTTAGTGTCAACGGCGGAATGGCAGAGGGGCAGCTACAGGAAGCTTCCATAACTAATGACGACGCATGCAGAAGACAGTGAGATACAAAGATATGAGGGTGAAACATTTAATAGGAAACCTCAATCGTGGACACTTTTGGATTTTGGTCACAATTTTGAAAAGGTGAAATGCTTTCCCTCTGTTTACAGTTACATGATTCTTGGTGCGATAATGGTGACAGTGAGGCTATAATACAAGCAGCTGCGTTCATACGACCGTTACACTCGCAAGGGGGTTGTAAGGGCGACCACGCATATCAATCCACAAAATACATAGTACGTTATCGAATCCTTTTTAACATGAGAGTCAATTTAAAGGGGAAATATCTGGCATTCGTTTGCGACACACTTCATATAATGGTCGCGCACTTGGGAAGAGAATTTGAACGTAAAGTGCGGGTGGGGCCCGCCACCTCTTATCGGTAATTTCACGTGAATAATGCATTACACATACTCACGCCGGCAACCTACTCGCCACATTCCATTAAGAAATAGTCAGACGAGTTATTAAATACCTCATTTGCGGCATTGTATTTTAATTTTGAATTTGCTGATCTCTAACCGTGAACTTCTGGGGGTCGAACGGCATTCCGCAACGCGAATTATGATTTTAGATGTTGAATGTCTTCGGCTCGTTTTTGGGGGGTTGATTATAAAATTTTCCCCGACGGTCAAGCGTGACTTCCCCCCAACTTTTAATAGGTGCACCTGTTTCCTTCGTGCTTACCTGCGTATCTCCTACCTTTATCACAGGTAGGTAGTCGGTCTTAAGGCACCTTTAAAACGCAAGGTAATTTAACGGGCAAGGTCATCTTCATTCTACGTTTCGTAGAAGTCCACAATTTTCCTCGCCATTACACAATTAAAATGAAATTTTACTTTGAATCACTGGGAGGTAGGTGACCAGTCGTACACCACTTCACCGCTGGTCACCGTCTTCGCCGCTCTCCATTCAACAACAAAATAAAAGAACTTTTTCCTACTTATTGTTTAACTAAACAGGATATACCCACATCATCAGATGAATGCTCCATTCAGAGAAGAGATTAGATTTCATTTCGGTCTCACACTTGAAAATTGGTCGTTTATAGAATTTCAAAGCCGGTTTCTTTTAAAAGGATGTGCGGAGAGGATTCAATAAACGAAACGCAGAAATCTCTGAAAAGGAACAATTTCTTTTATTTTAATCATCAGATAACCACAGCGGCATACAAGCTGCATAAAGTAAGGATTGAGCTCAAATATCATTATCCCCAGGAAAGGGAGACTTTATGACCTTTTCCCGAATTGATTCTTTCTGTACTGGGATGTGGAGTACCCCTCGGTGTTACGTTCTCATCCAAAACTTTCATCATTTGGAATTTTCATGTATGGAATACTTCCCTGGAAAGTGGAATGGAAAGTTTCTTCTGTTTCAAGCCCTGGGGGTACCCACAGGAAAGGGAGACTTGATGACCCTTTACCAAGCAACTATAATGGTAGTTTTCGGGGAAAGCTAATAGATTCCTCTTGTACTGGGGACCCACCCTCGCTCCAGTTTTGCTACAAAACCTTCAGTACTAAGAACTCTCGTGTATAGAAAATCTCCCAGAGAAGGAAGAGGAGAGTTGATGACCCTGCCCCCGAAAGCAACCGCCATTTAGTTTTCGGAAAAGTTAATCGATTCCTCCTGTGTGTGATGCTAGTGAGTGTTCTATAACCTCCCCCCTCCCACTCCTCCAACCCAACAACGGTCTTCCTCAAAACCGAATCATGGTGTTTGTTGTAAACATTTTGGAGGAGAACATGTATGGAATACTCCCCACTCTCATGATAATCTTTGGAATACCCCTCAGACCCCCAGGTGCTAGGTATGTTCTCTGCCGTACTTCTTAGTAGAAGTGAATTTTCCAAAGATTATTATAAGAGTTTTGAGGGTTCTATGGGGGAGAACTGTCATTTTCAAAAGGGTGGACGGACTACCTCCACCAAATGAGGATTCGATGCTCCTTTCTCTACCCCCGTAAAGGCAACCACGAAAGTAACACGTTCCTGTACAATGGTTACTGGAATGCAATTACAATTGCAATTAGGTTATCACTCAATGTATTGAGTCCTAATTCAGTTTCAGTCCAGAAACGACTACTTGAGCGAAGGTTGAAAGCAAGCAAGCCTGTTAAATGGATTGCCTAGATTCTAGGCGGAATAAATTCATAATGGAGGTCAATTATCGTACTCGAAAGAATTAATGTTCTTGGATAAAACGACTATTTTTGGTCTAACAAATTTATACTGCCACAGGGCACAGGATGTGATTCATGTCCACTTTTTCAAGTAATAATAGTCTCTCAAACTAGTTCATAATGAACTCTTTAACAAGATACCAACCAGATCTTTGATGCCCGACTTAATACCATCAATAAAGTCATTCCGGGTCTGGGAGGCTGTTGCTATTTTTATTTTGACCGTGATAACATAAAAACTGGTGTCATTTAATTAGTAGTAGCCAAGTTGCTCGAAACCAGTTTCTGTAATTTAATTTTCACCACAACTCTCGATGAATTACGGCTCTCGCGGTTAAAAAATATTTATCTGGCAATTATTGCACCAGGTGGGTCGAAAACCAAAATAGCTACCGATTCGTATCGATTCCAAAAGAAAGAGGAGAGGGGAAAAATGGAGAACCCTCCATACTATCATGAGGAACCCCTTTCTCGGCGTAGCAATGTAGTATTACTAGAATTTCACAACAAAATTTCTCATGTTTTCTTTTATTTTCAGGTAAGCGGCCTGAGGTCGTCAACGATTACAGGTTTGTCATAGTACCATTATTAAAACAACTAGACGTAACTCGCCCATCAGAAAGCAATGAAATATATTCACCAATACAATTTTACAACCCATAAAGTTGGGATGATTTTATGTCCGGTAACTTTATTACGCATTGATACCCATACCTTAAAGGTCGCCTTAAAGTGACTATTAAAAAGGATTTTTATTGGTTTTGCGTGCATTGAGAGGATTATTACACGTGTAATTCAATTAGAGAGAAAAAATCGTGGCAAATGACAGCTTGCCGTATAATTTCCAATTACGTTCGCAGGACAACGTTCATTTTGTCGTGGAAATCTATTATTAAAGTTACATCATGACAAGTTTGAAGTGCAATTTTTTATGACAAATAGGTGTTGTTTGTGGTTCTATAGATTTATGTATTGCAGTGTGTGCGATACTTAGATTTAGTTTGCGTAATTCATGACCATCAACAGGCTAAAAGCCAAGATTTATGCAATAAACAAGTGGGCCTAGAACAAGAGGGACAATAAATAAATAAATAAATTAGAGGTTAATTACGATCTTTAAGGGCTTTTCCAAAGGGCTTTTAAGACTTTCTTTCAGTATTGAATTGAAGAACTCTTATAATGCTATTCTAGAACATTGTCCTTTCCTCCTCAGAGAACTCTAGGTTGTTTTTAAAGAAATTAGTCAAGAATACTTGGCAAATACAAAGTTTTTCTGGACACATTCTTGGACTTTTCCAAGTTTTCTAGGAAAGTCTTAGAAAGAGTCTAAGAGGAAAAATTATGAAAAGGTGTGTAAATAGTAATACCCTAAAACCCAAGCTAAAAGATCGTAAAAGGTTAGTAGGGAAGATCAAGAAAAAGAAGATTTTATAAGATGTTGGAACGTTTGAACAGATGCGAATGGTTCGTTTTTGATTTTACATTCAATATTAATTTCTTCATCTATTTAACGGAACAATATTTATGTTACGGTTAATGTACACTACCATTTTGCACTACAATAGAATAGCGCAATTTCTCAATTACACATCGCACAAAAAAGAACATGAAAACGAAGGTTGTAGGTTGAATTAATTTTTATAGAAAATTCATCAATGACCTTAAAGTATACGTTGGGAATGAGATTAGAAACTTTCTGATTTACTCCACTTTAAGATTTATTTTATTTATATCTAAATTTATCGCTCCTTTATATTCGCTAAATGAGCACCTGACATTAAAACCGAAGAGACAAAAAAATTGATACGATATTTAATCGATTACTCACCTTGCGCTAATGGAAAAATAAGAAAAATCGGCTCGTATACTTTTAACCGCACTTAATGATCATCCGTAATTACAAATCATATTGAAGGTCAGATAACTGTAACCCCTTAAGGATAATAACTAATTGCGTATAGCATTACTATCTGTCTTAGAATATGTGTGGGTAATTAACTCGCGTTTGAATTAAAGGGTGAGCGAGTGGAAGTTCTTTCATCTAAGTCTGCAAAAAAACATTCGTGGCAGATATTCAATTTTTCAGTACGTACATGAAACATGTTTCGAAAGAGTTCTTAAACTTTGGGAGATGCTGGATTAAACGGCAACCGGTCAAAGTGTAAAGACAATTGGTTAAGGCCTGTAAGAGTCTCGATAGATTCATCGACTATAGCGTAAAGATATTTATTTATTTAAATAGTGGTCGCAGAAGTTGGGATTGAGATTATCGCTACTAGTGGCGTAGTAAATATTTTATAAAATGGGTCTCAGAATTTTTAAAATTACGGGAACCTAGGATTGATATTTTTTAAACATTTTTTTATTATACCTGAATCACAATCTCCGTTTTAAACACTCAAATGCGTGCGAAAAAGGGCCTTTAAAACACACGTGCTTTAAAGTTGCTAAGTAAGGATACTTCAAGTATGACTTTTGAAACTGTCATCTGGATGAAATAAAAAATCCTCTTAGGTCGCTTTCTGTAAATGCAGAACATTTCTTTGGCTTTTGTACCCATCCTTTGGTTGAAGCTTTCACAAACGCACGTAATTTAGGGTATGCTTCCAAATCTGTTCCACTTTTTAATCGCAGCACTGCTTTAAAGTTTTGAATGAATGCACCAAAATATAGAAGATTTAAATACCTTTGACATTTCCTTCATATATGCCAGCATTATGGATGCATTTAAGATGTATTCGTAAGTAACTTCCTATTCATCCATGGAAACAACTTTTCATATTCTTTATAATAGGCTTTACTGGAGTTGGTTTTTACACCTACCAACGTTTGTTTAGATTTTACAACAATCGATTTAATGGGCGGTGTATTATCTTTTTCAACGGAAATCGTTTAATTCACAAAGACGATATTTGTGTAAGCAAACGTCAAGTGACATTTCCATGGCAATCGTGAAATTACGAACACCCAGCCCACTTAATTAGGCATGTATTCGAGTATAACGTCAATATGACTTCATTGTATTTCCTATTTTTAAATTATACTGCAGGTATAATAAAAAATACTATAAGATACACGTGTATAATTAGTCTTTAAAGCACTTACAACGTTAAAGGCACTCCGCTTTGCGTCGTGCCCTTAAACTCGTTGCGCGTGCTTTAAAGACTTGATTATACACTTGTATCTTAATATACTATTTCTGATCTGATAAAACTGCCCTCTAAAAATTAATTTCATTCTCGTTTTAAACTTACGTAAATTTTTAGAAATGTTACCCTCAGGTGCATAGCAATTGTGGATAGCCGGGGTTGTAACTTTTGCAGCGCACAGAATATTCTTGTTTCTTTGATTGATTATGTTAAAATGGTCTATAAGCAACCCCTAAACTGCCCTCTAAAAGTAAATTCCATTCTCGCTTTAAACTTACGTTTTTTTTAGAAAATCCACATTTACATGTATAGCAATCTTTAATGGCGGGGGTTGTAACTTTTGCAGCGCACCGAATATTTTTGTTTCTTTGATTGATCCCTGAAACTGCCCTATAAAGGTAAATTTCATTCTCGCTTTAAACTTACGTAATTTTTTAGAAACTTCACCCTCAGGTGCATTGCAATTGTGGATATCGGGGGTTGTAACTTTTGCAGCGCACCGAAAATTTTTGTTTCATTGATTGATTATGTTAAAATGATCTATAAACAACCCCTAAACTGCCCTCTAAATATAAATTTCATTCTCGTTTTAAACTTATGTAATTTTTTAAATAAATTAATCCTTTCATGAATTGCAATCGTCGATTGCGGGGGTGGTAACTTTTGCAGTGCACTAAATATCGTTGTTTCTCTAATCGATTATGTTTAAACGATCTATAAGCATCCCTGAAACTGCCCTCTAAATATAAATTTCATTCTCGCTTTAAACTTACGTAATTTTTTTGAAACTTCACCCTCAGGTGCATAGCAATTGTGGATAGCGGGGGTTGTAACTTTTGCAGCGCACCGAAAATTTTTGTTTCATTGATTGATTATGTTAAAATGATCTGTAAGCAACCCCTAAACTGCTCTCTAAAAATAAATTTCATTCTCGCTTTAAACTTACGCAATCTTTTAGAAATTTCACCTTCAGATGCATAGCGATATAGTGGTTAGCGGGGGTTGTAACTTTTGCAGCGCACCGAATATCTTTGTTTCTTTGATTGATTATGTTAAAATTAATGATCTATAATCAACCCCTAAACTGCTCTCTAAAAATAAATTTCATTCTCGCTTTAAACTTATGTAATTTTTTAAACAAACTAATCCTTTCATGCATTGCAATCGTTGATTGCGGGGGTGGTAACTTTTGCAGTGCACTAAATATTGTTGTTTCTTTGATCGATAATGTTTAAACGATCTATAAGCATCCCTGAAACTGCCCTCTAAAGGTAAATTTCATTCTCGTTTTTAACTTACGTAATTTTTTAGAAATTTCACCTTCAGGTGCATAGCAATTGTGGATAGCGGGGGTTGTAACTTTTGCAGCGCACCGAAAAATTTTGTTTCTTTGATTGATTACGAGATTGATTATGTTAAAATGATCTATAAGCAACCCCTAAACTGGCCTCTAAATATAAATTTCATTCTCGTTTTAAACTTATGTACCTAATTTTTTTAATAAATTAATCCTTTCATGCATTGCAATCGTCGATTGCGGGGGTGGTAACTTTTGCAGTGCACTAAATATTGTTGTTTCTTTGATCGATTATGTTTAAACGATCTATACGCATCCCTGAAACTGCCCTATAAAGGTAAATTTCATTGTCGTTTTTAACTTACGTAATTTTTTAGAAATTTCACCTTCAGGTGCATAGCAAATGTGGATAGCGGGGGTTGTAACTTTTGCAGCGCACCGAAAATTTTTGTTTCTTTGATTGATTATGTTAAAATTAATGATCTATAATCAACCCCTAAACTGCTCTCTAAAAATAAATTTCATTCTCGCTTTAAACTTACGCAATCTTTTAGAAATTTCACCTTCAGATGCATAGCGATATAGTGGTTAGCGGGGGTTGTAACTTTTGCAGCGCACCGAATATCTTTGTTTCTTTGATTGATTATGTTAAAATTAATGATCTATAATCAACCCCTAAACTGCTCTCTAAAAATAAATTTCATTCTCGCTTTAAACTTATGTAATTTTTTAAACAAACTAATCCTTTCATGCATTGCAATCGTTGATTGCGGGGGTGGTAACTTTTGCAGTGCACTAAATATTGTTGTTTCTTTGATCGATAATGTTTAAACGATCTATAAGCATCCCTGAAACTGCCCTCTAAAGGTAAATTTCATTCTCGTTTTTAACTTACGTAATTTTTTAGAAATTTCACCTTCAGGTGCATAGCAATTGTGGATAGCGGGGGTTGTAACTTTTGCAGCGCACCGAAAAATTTTGTTTCTTTGATTGATTACGAGATTGATTATGTTAAAATGATCTATAAGCAACCCCTAAACTGGCCTCTAAATATAAATTTCATTCTCGTTTTAAACTTATGTACCTAATTTTTTTAATAAATTAATCCTTTCATGCATTGCAATCGTCGATTGCGGGGGTGGTAACTTTTGCAGTGTACTAAATATTGTTGTTTCTTTGATCGATAATGTTTAAACGATCTATAAGCATCCCTGAAACTGCCCTCTAAAGGTAAATTTCATTCTCGTTTTTAACTTACGTAATTTTTTAGAAATTTCACCTTCAGGTGCATAGCAATTGTGGATAGCGGGGGTTGTAACTTTTGCAGCGCACCGAAAAATTTTGTTTCTTTGATTGATTACGAGATTGATTATGTTAAAATGATCTATAAGCAACCCCTAAACTGGCCTCTAAATATAAATTTCATTCTCGTTTTAAACTTATGTACCTAATTTTTTTAATAAATTAATCCTTTCATGCATTGCAATCGTCGATTGCGGGGGTGGTAACTTTTGCAGTGCACTAAATATTGTTGTTTCTTTGATCGATTATGTTTAAATGATCTATAAGCATCCCTGAAACTGCCCTATAAAGGTAAATTTCATTCTCGTTTTTAACTTACGTAATTTTTTAGAAATTTCACCCTCAGGTGTATAGCAATTGTGGATAGCGGGGGTTGTAACTTTTGCAGCGCACCGAAAATTTTTGTTTCATTGATTGATTATGTTAAAATGATCTATAAACAACCTCTAAACTGCCCTCTAAGAATAAAATTCATTCTCGTTTTAAACTGTAATTTTTTTAAATAAATTTATTCCTTTCATGCATTCCAGATCGTCTCAGTCTTGCCCAACTTCAGAAAGGACCTAGAATGCTGTGTAAAATGTCTTCCAGAGTGTTTTAATTGCACCCTCTAAATTCTTCTACTTCTAGGGCTTTCTAGATGCATCCTCCTATCCCCAACAAGAATCGTTGATCTAAATGATCTTCAATTGTTCATTCATTTCGTGGGCGGAATTGAAAAATTTAGATGACAACCATTTTTGTGAACATGAAAAACCAGCCTTAGTTTTGTGAAATTTTGTTTTGGACTACTATAATTCAGTTCGTATCTGCGTCAGTCGCCACCGATTTTTATTAAATATCGGCACATCGATGATTTAATCAAATAAATATTTACACTATCATCGTTTATTGACAAATATCACGTATCTGATAGGTTATAGCTTACCGTCGAACTTTAACGCTTGTTGATTTAGCACGGTTTGTACTTATCGGTGAAAACAAAGTGGCGATAATTAATTAATTGTTACGGTGACACGATAATTTCGGTCATTATAAAAAGAGCAATGATCCTACTTATTTGATAAGGATGAAATACAACGTACCTTTGTTTGGTAACGTTATTTGGCGCCACACTCAATTCTCCGCATTTCTTTTAGTTGTGGGGAACTTGCAGGGGCGGAAAAATTGCTTGCTTTAGGTGCACTTCACAAAATTTCGTCTCCAAGGAAACTTCACCCCCTTCCCTTCCGGAGTGTTTGGTACTGGAAGGTGCTAGTATGGTAAGTTTTTGAGAACATTCGGTCTAAAAGTTTCAAGGGAAACGCGCGTTAGTTGTCGCAGTTACAATTTTTGCTGATGTTGTTATTGGGGTGGACTGACGTACTTCCCACCTCAGGTTCGGCAGGGTTACTAACCCTCATCTTTAAAAATGAAAACCCATAACTTTGGCCCCCAACCCCAAGTTAGCCAGGTCCTTTTCGCCAATGCCGAAAACGAACAGCTTCCCTTGAGGTTGATCCTTCACGGCTGTGTGGAAAAGACACCAGCTGCTCACCTGTACCCATGAATTCTGTACCGCTTGACCGCCCCAGGTCATCAGGTTCCCCCGAGACCCAGATGGCAGCCTCGCGGAGCCTAGGTCCTGCACTACTTCCAAGGTCCAAAAATGTTCGTAAAATTTCTTGCCTTACCATTGCTTTAAAGATTGCTGCTTACTTTCTTAAAATTACTTCCATACTTCAATGGAACTTCTTATTGGGGACTATTTGAAATGGTATTGCTTTAAAAATTTCCCCAAACATAAATTGGTTATTGTGAAATCTGAAGACTTAGGAGGAAATGAGTAAGTGAACAATTAGTGTTTTCAAGTAAGCTGGGTTGGTGAAACGAAGTGCAACTTTTGGAAAAATTGTGTTTTATCTTCTTCAGCTTACGAAACCACAACAATAAAACACCCATTACCACTAATAGTACACTTGCCGTTACCTAATCTTAACTCATTAACGTAATCATTTTCAAAACTAAAAAAATAGGTATAGCCTGCAGAAAAATGGAGATGTGCTAACAATTAGCATTGAATGGCGAATCTCCAAATCACGCGAGGCACTTTCAATTTGTACCTGAATCAAACTTTTTTTTTCTGTCGGCGTCGGTAAAAATAAGTAATTAAGGTGGAGGAGGTAATTACTTTTAATGGAACCCCTCTACGTACGTATCGCGAAGGTTTTTCTCTCTCTCGCGCGCAGTTTACCGGCGACGACGAAGGCGTGCAGGTGAGCGTATTCACCTGTTGGTTGGCGGCGGCGGCGTCATCCACCTGATACGTTGTAAACAATTGCGTACAAATTCTGGTAGCCGATTGCATCACAATCCCATTGTAAATGTGAACGCGGTGTGTCGTGCTTTCTAAATTGTAAAAAAAAATATTTACCTACCTGCATAGAAAGTTGTGGAATATGCATATATAAAAAAAGGTCGTGAAATGTCAGTGAATTTATGCAATTGAATGTGAGTGAGATTTTTTTCGAAATTATTTGAGTGCTGAAATGCAAGACCTGTATTTCTACGGTTTGTGATTTTCATACTCGTATTGACAAACAAAAAAAATGCGAACTACAGACGGACGGATGTGGCACTTCCTTTACTTGCATTGCACCTTTTGTTACCGTAACGACTTTTTAAGTAGGTAATAACAGGTGCAGCTAAGAATTACAAAATTTCATTTCGTTTTCTCCCACATTTGCGATTCAATGCAAAATTGTTCGGTACGTAGGCGCTCTCATTGAATAAAAACGAGAGCGCTGCTCGAGCGTCGCAACGCCCCAATTAAAAAACACAATCAGTGAGATTTTCGCTCGTCCAATTTACAATAAATAAATGCAATTAAAAACTGCGCCAATCTCTCTCTCCGTATTAATAATTCACTTCCGCTTTAGCACATTACTAATTAATGGTACTCGAAAAAGAAGTGTAAATCTAGACCGTCAGTGAGGGTATGTTTTAATTAATTCGTTAATTAAGGGAAAGTTGGTTTAATTTCTCTTTTCGATTTACGTGCGCGATGCATTTCACCCTGAAACATTTGGAGACCCTCTTCGTGCTCTTCTGTTTGTGATATGAATAAATTTGTGCTTCTGGTACTCACCTGCACTTTTCTACTTTCACTCTCTTTGCTTTTTGTAGTGATTCCCTTTAAACTTTCATTGTTTCCTCTTTATATTTTGATCATAAACTCTTCTTATCTTTGCATAATTATGGTGTCGGACTACATTGAAGGTTGTCTTCATGTCTCTTCAAATGTGTTAAAAATTAGTGGAAGGTTGTAATTTGTTTATAAATTATTATTTACATTAGGTACACCAAGAACACCTTCAAGTATTTAAATATTTTTTACAAGTATGATGCTATCAGTTTAGAACTAGCAATTATTTACATATTTCCATGTGAAAGTGTTCGGATTGAATTATTCAATTAATTAACATTTAAAAGGGCACCCTGTGTTGGGAGTGTTAGAAATGAGGGTTTTTATTAGCTAGACCACGTAAATCCGATGTTGCCCTTAAAAATTCGCTCACTAACACAATTTCTGTCCCCAGGTATATTTTCCCCTAGAGTTTTTTTTAAATTTGTGAATTGAAAACAATCGAAATAACATGAAAACCACTAATTTTAGAATATCTAGAATTAATATCTGAAATAAAAAAGAAGACATTCCATTTGAAAAATTTAAAAAACTGGAAAATATTGTGAACACTCTGTAAATGATTGTGAAAAATCATTCGATTATTCGAATAACCGGCATTTTTTGTAGGCGCCCCCAAAATCTTATTGTTTTACGTCTAATAGTCACTGAGATACAAACCGTCAAAGTCAAAAATTCTTCGAAATTTAGCATGTCAAAGCAGAGTGATAATCGACTCAATCTGTCATTGGGCACCCTGTAGCAAGAGTATACAGGGTCTTTCTTTTACAGGGACACCTTTTTTCCTTAAAATACAAATATCTCTAAAACGGTCAAAGGTATTGTCTGGTAAATTGGTTTTAATTTTCAAAAAGGAATCTAAATGTGGAATAAAAAATGGGGGTTGCCATTTAAAATAAGGAAGTTTGTTCTGAACTATTAGAAAACTACCACTAAAAAAAAGTTTGTAGTTGAGAACCTTTGTGTGTAAATTTTTCGAAATTTTTATAGGCGTATCTTTTCTACCTTTCCATATAAGGCTAGTTGTCCCTGTAAAAGAAAGACCCTGTATACTCTTGCTACAGGGTGCCCAATGACAGATTGAGTCGATTATCACTCTGCTTTGACATGATAAATTTCGAAGAATTTTAAGGGTGAAAATCACCTCGTCGACGGAATTGCAAAAAATATGTCTCCCCAGGTAAAATTTTGTATGTTAATTTGCAAAAAACTGAAGGGTGGATTCTGTTTAGCAAAAAAAGGGTAACGTTTCTCGTTTTTTAATTAAATCTCAACGATCATCCCATTAGGGACATTACGAATGTAGAACTTGGGTGGCTTCGGCCGCTCCCAAGGATCTAAAGTGTCACAAAGAGCTAAACTACTGCACTTTAAACGCAAACGTAAAAACAAGCAATACCGTTCTTGCACTACTCCATTTTCCCATCGAACACATCTTTTACTACACCGGAATAATTCAGTAAACATATGCAGACATCAACGTAACAGTAAAAAGATTAATGACCGCTGACCATTGAACGCAAAGTGCGCGAGCTGCGGCTAATAAAATCAGCTAGAATTAAAAATTAATTTTTGTTATAAGAAGCTATTCCTCCCCGATGGAATTAACTCAATTAGCGCACCGTGAAATTATACTATAAATTAAAACCGGAATCATCAATCGGCAAGTTTTTTTATTCACATCGATGGCTTCTTTTTCATTACATAAATCGCGATTACCTTTTTTATTGCAGAGGTACTCGTTATCGTTTCCTGTGTGCGAGACGAGTCGCTTTGCTTCTTTAGTTTTTCTAACACGCCGCCGAGAATTTTAATTGTTACCCGGCGGAATCGCCTTGAAATTTGCGGTTGAACTTGAACAGGATTATAGGAATTAGAAACTTTATAGGATTCATCCTGTTAGTGGGTGGGAAACGTGTCACGCAATGCGATCGCATTTGTTACGTTTGCATAGTAATTACGTCCACGGGTGCAATTTAGGAACGCACAATGTGATCGGATTTCGGATTGGAAGGGCATGAGTATAGGTTTATTGTTCTTATTACCAATCGAGATGGTTGGACAATTTTTGCGGTCTCCAGAACGAGAAGAAGCTTCAAATTGTTTTTGATTGACCGAAATGTTGTTCTGAAGATGGTTTTCTGCGGGAATGAACAGATTTCATCTCGGATTTCATTAAAAAGAGGAGCTTGTAAGGAATTCGGAAGTTATGTTATGGGTAAGACCATTGGAGTTCCATTGATTGAGTCCCATTAACACAAAATCATTATTCACAAAGTTGTGTCTGTATACCGAGTGAAAATGTCCACAAGGGGTTGCAATATTTCATACAAAATTCATTATGTCTTAAACCTTCAGGGTAGTACCACTGAATTCCGATTGATAACACTAAATAGTAAATAAGCTTGGCTATATGGCCATTATTAACAAAGTTCTATCTATAATTGATTGTCTGCAAGGGGGTGCTTCTTCTCGGAGTCCACAATTCTAGGATTGGTTGGACGCAGTCCTCCACCTTGTCCTATTCTGCCGTAATCTTTTCATTTCTTCCCTTGCCTACGTCCCTAACTATTTGGTCTATGTAACTAAGCCTATGTCGTCCTACCCCTCTCTCGCTCTCTGACCTACGTTCTATAGCTAACTGTGTCTGAGCACGTGCCCTATTAGTCCAGTACGTGGGTATCAAAAAGAGGTGTTTGAATGCAAAAGGTGGGGTAGTAGCGATTTTTTAGTATTTTGTTAGGCTTGGGGCCCTAATGGGTTATACTCTTTAACTTTGTATAGAACATCTTTTGTCGTGAAAGTCACCGTTTTTGAGTTATTATCAAAAAAACAAATTTTTGTACCTAAAATCCAAGATGGCGCACGCGTCTCGAGGTCAAAACTTGCATTTTTCAGTACGGCCCAAAGCTTAATATCATACAAAAAAATATTCCAAAACCCACTCGTGGGTATTGCCGCGTAACACAAAGTATTGAAACGACGCATCGTCACCAAAAGCACACAAAATGTCGAATCTGCATATTGAAGCGCATCCACGTCCAGAGGAAGAGAGGAGTTATAAGTTATAAAGTTTCAAAGAAATATTACCATACATAAGTAAGTTGGCTATGAGCAGCCTGTGTAGTCACTGCGTATGCCCACATAATTTTTACTATGTGCGAAATGTTTGCCTTTACTAGAAGCGTCTGTGGTTAAAATTTCATAGAAATATCCCCATAAATATGAAAGTTGGCATTGCGCAGTCTGCGCAAAATATGGAGTTAAATGAAACTGATCGAATTGGGCAAATATAGACCATAACAGCTATCAATTAGCGAAAACCCGAAGTCTCTAGGTGGCCCAGGGGCCGAGATCTCGATGGAACGGACGGACGGACGGACGGACGGACGGACGGAAACACGAGCACATAAGCTTTACCTCAACTTCGTTGTGTTACGCTAAAAATCGCTACCACCCCCACCTTTTACATTCAAAAATTCTTTGTACGGTTTTCCACGAAGTTTTCCACATTTCCCTATTTTCCTGTACTAGCTCCAAGACTGATTCGTTTCTTACCCTGTCCATCCAGCTAATCCTCATTATCCTTTTATAGCACCACATTTCTATCCTACTTTTGTCTTCCCTGCCTATTGTCCAGGTTTCGCACCCGTTTTCAGCAGCCGTTTCCTAATTCCTATATTTATCCCAGATCTTAGCAGGTCCCGCTTTTGTTCAAATACTTCTTAGTCTGCGCTATCCTTGCTACGATTATCTTGTGTAACCTTACTACCTAAATACCAAAATTCCTTTACATGCTTTCAAGTGTCGTTTCCTATTCGGATCTTTGTCTTTTTCCTATCCTCAATTGGTTTTTTCTTGTTGATTTTCATACTGTAGTTTCTAGTATTTCATCCATACCGTTTAATCCTGTTTCTAGATCTCTTTCCCTTTCTGTTAGTATTTCTGTCGCCCTGCACTTTAACCCCTAAGTTAAAATCCTGCTTTACTCTATTTAAACCTTCCTCTATGTAAAGGTTAAATATTGCCGGTGACAAAGCGCACCCTGTCTAACTCCCCTCTGCACCTTGGCCTCCGCCTCTCCACCCTCTTCTTAATCACCACGCTCTGTTCCTTGGAGAGGTTGTAAATTACGCTCCTATGTTCATATGCTATCCTCGCTTCCTTCATTATCCCAAATATAGTGTTCCAATTAAATTGCCCCTATTACACTTACCCCTACAGTATCTGAATCTAACCTTACCATCTCTCTTTTTACATTTTCTAATCTACCTATCCTCCTTAAACTCCTTACATTCTATGCTCCTACTCGTAGAATGTATTCCTTAGGCGCTTTTTTGCTCCCCTTAGAATCCGACTGCCTCGTGCACAGCAGTGCGGGATTCTGGACCATTCCATATCCACCTGGGGTTCCCTTTTTTTAAAATACGCCATTTCCGTTGTAAAAGTGTGCAAGCTGCGCTTCCTGGGGAAAGATTCGATGGTGGTTTCTCGTGGCCTTCTACCAATATTTTTTAAAAAATTCATAATTCCTTATAAGACCCCTGGGTAGCACTATTTATAATTACAGCACTTAACAAAGTTCCTTCCATAATTCGTTTCCCGTATGAAAGTATAAGATGCAAGGGCGAGGGGAAAATCACTGTATAAAATTTTGGTGTATTTTTGTAGAATTTCGTTTAGAATTTCGGAATTTTAGTGTAGGTACACAAAATTTGAAGTGGTTTACCCCTCATGCAAGAAGTTGCAACATTTTAAAAAAAAATTGTGGGTAGCACCATTGGAGTTCTACAACAATCTCGAATTGTTGAGTTATATTAATGAATAATAAAAATAATTTAAATAATATGTTATAAAGGCCTTTCTTTCGTTAAATCGCTAATTACTCTTAGTAATTATTGACAGAAAAATAAGGGCGAACGTTTATTTGATAGATACAAAAATAATGCGTAGTTTGGCATTGATTTTGCTGATCTCAATGCCAAAAGTGAGCAATTTACTGTTTGTAAACAAAAGGCATCCAAGCGAGAAATCAATTCGATTACAAAACAGGTGCCTCTATAGCAGTGGTTCCCAAACTTCTTTCCATGGAAAACTAAAATTTCCCATGCCCTCTTTCCCTATTAAAAAAATAAAAAAACTGCTTTTCCTACGAAACACGTAAAAAATCACATATTATACACGGTGAGGTTTTTTCATTTTCACTATGAGGACTCGTAAACTCTAAAAGATACGCTTAAATGGGCAAATTTATGCAGATTAATTTTCCCTTTCAAAGTTTCTTTTAGCTTTACAAATAGCGAAGTTATAAACAACAAAAAACAAAAATGCGATTTTGGAGAATGCGCTGGTGTTAATTTATTTTCAAAAATATCAAAAACCAATTTTAACAAACCCTTGGTAATTTTACGAAACATAAATTATTCCCAGGGGTGCGCGCCCCGCAGTTTCGAGATCACTGCTCTTTAGATTAAAATTATCTGTCCGCCCGTCCGTCCGTGGATTTATAATACTTTAAAAAGCTATAGACACAATTACGAAATATTACAGCTCTAATATGATTTCCGGATGAGTGTTTAGGTATCTGACTATATTCGTCACGTTGTTTGCATCTCGTGATTCTATTGCATATGCAGATGATATGCAAATCTGGTGTGGCTGGCCTTCACAGTGGAATTCATTCAATTTGAGCCGCCTAATTCGTTATCAAAGAGTCCCAAACTGAAGGTGACGCAGTGCTTTTATCATTCAGTTCTAAAGATGATGTGGCCGCAGTAATAACTAAAAATCCGAAAATTAAATCAAAACTATAGTCCAGCTTTTAGAGTTTCGAATCAATTCATTATAAGGGTTCGAGATGTCATCTATTGACAAGAGTAAACTGCCAAACAGTTTCTATTTAATTAACAACTTGGAACTGGAGCACTTGCACATATATAGTGACCGGTTTAGCAATAACACCAATTACTCTCGCACCCCCAAACAGTTTTAATTTATTTAACAAGGTATGAATGGGGCAATTAATTACAAAGTTGCAATTTAGTGAGCAATTAATATAGCGTAGAGACTTTTACGCTTGTAAGTTGGTGGCACCTCCAACCCTTAGTAGACAATTTATCACAGCAACTAATTCGAAACTTTAATTTTTATAGCATAGCATAGACATAGAAGTTGCTGATTCGAAAAAAAATTCTAAACCCTCCTTTGCAATGTATTTTTACTCCAAGTACAGGGTGGGTCTAATATTTCGCGGGCTAACTTAATGTCTTGAAGATAAGATTTTTTAATAGAGTGCTTTTGTGTATTGAATATTCTCCACATTTTGAAAATATTTTGTTCACACCATGTATAATTAAAAATATTTTTAAATTGTGAAGAATATTCAACCATATAATACAAAGGCACTTCATAAAATTTTATCTTCCACACACAACGTGTATAGGGTATTCATATATTTAGCAAAATAGCATTTTTTATACGGAACGGTGGTACGTAATACAAAACAGAACAACGTTTTAAGGAAGAACACTAATACTTGTTTACAAGTGGAACGTTTTTATAATACTCCTTTCAGTTTTTCAGCAAAGCGCATAATTTAAAAATATGCAGATAAGCCCTTTCCCAATGGCTAAACACTTTAATACAAATTACAATGGCAAATGTAAATTTATTCACGGATGGAAATACTTCTAGCCAAAAAAATCTAATTCCTCTGGATGCATTTGTATTCTTCCTAAGTTTATAATACTGTCGTTGCGTGTGATTGGGGGAGGACGATTTTAGGTAGGTACACTCTCTCTAAAAATTCATTCACTTGAGCTGAACCGTTATCTTTAGAATTAAAAATCGCTTTTTTTATTGTTGCATATAAAAATGCAGTTATGTCCAAGAACTGGTGCACCCAATACGGCCATCATTATCATCATTAGTTTTCTCTTTACTCCCTCATACCCTTCTTCTACCTCCTTCAGATCGTCAACCAATTTCCTTCTTTTTCTTCCCCTTTCCATTCTCCCTGCAAGTTCCCCCTATTAATTCCTTCAACAAACAGTTCTTTCTTAGTACATGTCCAATCCAGTTAATTTGCTTCGCTTCATGATCTTTAACATACATCTTTCCTCTCCAATTCTACCTAATACTTCCATATTACTGATCGGGCCATTTGATATTCATTATTCTTTTCCAGGTCCACAATTTAAAAGCTTCCAATCTTTCCTGATCTCTTTTCACTGCCGAACACTCCATACAAAACATTTTATCAATCTGAATTGCATAAAATCATCCTCGACTATTAAATGCTTGTTCTCCATCGCTATTCCGGTCTTAATTTCGTCTTTCACTTTTCCTCCACTTGTTCTATCCTCAGCCCATCTACCATTACTGTTATATCTTCCTGCACTCTCTTTTGCTTTGTTCTTATGAATTCTTAGGCCATACTCTATCTTTTCTACCAATATTTCAAGAGTATAATTACTAAGAATCCTCTTCCCTGCAATGTTCATACCATATTATCTCCATTTCCAACATACATATTTCCTCTGTCTTCTACATAATAAATTAAACAGAGTTGGTGATAAACGGCATTCCTCTTCTTCCGATATCAAACCAATGTATCTTTTTACAGCCCTGATGTTTGCTTTTTGTTTCATATAAGTTTCGTATTAGTCATCTTTCTCTCCAGTTGACAACTTTCCTCTTTAGCATTACTAACAGTTTCTCCCAGTTTACCCAATCGAATGCCCTAAGGATGTCAACAAAAGCTACATAAAGGTCTTTCCTTTTTCTCAATATCTTTCGCCGATCATTCTCACCACCCCTATTGCGTCTCTCCTGCTCATTTCTTTTCTGAAACCAAACTGCTCCTCCCTATATTCTCCTCCATAACTTTCTTCACCCTTCTATTCAATATTTTCAATAAGATCTTTGCTGTGTGTGTCATTAGGCTGATTGTTCCACATTCTTTTTTGGAACATATGCTTTTTAGGTAGAAATACGGTTTCTGAACAGAGAAAATCCTCTAGTCACGGCCGTAATTTTTATTACAAAGAGATGTAATTTCTTTGGTTCCCTTTGCAGACATTTCAAAAAATCTATGCGAATATTATCGACTCCTACTGCCTTCTCATCCTTCATTTCTTCCTTTTTTATCTCCACTGTAATAGAAGATTAAATGTTCTCCTCTACCCATCTCACTTCACTGACACCAATAAAGTCCATATTAGTTTTTAGCATTTCTCTTTTTGGGTTTTACAGTTTCTCGCCCTGAAGAAGGCGAAGCCAATCATATTCCTCTCTTTCTTCTTGGATGCACACTTCAGAGCTTCTCACTTTCGGTACGGTAACATCTTCGTGATTTTTCTCTTGTTAAAAATTGCTTCGGCTACGAATTACATTAAATCTCTGTGCACTGTTGTGAAACGATCCTTTCCATTATAATAAATTTCGAAAAATCATTCGAAGTCCATTTTCGAACAGTTATTTAGCACACTAACGTTACCTCGACTATTTGCAATATAAATTCCTGCTCTTTTTTTTATATACAATTGCTCACACCTACTTATAAGGTAACTGTTTTGTAATTAAAATTTAAATATTTAGTGCAGATGGTACATTGTATTAATTGCGTAAACCTTTTTTTTTTAATTGTTTATATACACTTTCTAAGAGTGCCGCATTCCGTTCTTTATGGACTTTTCCAATTTTATCTTATAAACAATTCGTTGGGCCAGTTGGTAGACGTCGTTAAATTTCGCTCAAAAATTTTGGAATGGAAATATTTATTTAATTGTCATAGGTTGCGTGTGCAAATTAAATGGTGTCAGTGCTTTATTTATAAGTTGTAATGGATTTTCACGGATTTATTAGTCCACGTTTGAAAATTCTTAGTTTTCATTGTGGCACACCAACAACCTTTTTTAAATCAACAATGCGACTATTTCAAGGTTGATAAAAATTCTTACATACTAATTCATTACAACATACATCGCTGAAGTTTCACGTGCGTACATTATCCAGAGACCTATATATGCACTAGTACCAAGATAATTGGACAATTATTTACGGTGATTAGGTATTAAAAACCTGTGGGCAATGACGTATTTCAGCACTCAAATGGTTGCACCTAATATGAGAGCAATAAAAGTAATTATAATCTTATCTTTCAGCGCGCTAAATTAAAGGTCTTAGTTAAACAATTTCAATGGCGTAAATTATCGCAGTCGTATTTTCGCGTTAAAATGGTGTGATTGTCGTCATTACGCGATGTTCGACAGTTGCCATAGTGAAAATGCGGGACCGAAGTGTTCTGAGGTTGCGGAGAAGTTGGTGCAACTCTTCGGATGGCGACAAACGTATAAGGTGGAGAAGCTTCAAAGAAATATACCGTTGAGGGGCACGACGAAAATTTCGCTTTTACGGCCTGCCGTGGAAAAGATCACTTATAAGGTAAATTGTTTTCTTTTTTTTAATTTTTGCTGATATCGTGCGTCGCGCTGTAACACGAAGTCACGTTCAAGGAAAATGAGAAAATTCGCACCCATGTCATGATCGCTCCATTATGTGGAAATGGTAAGGTTAATGCGGTGAACGAGAATTATTTTAGTTGTGCCAGTATCCATGGTAATGCACTATTTTAAATTCCGTCTGTAATTGATTATAATGTGTATTTTCACCGTTAGAGGGGTTTGCTTAAAATAATTTAAAGACATTTCTCCCTCCTTCCGAAAAACCTAACTGAACCTTCCCCCCCACCTGGCGATTAGTTAAGCCAGGTCTTTTTCCTCAATGGCCTGGTGTTACACGCCGCGTTGATTTCTGAACCACTCAAGCTCCACAAACACGACAAGGCCCAAGACTGAGGGGGTATATGATATACGATAAGTGTCACAATTTTGGAAATGAATTTTGTCGGTTACCACCATGGAAAGAGACGGTTGTCAATTAAAAACGCTTTTTTTTAATTTATGGAGTTCCAAAAATAGCGAGGAAATAACCGTGACAAAAATCGAATGCCATTTAGGAGCGAATTTTTAATGTAAATTATAGTTTCAAAAGCAGGAAGTAGGTATTAATCTATTTGTGTATAGGGTGATTCATTTTCGACACTCCGCCATCAAAAAAGTAATACAGACGTTATGGGCTCTTTTTGCATCAAACTTAAAAATCAAAATTTGAACATATTCGCTCGCTCGGGGGAAAATTAAAAAAATTGTCGCGTTCAGAATTACCCTGTCAGAAAAATGGACATTCAACCAGGTGTCAAATTCTTGACAGAATAGCTTCCTATCTGAAACCAAAAATTGCCAACATATGTACGCACTTACAGACGGGAAAAATTTATTCTTTAAAAGTTGCTTAAAATGATCTAAAACGTCAACATTTGATGAAATTTCGCATTGTACCTAGCTCATGCTATGAAGAGAAAACCGTCAATTCGTGGAATTGTATGCAACCAATATTACACGATTTCAGGATACGTCAAACATTTCTTGAACTGTTATCGAACATACCATTCCAATTTATTCGTTGTGAAAAATCGCAATTTGACACTAATAAAAAATACACACTAATGGGCAACTTAAATTTGACATTAAGCGACCATTTTTATAGCATAGATTATTTCAAACAAATTCGCGTAGAGTTGATTACCTGTTTTCATCTATTCCCCATGATTGACCTGTTTTTTTTAAAGGTTACATATGCAACACAATTTTTTGACTTTGACAATTTTTTTCTCCGTTTTTTGATAATATAACCCGGCCCAATTTTTTGTAGGTTGTACACAGGAAAATAAGGTCTTCCAAATAATAGAATAAAAATTTTAGGTTGCTATTTGAAAAAAAAAGTTCGATGCCGTTACGGCGCTCCAAAATTTTTTTTCAAAAATCCGGCCCGTTATTTTTCTGTTCGGTATGCCTAAAACATATATACAGAATTTCAACAAAATCCGTCGAGCCGTTTTCTCAGAAAATTGCCAACAAACGTACGTACATACGTACGGACGTACGTACATACAGACGGAAAAAAATTTTATTCTTTAAAAGTTGCTTAAAATGGTCTAAAACGTCGACATTTGATGAAATTTTGAAATGTTCAAAAAACGGCTATCGCAATAGCTACCTAGCACATGCTAGGAAGCTAAAAAGTTTCTTTATAATAATTGTTGAATACTTTTGCCGTTTTCAAATAAGTACATGGGGTTATCGGACCTAACCTCATTTTTTAAGTGGAATGGAAAGAAAGATTTTAGGATTCTTTTTGAATATTTTTTTTTAATATCTGGAGGGTGTATTTTTTAAAAAAAACATTTCAATATCCTCTCTTTTTAGATTAAAATACAATTATTCAACAATCGTTATAAAGAGACTTGTGTAATAAACATTGTTCCGTATCTCTTTTAAGCAAGGCAATAGAGGGTCGTTCTGAAATTGACGATTTTCTGATTTTCCATCGCATCTCCTAACCCAAAAACAAGCGCATGACTTTTTTCATAGCACTAATGGAACTAAAAGGGAACACCCCGTATCTTTATTTTATAATTTCATTAAAAATATGCTACAAATAAATAGAAAATTGCTGTTTCAAATCGAGTTCTCCTTAAAGTTGTTTATTTCAATGCGAGAGAGGAGAGGAGTTTATCAAACTGAAATTTTGTATATATCCAAAGAATGCAACCTTTGCAAAAATGAATGAGATTTGTATTAGGTATTTGGGAGCGTTTATTCACCTTCGTTTGTTAATTACTATTCTATTGTAATATCTCTGATATTACTTTAGTTTCATAGGGATTTGTTTGGCGAAATTTGTCATAAAAAGTAGGTACATCTGGTCCAATTGCTGGAAGTGCATTTTGTAGAAAAAATAAGTCCCATTTAAAATTAATAAAATTTGTCCCTATAAAGGGTGCACAGTTTATCAAGATATTCAGAGGGCTAGAAACGTACCATTTAGAAGGAATACTAATAAATATGTGGGAACACAACAGACTGCTCCAAACCTATCTAACTATCCACCACTTCAAAGACGGCCCAGCAAGACGAATGAAGACAACCCAAATTTTTCTCAAGCCAGATCAAGTTTCGCACAAATAGCAGCAAAAACACCAAACACCCACTTGACCAACGAACACCAGCCTACCACAGATCAATTGCTATCTAATTTTCTCATGGAATTTAAGGCGATGTTCTCACAATTAATCAGTCAGAACAGCATGATATTAAATATGCTATCAACAGTAATTAACAAAATAGCCTAAATGGCGACATCCTTACGCATAGCTCTCTGGAACGCCGACGGCATTGCAAATCATATTCCGGAAATAATTACATTCTTACAGTTACAAAGAATTGACATATTACTAGTGTCAGAAACTCATGCAACATCGAGAACAAAAATCAAAATTCCACGCCACACCGTATATCTTTCCAATCATCCAGACGGAACAGCTCATGGTGGTTCGGCTGTAATCGTTAACAACAAAATTGCTCATTACGAATGGATATCCTATCAGACTGCTAAAATACAAAGTGCAAGTATAAAAATTCAAGCCCTACCCTTTCCACTAATAATTGCTGCAATCTATAGTCCGCCACGACACTCTATATCTACTGAAGACTACGAAGAATATATACGATCTCTTGATACGAACTTTATTATTGGAGGCGACTGGAACGCCAAAAATAAAACTTGGGGGTCTAGACTAGATAATCCCAAAGGACGTAATTTACTGCGAGCAATGAGAAACCTCAATTGTACTTACCTCTCAACAGGTGAACCCACCCATTGGCCCACAGACACTACTAAACTGCCGGACCTTATTAACTTTGCTGTTGTACGCGGTATAGGAAATACATACACACAAGCAGAATCTAATCAAGACTTGTCGGGTAACCACTCCCCAGTCATAATTACTTTGAGCACAACAATTATCAGAAGAGAACCTGCACCAAGGGTTTGCACCAAATACACTAACTGGGATTTATTCCAAAATATATTGGAGAGAGAAGTTAATCTTGCTATTCGTATTAAAGACTCTCAAGATTTGGACGAAGCAACCTACTACCTAACTACAGCAATCCAACATGCTGCGTGGCAAGCGACACCCAGTTCGACAAACAACTATGCGGAAGAAGCTAACATTCCACGTCATATACGAGACTTAGTTGCGGCGAAACGTAGGGCACGGAGAAAGTGGCAAAGAACCAAAAGCAGAGAAGACAAAACTACTTTAAATAGGTTAACTCACCAGTTGCATATCGCATTACTAGAAGCTCGAAATGAAAATTTTAAACAGTTTATCACGAAACTCTCGCCAGATGACCACACAATATGGAAGGTAACAAAAAAATTCAAAAGACCAACTTTAATGACACCGCCAATTAGAAAGCATGATGGAACCTGGGCTAGAGCAGAGAAAGAAAAAGCAGATACATTCGCCGATTACCTCACTAACGTTTTCTCTACACCACAACCTCAAGGAATACATACAGACCACGAAATTGAATCATTTCTTGACGTACCATGCCAACTTTCACTACCAGCCAAACCATTCTCACCAGCTGAAGTACGACAACAAATCCAGCTCACCAATTGTCACAAAGCTCCTGGATTCGATCTAATAGTAGGAGAAATCCTAAAAATCTTCCACGAAAAGCTCTTGTGCTCCTTACCACCATATACAATAGCATCCTAAGACTTTGCTACTTCCCTGTCCAATGGAAGTTCGCCCAGATTATCATGATAGTTAAACCCGGCAAACCACCTACACAATCCTCCTTTTACAGACCAATCAGTCTCCTGCCTTTAATGTCTAAGATATTTGAGAGGCTGCTGCTTAAAAGAATTCATGAAACAGTTGATCTGGATAGCTTACTCCCATCCCATCAATTCGGATTTCGACACTACCACTCAACTATCCATCAATGCCACAGAATTGTTACCCATATTATGAGAAGCTTGGAGACAAAGCGCATATGCACCGCCTCATTCCTAGATATAAAGCAAGCTTTTGATAAAGTGTGGCACAAGGGCCTGTTATTTAAACTCAAGCTGCACTTCCCAAGTCAGTTGTACCTTGTACTTAAATCTTATCTAGCTGAGAGATTCTTTCAAGTTAAGATCAACAACACGGTATCCGAATATCACAAAATCACTTCCGGTGTGCCACAGGGCAGTGTACTGGGGCCCTTACTATATCTACTCTACACCTCTGACATGCCGAACATGGATCACACTGTAGTAGCCACTTTTGCTAACGATACAGCTATTCTAGTAACCAACGAAAAACCGTAAACAGCAGCGGCACACCTACAAAGTCACCTCGACGTCCTGCAAAAATGGTTCAACAAATGGCGTATCACAGTAAATACAGACAAGTCAGTGCATGTCACGTTTACCAACAGAAGAGTCATATGTACACAGGTCAGAATTAATGATGCTACAATACCTCAAAAAACAGAAACTAAGTACTTAGGCCTACATCTAGATCAGAAGTTAAACTGGAACGCACACATTAAGGCCAAAAGAAAACAGATTGACATTAAGGCTAAACAAATGAACTGGCTAATTGGTAGATGATCCCAACTTTCCCTATCGAACAAAATACTATTGTACAAAATGATATTAAAACCCAAAGGCCTCTCACACCCAAATTCTTCAGAGATGTCAATCGAAAATGCTCCGAACAATAACGAATGCTCCGTGGTACGTAACAAATGCAACTCTCCATGCAGATCTAGGTATTCCATACGTGGCCAACGAGATTCAGGGACTCGCAAGAACATACAATCGCAACTTGGCAGGACATGGGAACGAACTAATAGGTCAGCTGATCAACCAACCAGGTGTCAATAGAAGACTGAAGCGACTATGGCCACATGACTTACTATAATAACAATTCGTAGTAGAATATTACATATGGGGGAAAGTGGCAATGGCCACGGCACCCTACATGACCTGTAAAAAAAAACCATAAAACATTTACTAATTACTTGTTTCAGAAGTAGATTGTAAATTTGCAGATCAATAAAAAAAACAAAAAAAAAAACATTCTACAATGTACTTCGTGATACAATTTTCCAATTAAAGTTGTGCCCAAAATCTAATCAGTTCCTTCCTATCTCTCAGCTTAAAGCGATTTTGGATCAGGAAACACTTAAAGCAAGCTTCAGTTTTAGTTATGACAAGTTATAGTAATTTAAAATTACATATGAAAGTTCTAAAAGACTAAAATTATAGGTTTAGGTCTTCATTGTGCACAAGTAATGTTCTACATTAATTTGCAAAGTGTAAAAGTGAATATAGCCCCAGTTTCTATTTTACTACCGATAAGAATAAGAAGGTTATTGAAAGTTACTACTTAATTGGTATTAATCAGTCTATTGTAACCGTTTTTATTCTGTTTACTGTTGAGCGTCCGCAGAAACGAATGGTAAAGAATTAGAATATCTTCGAACGTACCTTACCCGTAAAGGGGTACGGGTAATAGGCCATAAAAGTGATAAAATTTACCGTTTTATATATTCTTTTATGGAGTACTATTTGTATGTTTATTGTTATTACCGTTAGGTCACTATATTAGTTGAATATTACGTGTACGTAAACCGGCATGAACTGTTTTGTAATTCAAATTCAACTCGGCACCTTCATAATGCTACCACTAAAAAGTTTGATGTCAGGAGTAAGGGTTGAGGGATTAGAACAATTGAAGGATGAGGCAAGACACGTTCTTAACATGCATTGGTTAATAACGTGAGATACGGCAATTTAATATTGAATTTAGAAGGTCAATTTAGTGAAATAGGCAAAAATTGTACCAGAGATCGTGTAATTATGAAAACTGGGTTTTTGGAGCGTACGAGTTCCTAGTTAGCGTATAATTTGTGTAGACTGGATTGGTATACGGTGATATTTTTTCTTAATTAATATTGAAAAAGAAGTCTTCAGTATAGAGAGCCGAAGAGTTTCTTTTGTATTGTAATTAAGGTTTCCCAGCCTCGAGTGTGAAACAAAGGAAAGTCAATTAAAGAAGTGTAATTGGTGAACCTTACGAATTTTTTTGAGTTTAAAATTAGGAGGGCGTTCACTTTTTAATGTTAAACTACCAAACATTTGCCGTGAAGGAAAGTTGTATGTCCTCGAAAATGCATCGTACCGTCACCTATTCTTTAGCGCCAGTTGCGCTATATAAACGAAACCACTAATTGTACCTACTACTAAAACAAAATTAACAAGAAACTACAAGGCAACAGGTCGATACAGAAGCTAAAGAGTAAATGAATAGGCGGTTGATGACCGTAAAATTCTCATACTGAATCGGATGTAACGTTTCGATGTGGTGTGTCTCAAGGTTGTAGGTGAGATACACTTTTGTAAAAGTCAGTTTTTAGTTAAGTGTCTTCACACGGACGCCACTCATGGAAAGTTCATCGGAAGTACTTATTGATCTAATCTAAGACAGATGATCCATCTTAATTTTCGTTTCCATGACAGTAACTCGTCAGTAAAGGGGGGGTTTAAATTTTGCTCTCAATATCAGGGGTAGAATTTTATTAGAAACCGCCCTAAGTCAACGTGATTTTAACTAGGGGGTAGGGTGGATTATGTTTTGCGATCGTTCTCAAGGGTTGAGGAAGGGTAGGAACTTGTTTTTTTGTTTAAATATTGTCTCTTAATATCTAAAATGGATTTTTGTTAGAAACCGCGCAAAACAAAAGTAAATACAGAGTGGAAATTTTGTCTGTAACATTTCACACACTTCAATGGTTAAGGAGTGAATATTTTTTGAAAAAAATACGCTATTATATTCGTTATTGCTGGCAGGCCGGCTGTCCGCGTGAGATCTCCACAACTACAATAGCTAGAGAATTCAAATTTTCACTAAAAGCTTTCTGCTATAGTGTAGATGTGCAGGCACTAGTCTATTTTGAGTTAGATTACTTGTGAGATCGATAATTGAAGAAAATAATTTCGATATGGGTTTCGGAGGTGCTATAATTTTACCGTTAGATAGCGCTACCAGTATAAAAACTTATTATTTACTTTGTGATTTGTTTTACAAAATGAAGACGTACCGTCAATTGAAATTAAATAAAATTAATTATTTAACGCAGCCAAAATTACTCGTGAGATCGATAATTTTAAACTTCGCTAATAAAATACTGACCTGCATTACCAAAAATGCGCTTTAATCATGCATATGCTGATTTACAACTTGTTTTAATGGCATGCATTTGAAAACGGCAGAAAGATATGGCAATTTTTCTGTATATCTTTTAGCAACGAAATTACGAAATAGGCAATTTTTTTGATTTTCCCCCGTAGGTGAAAAGGTGACCAAGGACACTGCCTTGTGGGACCCCAGATTTTATACGATGATAATTGGAGTGTTCGTTGTTATACTTGACTATGAAGAATCTATCAGAAAGGTAAGATTTAAGGAGAAGGAATAATAGCTTGGAAGGAATCTTTTTAATGTATGTAGTATCCCAGTGTGCCATACTTTATCAAACGCCTGGGCAACGTCCAGAGCACGGCTGTACAGAATCTCTTTTCCTCGATATTTCATTTACTATTCGGTGTACTTGTTGTGTTGTTGAGTGGGCTCCTCGAAATCCGAATCGGTGCAGTGGCAGGTGAGATGATTTATCCTTATTGTTCAGTCGCCTTCTAAAGAGGAGTTTCTCAAAGATTTTCCCTAGTAATGGCAGAAGACCCAAAAGTCAATCAAAAGTCACTATGACTACGATTAAACGACGGAGAGAGGGGGGGGGTACTATTTTTTGCTCCTCAAGGGGTATTTGTGACATTGAGTAATGAAAACGTTTTTAGTTTCGTACCTGAATTTTTGCAGACTCCCCCATCCCCCTTTATAACGTATTGCAAGGGTGTTCTTAACAAAACGGTGTACTTTTGTCAAATAATAAGCCCCGTGCGACCTGAAGAAATTGGTTTCCAAAGGTTATCTTCTGATGCAAAGGATGAATACAAAGTATAGCTTTCATACTCTTCACCGGCGTGGTCTTCAGTGTTATGACATGCTATCAGATGAAAAATGACTACGAAGTTCTTTGCAATAAATCTTAATGAAAATTCGAGGATTCTTTGACATCCTGAAGGAGAAGCAAACGTTTAGCGACAGACCATCAATAACAGCTAACAGTTAAACCAACAATAGAACTATCTCACACTACTCGTGCTTCGCACTTTTACATATCCATGCGATTAGAAACCATTTTTTTCCATTTGCACAGTAAATTTCACAACGGTAAAAGTAGGTACCATTGTATATGTATGTGTGGCATATCCTAACATTATCTTCCTTCGACAATTACCTACAGCAACTACAACCTCCTATTGCAATACGTAATTTCGTTCGTAACAGCTGACATGGTTTGACGTCCTGCAGATTAATGACCCTACGACGGTGAAAATCCAGCACCTGAAACGGTTGCGAGAGATCAAATTTTCATCGTCATCGGCGAAATACGGTGAAAGATGAAAGTAATTGAAGACGAATCCCGTACGATTATTGGGCAGCGCGACTTTCACGCGGAGAGGCAAACTTGTTTTTAAACATACGCCTTTGGCGGTATTTTTTCTTCATAATTTCCCTTTTATAAACCATTTATCCGCATAATTATTTCCAGAGCGATCGACTTCCAAAAGAGGAAGTTTCACTTTTTGTTAAGTTATTTTATTTACTGCTGAATCGAGAGCGACCTTCTCGGTCTTTTGTTAGGTTTATTATAAAATGAAGACACGAAAATGACAGGACATCCTGGTGTGGTATCTCAATGTCTAATTTTCGTAATTAGTTTCTTGATGATACTGTAATTTGGTGTACGAATTACTAAATTTTGAGCCGGTAACGCATGACAGAGCTGGGTATTATCTTAGGGTAGCTCTCGTTTTTCACTTAAATTTTAGGCACCTTCTCTCTCAAGTTATTTGGAATCATTTCTTGTTTTCATCCCCTGCACCATGGTACACCCCATGTGTATCCTCTAGAGATGTTGCAGGTACAAAACTCAAAAACTGATAACGGAAATTCTGTACACTGCATAATGACTTCCTGTGTAAATGCGACTATATTTCTTTAGATTGAAAGCCCCCAAAGCTATTCCAAAGATGACTTCATTGTCATTGTGATTAATTGCCAGTTGAACACCTGTGACGTTAGCAAGATAAATGAAATGTTTAATGTATGAAACCATCTAAAAGAATGTAACAACGCATTCCACGTCAACAATGTTATCTAAAATTGAGCACTTGTTCCTGATTGCCGTACTTAATTGTTGGATGATGGATCTAAGGCTAGAAAAAAGTTACCGTTTGATGAGCACTTAAACTAAAACTGTTCTTTGTTGCAGGGCCCCGACTCTTGGGTCGTCGTTCACAATTTACAATCGCAAGGAGGAGGCATTTTGGACCCGGACGACCGGTTAAGTGACGTCGCGGACGATCGCGAGCAGATTTTGGCGAGTTTCGAGGACGGCGACGGTGGTCACCATCACGGGGGTGGCGATGGCGCCAGCGGGAGTAGCTCGATCGGTACTGGTAGCCCCGACATCTTTCACGTAAGCAATCCCTTTCTCACCTGCCTATTATTAGCAAAGATTATTGCGACAGGATGGCGATAAGTACGGGCCTTCGTATTCTCGAACTGATATCGAAGTCACCGGGGAGCAAATCGCGTCTGGAATAGCAGGTGTGTTGCATGTAAGAAGAGGGAGTGAGCCTGCTCTAAATCAACTTCCAGCGGGCCCACCGACTCCCTCTGACCACACGAAGCGGTGGAGCGCCGCTCCGTTAATTTTGGAGCCGCCCAGTATGAGCTATTCCAACCCGGACTGGCATGAGGATGCAAAGGAAGAGGACGAGGATAGAAATTTTCATAGAGTCGGAAGGGATGGCAGTAATAGACTTTCCATGCAGTTTTTGGGGGAGGGGAATGGGTTAGTGTCCAATTCCCGTTTTGGTTCATTTCACATTGTACGTTTGCAGATATCGTTGGGCTGAGGCCGCAGAGCGTGCTGCTAACTCCAGGTTGCACGCGAGCACCTCGCTGCCACGCGAGGCGAAGCGCAGAGAACCTTTGGGCCAAGCCAATTCTACTAGTCCCACGTCTACTTTGGACAGTGATTATGTGTAAGTTGCCAGCGCGCATTTTTCCTGCTCAGAATTCACCCTCAACTTTTCAGAGGAGAACTGATAGTAATACGTAACGAACCCGGTCCTTTAGGAATACACGTAGTGCCAGATTACGATAGGTTAGGAAAAGACAAGGGCTTGCTGGTGCAGGGCATAGAACCAGATGGTCGAATCGACCGGGATGGTCGCCTGGCGATTTACGACCGAATCATCGAAATCAACGGTCAATCCGTACTTAACATGCCATTCCAAAGGGTTCAAGAGCTCTTTAAACTATCTTTAACATCAACGGAACTTAGACTGAGAGTGATAAAGAATAGACTGGATGCTCTGCGAAGACCTCCGCCTCCGGTCTTCCCGAAGTACCCCGACGACAAGGAGAACGTTTCGATGGTCGAGTGTGAACAGAAACGTAAGTCGGCAAGCGGGACGAATTGTTTAATTATCAAATAGGCATTGCAGAAAGTACAAATACCAAAGTGGCCACGGTCTCCCCGACGAAAAAGGTACCGGCCGTTTCGCGCAACTTAAAGTCGTTACTCACCGCAAACACGCGACGAATCGGCCGAAAGATCGAGATCGAGTTGGTCAAAGGTCCCCACGGTTTGGGCTTCAGCATAACCACTCGAGATAATCCCGCTGGCGGGAATTGTCCGATTTATATTAAGAACATCATACCAAAAGTAGGTGTTTCGGCTCTTGTAGCGCTTTGTTTTTGAAAAATTTGTATTGTTGAAGGGAGCGGCCGTGGAGGACGGGCGACTGAAAATTGGAGATCGGTTGTTGGAGGTGAACGGAATTGAAATGACCGGAAAGACGCAAGCCGAGGCGGTTACGATACTTCGAAATGCTCCAGCTGGCAGTAAAGTTCGAATTGTGGTTTCCAGACAAGAAGATCTAACCGACGGTTTTCTTCCTAGGGTTGTTGTAAGGCACCCAAAAATTGCGACGAGTTTTATTGACTTTTAAATTTGGCAGGACGTTGATGGTGAGAAAGATGATCGTGATTCGGAGAGGCTGCACAATTCCGATGTGCCACCAAACATTCCCCCGCTGCCTCAAAGCCATTTGCATCAACGCACCCCGGAAAAAGGAAACGCAGTTGCGAGAATCATATCTCAATTCCAAGAGGCCTCCAATGTAAGTAGCTTGGAGAGTTCGCCAACCCTTAGACCCGTCTCATTTCAGGCGCTCGATAAATCGGACGACAACCTCATCTTCCCTTGGAAGCACAAAGAGATCGTCACGTTCGACATTCCGGTCCACGATTCCGAGAAGGCCGGTCTAGGTATCAGCGTCAAAGGGAAAACCAGCGGCACGCAAGATCTCGGAATTTTCATTAAAAGTGTCATAAATGGTGGTGCGGCGTCGCGCGACAAACGCTTGAGGACTAACGATCAGTTGTTAAATGTGAACGGCATTTCGCTCCTGCATCAGTCGAATAGTGACGCAATGGAAACGCTCAGAAAGGCGATGCTTCACACCGAAGGTCCGGTTCCTGGCAGTATTACGTTGACGGTGGCAAGGAAGGCGGGCTCTCCCGGACCTACGAGGGACGCCTCCAGAAGAAATTCCGCTTCCGGTTTGCTCAAGAGTTCATCGGGTAAGAATTTTTCTCTAATTTTGACCTTTCCCTATTATTACCTACTTATGTTAGAGACCAGTACAGAGGTTACCTTGATTATCACAAATTTTAATCCAGTAAAGCCGTTGGTTATTAAGCGGCAGAGCAAATCCATGTAAGCTTTATAGGGGAGTCGATTATGTCCGTCTGTCCGTCCGTGAACACTCTTGAACCGTCGGTTCAAAACTTTCCAGAAGAATCTTCCAAAGCATCAGAAGTCGAAAATATCGAACATGTGATGACCAGAAGATGCTACAGAGGTGCCCGAGGAAGTACCTGCTGCTACCAAGCTTCCAGAACAAGTAACCGAGGCACATGTATCACATATCCAAGAGGAAGAAACAAATGTTCCAGAAGAAGAGCGAACGGAAGGACCGAAAGAATCCATACCACTTCATGGAGACGAAAAAGGAACTAAATATTCCAGAATTGGAAGTAACAAAGGTCCAAGAAGAGCCTGAAAAGGCGGAAGAAGTAACAAAGGCACCTGAAGCCAAAGTTAGATGAAGGTGCCGCTCCTGATTCTACACCGGCTCGATCTGCACCAACGAACTGACGTCATCTGCCGAAGACATGACCCAAGCTCATGCCCAAGCTACTCAAAAACCAGAACCCTACTACTATGCTGCCCGAACAAGAGCCACCAATGACTCCACCACATCCAGGCTTCCTCCACGATTTGGAGAGGAGGAAACAACGCCGTCTGAGGAAGGTAAAGTTCCTCAAGAGTCAAGAAGAACCTAAGCCAACAACTCTACAGCTTTCTGATGCCGAATCGAGCTCTACCCTCAGCCAATTCATAACAGAAGCAACCGCTCGCCCTGGTGTAGAGAGTACAAAGGCACTAATCCCAGTAACAGATGGACACCGGAAAAGGCGGCGGAAACTAGTGTTCCAGAATCGACCAAAGCTCCTGAAGAAGCTAAGAGCTGAAGAAAAAGCGACAAAACCGTCAATCGCACAAGGGACAGAGGCACCAAACAAAGGGGGCCAGAAGAAGAAGCAACTGAAGGACCGAAAGAATCCACACCACTTCTTGGAGACGAAAAAGGAACTAAATATTCCAGAATTGGAAGTAACAAAGGTCCAAGAAGAGCCTGAAAAGGCGGAAGAAGGAACGAAGGCACCTGAAGTCCAAGTTAGACGAAGATGCCGCTCCTGATTCCACACCGGCTCCATCTGCGCCAACGGAAGTTATAACTGAAGGATTTTTGACGTCATCTGACCCAACCTCATGCCCAAGTTACTCAAAAACCAGAACCCTTAACTACTACGCTGTCCGAACTAGAACCATCAATGACTCCAGTTGACCTACATGCCACATGTGACAAGCCTATTGAGAATGGGTCAAATCCAATGACCTCGTGGATCAAACCGAGGTGCTCTGCCGTTTTTTTTAGATCCGCTTTAGGGATTTATGTTATTATAAATTAATCGACCTTAGGAGTAGACTTGTTGAGTTTTAAAACAGCTGCAGATTGTTTTTTTCTTTGGTAGGTGGCGATTTATACCACAGCATGGAAATGGACCCGTCACTTTCCCAAGACAACTCGGGTGCAAGCGGAGGATCAACAAACACCGTCATTTACAAACCGTCGACGATTTTAGATAATAGTAAACCGAGTACGAACGATAGCTTTAACAATATGAACACGTGGAACCCCGTACTGGATCGACTGACCGGCCACAACAAACAGTTGCGGAACGAAAGCTATTACATGGTAAGGGTACCTCCACCTTTCCAACCGGAGCACAATTAACATCTTTCTAGGCCACCCACGACACGTGGAGCGCCAGTATGATGGGCAACCAGTCGATGGCCAAACTTTCCAGTCCAACCGTCAACCTAAACTCTGGCGAGATGATCTTGATCGAGGACGAGTGCGGGCCTAGGGTTCTTCCCCGTCAAAACTCACAGTAGGTTTCTACGTTATAAAGGTTGATCTACAATTTACTTACAATTGTAGATCAAAGTTGTTAAGCGAGAACTATCAAAATGGGAACCACTTGGAAAGTCGAAACGAGCACGAACCCGATGGCAAAGCGGCTTTAACAAGCGGTACCGCTGACAAAAGCGCGGAGTCTACCCAAAACGCTACGTGTGTTAATAACGACGTAACATACGCTAGCCAGTTATCCCTAGAGAATCCAAACGGAAGCGCTGCCTTCTCCAGAGACGCTTTCGGTAGGCAAAGCATGTCGGAGAAACGCCATGCTACTTTGGACGCCAAGAATACCGACACGTACCAGCGCTCAAAGAAGCTACGAGAAGAACGGGATAAAGTTAGGGGGAAAGAGAGTAAGTACTCGTCTCATTCCATGCATGGCCTTTATGTGTTGCGCTTAATTCTGTTGTCGCTAATTGTGTGTCCCTCATCTTCTAACAGCTAATTTGGTTCGTGTTGGATCAGTCGAATCTGTTATAAGTGTAAATCGCTCATCCGAACATCCCGAATGTAAGCTAATGAGCTAGAAATGCGCATTTTGACGATACTTAAACGATTACCTTACAGATGCCGATAAATTAGGCGAGCTCGGTCCTTCGCTGGGCATGAAAAAATCTTCCAGTTTAGAGTCGCTACAAACCATGGTGCAAGAGGTGATTTGAGCTGCTTGTGTGACCCCGAATTGACTCTCTGTTTTCAGATTCAAATGCAAGAGGAAGGAGATCCCGCCTACAGTTACAGGGGTGGAAGCGGCGCTTTGAAGGTTATTCGTGGACGGGGATGCGACGAAAGTTTTCGTGCGGCCGTTGATAAGGACTATGACAAACACTTGGACCCGAATCATCGGGAGACGAACGCGAAAAAACACTGGTTACTCGACCCTCCTTCGGACTTCGAACGAGACCCCGAGGGTTTTACGAATGTCAGGGGAGGTCCGCGGCAATCCTCGCTAAACGCCGCCCTGGACGTTAAGAATAAACACGCAAAGAAGAAGCCGGGGTTGTTTAAAGGAATCGGTTCTATGTTCAGGTAAAAAGTACCTATCCGCATCCAATTCCGAATTCATCGATTGTTTTGTGCAGGTTTGGAAAGCACAGGAAGATGGATTTTGTTAACGCCGAACCGGTGCAATCCTACCAGAACACTGCGGAATTCGACGCGGACCCCCCCAGCCAGCAACAGCTGCAGGATAACGGGAACAATATCAACCACGCTGTCGCTCAGAAGTCATCAGACGACCTTTCTGAGAAGAAAAGCGAGCAGCTCTATCAGAAGCACGGTTTTCTACACAGGCACGCCGAGCAGGTGCAGGTATGTACTTGCAGTTGTTTGCGAAGGAATCTAACGTTGGTGGGTAGGTGATACCGGAAGGGGCGATACCACCAATGAGGTATCGTAACAACAACGTTCACCTGGATAGTAACTCGAACCGGGGCGAAAGGAGTCAACTAATGCGAGCCTACGAGCAACGTCAGGCCCAGCGGCAAGCGCATTATGCCGCATTCGAGCGCGACAATGAGACTGACCAAAGAATACGATTGGTAAGTGCCAATGCATAACTGCAGATGTCAGAATCTGAGTCTATTGCAGCAAAATGAGCAAAACGTAAACTATGGCGAGTATGGACGACCGGGAAGCAGATCCGGGATATCCGATCCTGTCCGATTTACTCACTACGTTAACTACAACGAACTGCAAAACCACCTCAGGTAAGACCGCTGTACAAATACAATCACTTGCTTTACGTCTGTCTCGACTTTGTGCACATTTCATTTGTCACTAACTGATATGTTGCATGACTTTATCATTATGAGGCGGCCATTTTGTTTATATTTGCGAAATGTGTGTGCGAAGTAACTGAAAACTGTCCGTATTTTATCCTATAGCGGCCGAAAAGAGACGCTGTCTGATAGTCAAATTGTTCAGATGCGTCTGCAGGTGCAGCAACAACGATTAAAGGTGGAGGAGGAAAGGTATGCACCACCTGTTTGAAGATACATGCTTGGGAAGCACGATACTCCTGTCTCTCTTTCTGCTTTCAATACCTGCACGTTTCTGTACTAACAATCGAAAATGAATGTTTTGCTAATTATTTCAACGTTGAAATGATTATTAAAGATTCATTAAGAATTTCTATGTAAATATTTCTATCATACATTAGCATGAAAATTACTTTCAGTTTTCTTTTCTACCTTGAGCGTTGTAGCGTTATCCTTATTTTGATTCTTTTTGTATTACGATTGGAATGTATCTCAACGTGCGCCACGTAATTGACTAATTGAGCCACTTCTCCAGCTTCTTAATAGAAAGTAAGTACTCGCTCATTGGGTGTATTTTGCAAAAAGAAATGAATATTTTTATTGTTCTTAGTCCTACTGAAGTAGAGGGTCTACAACAGTTCAGGCCCACTTTTGCCTAAAACTCCATGTATCTCTTGTACAAAATTCTAAGGTCCATTTTAGTAGTTTTTGGATCACTCTGGTCATGTGCGCATACGCTTTTGCCAACAGCTTTGCCCAACAGGTCCAACAGCTTTGTCAACAGGTTCAAAATGTGGCGGGGCCCGCATGCGCACATGCCCGAAGTGAACCAAATACTGCCACAATTGATTTGGATTCGAGACAGAAGCGATGAGAGCGCCTGTTGTGAAAATATGAACTAGCCCGCACTTCGGTTTTTGAGAAACCTCAACCTTGGGCCAGAGATGTTCCGGAACCAAAAGAGCCAGATTACCCAAAATTTTACATTCCACGGTTATCCTTCCTCTGTGGGTCGATAATTACAACAAATGAGAGAGTTGCGAATTTATTGTTCGAGTCATGCATGTCTGATTTTTGGCCATTTCTCAAATCCTATTTCATTTTAGGATTCTATCCACTCCATTTATCAAAGAAATTTTTGATAATTTCAAAGATGGACTGTGGTAAAGCTCTGAGTGAGATCTTTTCCATATCGATCGTTCGTAGAAATCTGGGAAAAAGACTATTTGTTATGAATTGAATCTCATCCCGATCACAGGAGAGTGAATCAGTTGGTTTATCCCCCTCCCTTCATGTGAATCACGTGGGTCAAAGCTTTTATACAAATCAAGACTAAGTGAACGTCTGGCATGTTGAGAGGCATTCCGCATCACTAATATCAAAGCTTGCACCAGTACTTAAAGACTGTGCCTGGTTAACAAAATGGTGGGTAACCCGGGATTTTTGCTTACAGCCGAAAACAGCACCAGTATCATTCGCAGCGACAGGTACGCAACGACAACCAATTGCGGCCGGTCTCCAACTTTTACGAGTATGAAAGTGTACAGTCAATTTTGAACGCACACGGCAGACCGACTAACGCGTACCCTCAGCAACCGCCACCGTACCAAGATCCGGTTGCCGCCAGCTCGTCGTCGAGGCCGACACCGAGCAGGCAGCACGCCGCAAACACTCGCCACCTGACGCCCTATCAGCAGCTCAGGGGACCTTTCATCACTCACGTTACGATAGGCGACCATCAGCCTCAGCAGGCCGGATCTCGAGTGTAAACTTTTAATAATTTTAGTCTTTGTGTTTATAGTGTATTTATTATTATATAACTTTTACTGTGTACATTCCCCCATTTTGCCACGGCGTGGCAAAGCGTTTTTAGGATAATTTTTATCGTAGCATGTTCTTTAATCCCTTCAATTGTATAATATAAAGTATTAATTGCGCGAGAAATTTATGTAATTGTTTTATAATGTATATTATTTATAAACGCTTTATGAGGTCACATTGACTACCGATATCTAACTGTGTATACACCACAGACATAGTATTATTTTGTAATGTACATAAACTTTATTAAAGGCTATTGATGAATCAACAACTGTTCTTCCAGAAAGGGACTAGATACAGGTTGCTCTTTAAAAAATATAATCCCGCCACCCATCGTGATGTAGTGGTCCAATATTAAAAATTTTGATCGTTTTGGACACCTAGTAAGCCAATTCAAAGGGCCAAAGTCTATAAGAAAATATTTTATCCTGGTCAGGCAAGGTATAGCCTATGCATTTTCACCGAGAATTAACCGCTTCCAAATTGATGGAGAAATCTCTTTTTCTTATTAATTTTTCCTCCTAGAAAGGTAAAAAAGAATTATAAGAAAAAGTGTTTTCCTGGCAAATTTTGGAGTAGTAGATTTTCGGTGAAAAACGAAGGTAATACTCCGCATACTTCCATTACCTTGCCTACCTTGAAGTGTGTAAAATTATATTAAAAAACAAACGGTCGATTTCAGACAATTTTTTTTACCTAAAAAGAGGCAAGTGTATAACATTCGTTTTTCACCGAAAATTGACTACTCCAAAATATGTCGGGAAAACACTTTTTATTATTAATTTTGGTGCGTAGAATCCAAATCGAATCGTACTTTTACGATTAGACTTCTCAATCAAAAGTTATGGACTAAAAACCAATTTCGAAAGAAAATTCAAAGGGATGTAACTTTTGATCAAGTAGCCCAATCTTGGAACTGTTTGAAATTATGGAATCTACAGGCCATAGTCTATAAGAAAATGTTTTTTTCCGGTCGATCTGAGACAATTTTTTTATGGGGCCTCAAAAAAAGGCAGTGTATAACCTTCCTTTTTTACCAAAAATCGACTACACCAAAATTTCATGTAGGATTTGTAGAGCAAATGTACTTCTGATCCAGTATCTGGAATTGCCATTTGTGTATGCAATTGGTACATTTGCGCCATCTCTTTGGTAATCCCTATACTTTTCCAAACTAAATACGTGTAACAGTTGAACAAGTTGCAATGAGATGTCGCCACGTACGACACTAACTTCACAAGAACATTTTAATTTATGCACTTAATAGCCACGTCCAACTCAATTTTCCTTAAAGGGCAGTTGAAAATGTGCAATTACATGTAGGATCTGTGGAGCAATTGTACTTCAATGATCCAGTATCTGGAATTGTCTTTTGTGTATGCAATTGGTACGTTTGCGCCATCTCTTTGGTAATCGCTATACTTCTCCAAAATAATTTCTTGTAAGAGTTGAAACAGTTCCAATGAGATGTCGCCACGTACGTAACTACCTTCATAAGTACATTTTAATTTATGCCCTTAATAGCCACGTCCGACTCAATTTTCCTTAAAGAGCAGTTGAAAATGTGCAATTTCATGCAGGATTTGTAGAGCAATTGTACTTCAATGATCCAGTATCTGGAATTGTCTTTTGTGTATGCAATTGGTACATTTGCGCCATCTCTTTGGTAATCCCTACACTTTTCCTTATTATTTTCTTGTAATAGTTGAACGAGTTCCAATGAGATGTCGCCACGTACGAAATACCTTCACAAGAACATTTTAATTTATGCACTTAATAGCCACGTCCGACTCAATTTTCCTTAAAGGGCAGTTGAAAATGTGCAATTTCATGTAGGATTTGTAGAGCAAATGTACTTCAATGATCCAGTATCTGGAATTGCCTTTTGTGTATTCAATTGGTACATTTGCGCCATCTCTTTGGTAATCCCTATACTTTTCCAAACTAAATTCTTGTAACAGTTGAACCAGTTCCAATGAGATGTCGCCACGTACGACACTTACTTCACAAGAACATTTTAATTTATGCACTTAATAGCCACGTCCGACTCAATTTTCCTTAAAGGGCAGTTGAAAATGTGCAATTTCATGTAGGATTTGTAGACCAATTGTACTTCAATGATCCAGTATCTGGAAATTGTCTTTTGTGTATGCAATTTGTACATTTGCGCCATCTCTTTTGTAATCCCTATACTTTTCCTTATTATTTTCTTGTAATAGTTGAACCAGTTCCAATGAGATGTCGCCACGTACGAAATTACTATCAAAAGAACATTTTAATTTATGCACTTAATAGCCACGTCAGACTCAATTTTCCTTAAAGGGCAGTTGAAAATGTGCAATTTCATGTTGGATTTGTAGAGCAATTGTACTTCAATGATCCAGTATCTGGAATTGTCTTTTGTGTATGCAATTGGTACATTTGCGCCATCTCTTTGATAATCCAAATACTTTTCCTTATTATTTTCTTGTAATAGTTGAACTAGTTCCAATGAGATGTCGCCACGTACGAAATTACCTTCAAAAGAACATTTTAATTTATGCACTTAATAGCCACGTCCCACTCAATTTTCCTTAAAGAGCAGTTGAAAATGGTGCAATTTCATGTAGGATTTGTAGAGCAAATGTACTTCAATGATCCAGTATCTGGAATTGCCTTTTGTGTATTCAATTGGTACATTTGCGCCATCTCTTTGGTAATCCCTATACTTTTCCAAATTTTATTCTTTTAATAGTTGAACGAGTTCCAATGAGATGTCGCCACGTACTACATTACCTTCTCAAGAACATTTTAATTTATGCACTTAATAGCCACGTCCGACTCAATTTTCCTGAAAGGGCAGTTGAAAATGTGCAATTTCATGTAGGATTTGTAGAGCAAATGTACTTCAATGATCCAGTATCTGGAATTGCCTTTTGTGTATTCAATTGGTACATTTGCGCCATCTCTTTGGTAATCCCTATACTTTTCCAAACTAAATTCTTGTAACAGTTGAACCAGTTCCAATGAGATGTCGCCACGTACGACACTAACTTCACAAGAACATTTTAATTTATGCACAATAGCCACGTCCAACTCAATTTTCCTTAAAGGGCAGTTGAAAATGTGCAATTTCATGTAGGATTTGTAGAGCAAATGTACTTCAATGATCCAGTATCTGGAATTGCCTTTTGTGTATGCAATTGGTACATTTGCGCCATCTCTGTGGTTAATCCCTATACTTTTCCAAATTTATTTCTTGTAATAGTTGAACCAGTTCCAATGAGATGTCGCCACGTACGACACTAACTTCACAAGAGCATTTTAATTTATGCACTTAATAGCCACGTCCGACTCAATTTTCCTTAAAGGGCAGTTGAAAATGTGCAATTTCATGTAGGATTTGTAGAGCAAATGTACTTCAATGATCCAGTATCTGGAATTGCCTTTTGTGTATTCAAATGGTACATTTGCGCCATCTCTTTGGTAATCCCTATACTTTTCCAAACTAAATTCTTGTAACAGTTGAACCAGTTCCAATGAGATGTCGCCACGTACGACACTAACTTCACAAGAACATTTTAATTTATGCACAATAGCCACGTCCAACTCAATTTTCCTTAAAGGGCAGTTGAAAATGTGCAATTTCATGTAGGATTTGTAGAGCAAATGTACTTCAATGATCCAGTATCTGTAATTGTCTTTTGTGAATGCAATTGGTACATTTGCGCCATCTCTTTGGTAATTCCTATACTTTTCCTTATTATTAATTATTAATAGTTGAACAAGTTCCAATGAGATGTCGCCACGTACGAAATTATCTTCCAACGAACATTTTAATTTATGCACTTAATAGCCACCTCCGACTCAATTTTCCTTAAAGGGCAGTTGAAAATGTGCAATTTCATGTAGGATTTGTAGAGCAATTGTACTTCAATGATCCAGTATCTGTAATTGTCTTTTGTGTATGCAATTTGTACATTTGCGCCATCTCTTTGGTAATCCCTATACTTTTCCTTATTATTTTCTTGTAATATTTGAACCTGTTCCAATGAGATGTCGCCACGTACGAAATTACCTTCCAAAGAAAATTTAATTTATGCACTTAATAGCCACGTCCGACTCAATTTTCCTTAAAGGGTAGTTGAGAATGAATGTGCAATTTCATGTAGGAATTGTAAAGCAATTGTACTTCAATG
>NW_022170738.1:39777520-39781673 GCF_008802855.1 Photinus pyralis | reverse complement strand
CCCCTACTATCAGAAGGCTGCTTAAAATTGGGGGGGGGGGGGCTTGGTACTCACGGTTCGCCGGCTAGCGACCAATCTTTTCCTTGGCCATATAGCCCTCGGCCTAGTCAGTCAGTTTTAATTTGGGCATGTGGTGGTTTTTTCGGGCATTGATTTGAAACCTTCATTTCTCGCAAGTTTTCCAAAAATCTTATAATTCAAAGCAATATTGTTTACGACCAGTGCTCAATCAACCAGGGGCGATTGTTACAAAAAGGGAGGTTTGAATTTCCTGTTAAAATTGGTAACAAAAATAAACTGATTTTAAACATACGTATTCGAAAAAAAACTGTCATGAAAGTAAAGTGTACGATTTTGCGGGACGGGTAATACAAAAGACGTTTTAAACAGTTACAATTACACTCAGGTGGTACTTCAGAAGGTTGCTTGCTTGCAAACTTTAAACATTGGAAGTTACCGTCAGAAAAAAAAATGGATCCAGAGGGCAACGACTCCATGACAAATTCATAGAAGAAAAGGTATCCGACGGAAGATCCATTTTACACTCCGTATCATGTCACGAAACATTGTATCAACCAAGAATAACTGCCCCTAACCTGTCTTATGCCAATATCGTCATCTATACCTACAGGGACAAAAATAAAAGAAAGTAAACGTGTGTGAAAATGAAAACGAGAGCTGAATGTAAGCGGTAGCACAGAAGTTTAATCTATAAAACGTAGGGAGAAGAGGCGAGGGAATGACAATATAACGATTTTACAAAGACATTATTCGGCCAAAGAAAATGATATCAAAGACCAAAAAGAAAAGAAAGGGTTTGGCAAACATTCAAAATTAAATGCATTTCACCAATGAAAAAGTGAAAGCTTAAAGTAAAACGAAATTTTTAAAAGAATTTTTTGGCATCCCGTATCATAGACAATACGTTATTTTATTTCAATTTGACATTGTGCGGATTCTAACTTGCACCACTACCCCTTGCGATGCTTACTTTGGCTGTAGAACCCTCGTCGAGTGCTTAACGTTCAATCATAACGCCTCCATAAACACACATTGTCGGAAAACTAGCTGTGCTTCTCTTACGCTTTTTGTAATCGGGCCCCAGCCAAAACCCGCCCCTAACATTTACTTTTTCTTTTAGAATAAAGTTACAGAGAAATTTAAGCGGCCGTTTAAAAAGCGACATTCGAGCGTTTATCACCAGCCCTCGAACAGAGTCAATAAATATCTGGCGCAGGCGATCGAGGCGCGAAGTGTGGACCGTGAGAAATCCACGCACGTTAATTTAATTTCGCTGTGCTTTAAGGACAGACAGAAGGAGCATCACGTAAGTTGAACGGAATATCCGAGGGAGATTAATGCGCCATTATTTCAGTATCACGGCGAATTGGATGTCGGATTCGGCTCATCTCTTGTGTGCGCTTTAGTTCTGTTGGTGCTACTGGGAGGTCTCCAGGCCGTAATCCTTCCGAGGACTATTATTTTGCTATTACTTTTTCTAACTGCTTTCGTGTGGATATCCGTGGTGCTTATGCTGCTGTTGGCCGTTCGACTGAGGTGGATTTTATGGGACATTTCGCATAGTTTTGCGCTGCGTCTCGCCATCACTGTGTTTACGATTGTGCTGGTTTATACAGTTGCGCAAGTCAATGTGGTGAGTATCGTCCCTGACGTGGACCGAAGGATAATGAGTCCTGAATAGTTTACATGCTCCATCTACTCGTCCGAGAACGGGACTGTAAATGGAAACATTTTCGAAAGGGATCACAGGGCCTGCCCCCTGCCTCAGTACATCGTGCTATCCTGCGCTCTTGGATATTTAGCGGTCGCTCTATTCCTGCGACTCCCCATCTTGTTGAAGATTGCCTTACTAATAATTATGTCGACGGTATACGTTTTGTTAATAGAGTTGTCGCATATTAAGCTATTTTTGACTTACGACGAAGTTGTTAAGTAAGTAGATTGTGAGTTTGAAGGTGTCGGAAGTAATTCGCCCTTTCCCCTTTTAAAGCTCAGGAATTCCTGGCATACCCGCCCACGTCGTAAGCGTCGTTGAAGTTCTAATCTTCGTAATAGCGGTGTTATTGCACGGCCGTCAAGTGGAATGGACTGTTCGTCTCGACTTTCTCTGGCAAGTACAGGCGAACGAGGAAAAAAGGGAAATGGACGCTTTGCAACATTCTAATAAAAGAATATTGTTTAACTTGTTGCCTTCACACGTCGCGACGCACTTCCTCGATAATCAATTTAGAAACAACATGGTACGTATTGCATACTTTTGTTTATTGTTGCACTTCTGCACACTGTTTAAGTTTTAAACGTGTACGTGAGAGGCATGGCACTATTGCCATTAATTGTGATGAACTTGCCTCCTGTCTATGTAAAAATGTATCGACTTCAAATTGAAATGTCTGTGTGGGGAAGGTTCAAACACAATTATTTATGTTTATTGTTGCTTTTTTTTGTCAGCGCCACATATTTTCTAGAATGACGAATGGCGATTTTTAAGGGTGCGATAAAACCTATCCTCCGCGTTTTTCCTTGAAAAATGCTATTAGCTTTGATTATATAATACATAGATTTACGGTTCTTATAGACATATTATGAGAACAGTATATTTTAGTTCGTGGACATGGACACTAGGCGGCCATAACCATTAACTCGTATATCCGATCCAGTGCGTATAGAAATCTACTCCCTAGAATCTAGGGAGACCTTCTGCAGAGGCACCTCTGAAAAAAGCATTATGCGGGTCACTCTGTAATTGGACCAAGCCTGTTGAGGGCCCAGAACAAGAAAGGGATAATAAATAATAATTAATAAATAAACTATAAAAGCTCATATTATTGTTGAACCCCAAGGCGAAGTTCAGGTTGGTTACAAGTAACCGCCACCTGCTCTTCCACTTAACCTTTTATTTCCCGAAATACAACAATGATGAATGATCTCGTTAATTTGCATTTGTCTGACTTACTACTAAACCCAACTATCGTACCAAATGTCTGAATAGAAGTCTATGTGTGCTACATTTTAGAACAGACGGAAGAGAAGATCGTTATAACTTATAAGCAAAGCAAATGGTAGTGAGAATCTGCAGGGTTTTGTTTTTTCAGGGATCATGTTCGATTTTCTACCCCAGAACTTTTTTTCGGTGAACCACTGGTAGATTGTAAAATATTGTTTGGAAACTATGTGGTCTCTTGTAATATGTTCGTATTTGCGACCGTTATAAATCAATTTTCGGTAGTTAAAATGAAACATTTTTAAAATGGATAAATAGTTTTTGGGTAAATTATGAGCTGAACAAGCTCATTCGTATACTAATTTTAAGATGAGATATGCCTGAAAAATTCTTACACCAACAATATGAACGCAGCTTACACAAAATTACTAAATTTAAAGGTGTGTAAGTAAAGTGAGAAATACAATTTAGCATGAAACTTAATAGTGGACATTTCTCATTTTTACGTACACAGCTATAATAGGAAAATTCAAAATTATGAAAACTTTAATAACAAAATAACTAAATACTTTAGGAAAGAAATTGAAAAATGCCACAGGAGAGCACCGTTCAAAATCATTTCTTATTCAAAAAATTAGTCTGGCCATTCAGCTAGTATTATGGGCACTTTCCCTTCTACAATATCTTTAAATGAAATTTTCTTCCTTTCTTAAATCTTGAAACCTTCTTTTTTTTTTTTTTATTAAATACATGTAAGTTATAATGTAAAATAGGTGTTAAATAATTTAAATTTGAATTATTATAAGTAAAACTAGCTAAATGACACTAAGTACATGAAATAAGTCAACCTTTTGTTCATATCAAAAGAACGTTTTGTTTTTCCAAAGCACTCGTCTCAAAAAATTAAAAATTGTATTTTTAGGAAAAATGTGATACTGAACCACCATGTGTGATATATCGTTGTAAAAAGAAAAAAAGAAGTAATCTCAAAATGTGAAAATTCAAAATGGCGCCCATAAGAAAAACTAAAGTTTCCACGTGTTTCTCCGTCATCTTGAAAGTTATTAAAAGCAGGATGCCATGTTTGAAATCCCCATTAAAAAGTGTCCGAATAATGTGTCAATTAGAAATGTCTACTACGATTAGTTTATCATAAAAAAATTAAAAACGAAAATCAGAAATTTTCGTTTT
>NW_022170738.1:39584040-39777420 GCF_008802855.1 Photinus pyralis | reverse complement strand
TACTGGCCCTTATATCAATAAGAATTGGCGTTAATTCAATGCTTTCACCTTTCTAATTCAGATAATGAGCGTGGTTTTCTATTAAAATCTGAAGGCCACATATGGCTTGCCTTGTGAATTAAACGATTATTTAAATTTCTATCAGAAATTTTTATTTAATATTACGCGGTCCATCTCGCCACAGAAATAAAAGTTTCCGCATCACACCTAAGCAACACAGGCATATAGTCCAGTGGAAATGCTATGTAATAAGATCGATTGGTTTAGTTTCATCAGCGGGAGTAAAGACCTTTATTGGTTATTCTTGATTGAATTTGTTGAACAAAAGATCATTAGTACGCCAAATCTCGTGCATTTAAGTCCTGAAAAATTCTACGCCCTGTGTATATAAACTCCTTTGGACATTACATTTATCACATCCATTATACTGGCATTAATGTCCTTTTACATTTTTTATGAACTCTGGCCGGTGTATCACAGCAAAAGGCCCTCAATTTGGATTTAATAAGTTTACCATTTGGTCAATTCCTGTGTTTAATTAATTGAAATTAGTTCATTACAATTTCTCCAAAAATTCTTGTAAAGGGGGCTTTTTAGAGCCACAATAAATTTGCCACAGGAAATACAACGTACTGGGCATTTATCATGCATAAAATTGGCCAAAACGATTTATTTTTACTTTTAAATACTTTGCATTCCATCATATTAAACTTGCAGCATTAAGGAAATTTGATCGGCCCCGCTTGTGCAAATAATATAAATTCTTTGCAATTTATTCCGCATTACCAAAAGTAATAAAATTGTCCTACACCCAACTCTTCTATAGCCAACGAAGCACTTATTGGCGTTTTGTAACAAAGTATCGTGCATCTTTGGCAAACTTTAATATCTGGATTTAGTGAAACCACTTCAATAATTTCAGTTATGCTATATGTGTAATGTTGTTCTTTAAAGAGACCAATTGCGTTAAAAATTGGTACCGGTTGAAATTTCAGTTTCTTCAGGTTGTGGAAATGGACTATTGGTTGAAGACGAGGCTTGAAGATAAAGAATTGCCAATCATCAATCATATGACTCCACAGATTTATCAGCAAATACACTTGCATGAATCACCTGACTTCAATTTGCATTAAAGCCGATATCATTATTAATTGTTTTTGGGTCCATTTTTTTTTTCTTAAACTGAGGGTGTTTTACATCACCGTTTCTGATACGGGCCTCATGACTCATAATTATTAGGCATCGAAATGGCATTACCTGTGAAGCATGATAGCATCTAAGTGAAGTAACAGTATATACCTATATATTATTTGCAATTACCATTACTTTACAACAGTACATTTTTTGCTAAAGCAAATGTAGGGCCATTAAATGGATCGGAAATGCTGTCCACTTCCGCTAATCTAACTTGTAGCCTCTACATTTTTCTTATAAATCTGCAGTTGTCGTTTACTAACGTTGTTTATACATTAACGAAAAAACTTATACAATGCCCAATATTGCAATAGAGAAATCAGTACATATTTAAGATAATTGAGGTTAAAAATTTCAAAAATTGCAACATTACTATTTAGGCTTTACCGCAATCAAGCATCGGCCATTTTTAAGTTGGTTAAATTACAGTCCTATACACAAGAAACCACTACTTCACTTAACTAAAAATAAAATTAAACGTAAAAATGTTAAAAATACCGGGAAAAAATGAATAAAGTTAATTAATCTCGGTTTCAGTTTCAAGCACGCGTTCTCATCACAACATAGCCAACTCTATAATTCTACAGTGGTACACAACAGTTGCATAATTAAATAAAACTAGATTGATAATAGTTATTTTCGATATACGTCTGCAAACCATCATCTAACAATGATGGTTCGATATATGGGAAACAAACATATATTTGTAAGTACGTTTATTCTACAATGGTCGCTGTATTAAAACCGATGAAGGACTTGCCCGCTGTTTAAGACTATTTACCGCTCAATCGCGACGCTTAGATGTTTGCGGAGTCCTTGTGTCCACGCAGTAGAGTTGAGATGGCCTAGCAAAGGCAATAACATGGGGCCACTCTCCGCCGCCCTTCTGGTTATTACACCACAATAATGAGGCCTATCTGCATGATAAGCCCTTTAAAGTGATGATCGGAGACCAAGGAGAACAGTTTAGAAATTGCTACAGTACCCCAGCAGATTTCAGAGGAGTTGCAACCGGGATTATCTACATTTTTTTAATAAACTGCCTTGCAAAATTTTGATCCAAGGGCAATGTACCAAGGGGTGAATTAGCCCAACTCAGGCGGGAAAAAAGTTGTGGAATTCAGATTTAAAATTGCGCGGAACTCTGGAAGACTATCTTGGTATATGCAGGAATGCAATTCATTACATCAAAAGTTTATTTTTGAAATTTTAATACCAATCTACATATTTTCTATATTCACATTGAATCAAACATTCTGAAGACGCCTATATTAAAGGGGACCTAGATGAGTTAGGCATTTAAAATTTTGCAAAAGTTTCCGCGGCGTAAGAACAGGGAATTCCATCTTTAACACGCAAGATTGGCAACACGAAACAATAGTGACCGGTTAAATTTGTTGCCCAATTATTTGTATAAAATCTATAGCGCACTGCTAAATGTAACAAAATATAGCAAATAGATAACAAAAGTACGTTTTTTTTAAATTTAGTGCCAAATAGTATCGTCGACATCTAACTGTGGTATAATAAACTGTTTGAGGCGCCGCTTAAGTGTAGGAACTAAATTATCTAACGTGTGTTAGTGTTGAAAATTGATTTCACAGAGTCCGCCACTATTTTCGAAAGCATAGTTCCCTCGTTTATTAGACCAACGTTAGAATGTCACAGGATACTGTTTTGGCAGAATTTTTAATTTAAAAAAACGTATTTTGGTGTTATCTCTATATTTTGTTTAATTTATGCATTCCTTATATTTGTACATAACTTGCGACAGATACAAACGGTTACCCAGCGTTCTCGTTTTGTCCAATTTGCATATTAAAATGATTTTCTGTTTTTTTCGCACGTAATTACGAAAAATGCAAAGGGTAATTATATAAGCGTTTTCAGAGTTGTACAGAGCATTATTAGATTTCAATTAAATATTCGTACATAGTGTATCGCTTTAAAGCATATCTTTGTTTTAGGTCCATTCCCATTGGCCAGTACACGTTTTCCACATCTCTTCTGAAACTGGCTTGTTATCACTCCTCCAGCTAGAACTGCTGGTGGCCCACAGTAGGGTTCCGGGACGAATAGGTTCTTTTGTGTATTGTGTTAGGTGGATAATCTTGGACACAAAGTGCTTAGATTCTATCGGCCGCAAGATGTTGGATTTTTTCCTTTTCCGCATCCAGGTTGGCATACCCACCAAAAACCACCCCTTTGGCCTAGCATATTTACTGGTTAAGGTGCGCGTAGCACTCCTAATGTTCTTCGTCCAGTCCTTTCGCTTTTATTACACCTTTTGTTATAAACTACTCCCCTATTGTTTCCCCATGGCTGTCTTCTCGTCTGTCTGTCTGGTCACTTACCACATTCAAGAAAGTATGTTCTACGTCGTCATAAGTATGTTGCCAAATACAAAACATATCGGCCGCCCTTTTACCGATGTACCACTCAACTCTTGTCCACGTTCATTCATTTTTTAGCGCATTTCCATAAAATTAAAAAAAAATGCGCTTTTGTGGTCACTTTGCCCGTCCGGTCCGGCTGCTATTAGTTACTACTTTTGTTACTTTAAGCTATTTTGGTTCGTTACTGTGTCAAGGGTTGTTGGTTTTATTATTAAAAAAGTTATAGCATTGTTTAGTATTTAAACAATGGTTATAGCAAAAAAAAAATTTTTCAGTACCACTGCCTTTTTTTTTGAGGCTGTGAAAAAAAATTGTCTCAGATCGGACCCGGAAAACACATTTTCTTATTAGAATTGTGGCCCTGTGAATCCTAAATTTGCAAACAGTTTCAAGATTGAGCTACTAGTTCAAAAGTTTACAAGCCCTTTTGAATTTTTTGTCGAAATTGGTTTCTAGTTATAACATTTTGATTGAGAAGTCTAATCGAAAAGTACGAATTGTTTTGGATTCTACGCCCCAAAATAATAAGAAAAAGTGTTTTCTCGAAGAAATTTGCGTTGTAGATCGATTTTGGTAAAAAAGGTAAGGTTATAACCTGCCTTTTTTTGGGGCCCGAAGGAAAAAATTGTTTCAGATCGGACCCGTAAAAACATTTTCTTTTATAGAATGGGCCTGTAGATCCATAATTTCAAAAACAGTCAAGATTGACGCTATTAGTTCAAAAGTTTACAGCCCTCTTGAATTTCTTTCGAAATTGGTTTCTAGGTTTATAAACCTTTGATTGAGAAGGTCTATTGAAAAGTACGGAATTGTTTTGGATTCACGGCCCAAAATTAATAAGAAGTGTATTCCGAGAAATTTGTGTTGTAGTCGATTTTTGGTAAAAAACAGGAGTTATACCTGCCTTTTTTTGAGGCCCGAAGAAAAAAATTGTTTTCAGATCGACCGTTTAAAAAAACATTTTTCTTATAGAATGGGGCCTGTAGAATCCATAATTTTCAAACAGTTCCAGAATGTGAAGCTAATTTAGTTTCAAAAAGTTACAGCCTTTAATTTTTATTTTCGAAATTTTTTCTAGTTTATACCTTGATTGAGAAGGTCTAATTTCGAAAAAGTACGAATTGTTTGGATTCTACGCCCCAAAATTAATAAGGAAAAAGTTGTTTTCCCGAGGAAATTTGGTGGTGAGTCGATTTTTTTGGTAAAAAAGGAAGGTTATAACCTGCCTTTTTTTTTGATGGCCCGGAAGAAAAAATTGTTTTCAGATCGACCCGTAAAAACAATTTTCTATATAGAATTGGGGCCTGTAGAATCCATAAAGTTTCAAACAGTTCCAGATTGAAGCTATTAGTTCAAAAGTTACAGCCCTTTGAATTTTCTTTCGAAAATTGGTTTCAGTTTATAACTGCGAAGTGAGAAGTCTATCGAAAAGTACGAATTGTTTGGATTTCTTACGCCCCAAAAAATTAATAAGAAAAGTGTTTCCCGAGAAATTTTGGGAGTGATTTTTTTTGGGTAAAAAAGAAGGTTATCAACCTGCCTTTTTTTTGAGGCTCGAAGAAAAAAATTGTTTTCAGATCGACCCGTAAAAAAAAACATTTTCTTATAGCAATGGGGCCTGTATGATCCATAATTCAAACAGTTCCAAGATTGAGCTACTAGTTCAAAAGTTACAGCCCTTTGAATTTTCTTTTCGAAATTTGGTTCTAGTTTATAACTTGGAGTGAGAAGTCTAATCGAAAAAGCTACGAATTGTTTTGGATTCTACGCCCAAAAATTAATAAGGAAAGTGTTTTCGAGAAATTTTGGTTGTTTGAGTGAATTTTTGGTAAAAAAGGAAGGTATATAACCTGCCTTTTTTGAGGCTCAAGGAAAAATTGTTCAGATCGACCGTAAAAAAAGATTTTCTCTTAAGAATGGGGCCTGTGGAATCCATTAATTTCAAACAGTTCCCAAGAATTGAGCACTAGTTCAAAAGTTACAAGCACTTTTTGAATTTTTTCTTTTTTCGGAAATTGGTTTCTAGTTTATAACTTTTTGATTGAGAAGTCTAAATCGAAAAAGTCCGAATTGTTTCGGATTCTACGCCCCAAAATTAATAAGAAAAAAAGTGTATTCCCGAGAAATTTTGGTGTAGTCGATTTTTGGTAAAAAAAGGAGGTTTATTACTCTGCCTTTTTTTTGAGGCCCGAAGAAAAAATTTGTATTTCAGTGACCCGCTAAAAAAACATTTCTTATAGAATGGGGCCTGGTAGAATCCCATCAATTTCAACAGTTTTCAAGATTGAGGCTATTAGTTCAAAAGTACAGCCCTTTGAATTTTATTTTCGAAATTGGTTTCTAGTTTATAACCTATTGATTTGAGAAGTCTATCGAAAAGTTACGATTGTTGTGATTCTTTACGCCCCAAAATTAATAAGGAAAAAGTGTATTCCCGAGAAAATTTTGGTGTATGTCGATTTTTGGTAAAAAAGAAGGTTAATAACCTGGGCTTTTTTTGAGGCCCGAAGAAAAAATTGTTCAAGATCGACCGGTAAAAACATTCTTATAGAATGGGGCCTGTAGAATCCATATTTTCAAACGTTCCAAGATGAGCTATTAGTTCAAAGTTACAGCCCTTTGAATTTTCTGTTTCGAAAATTTGGTTTCTAGTTTATAACTTGAGTGAGAAGGTCTAATCGAAAAAGTACGAATTGTTTTTGATTTTCTTACGCCCAAAATTAATAAGAAAAGTGTTTTCCCGAGAAAGAATTTTTAGGCTTTGTTGTAGTGGATTTTTGGTAAAAAATGAAGGTTTATAAAACCTGCCTTTTTTTTGAGGCTCGAGAAAAAAATTGTTGCAGATCGACCCGTTAAAAAAATTTCTTATGATTGCGGCCTGCTAGAATCCTAATTTCAAACAGTTCCAAGATTGAGCTAACTAGTTCAAAAGTTACAGCCCTTTGAATTTTCTTTCGATAATTTGGTTTCTAGTTTATAACTTGAGTTGAGAGTCTAATCGAAAAGTTACGAATTGATTTGGATTTCTACGCCCCCAAAATTATAGAAAATAGTGTTGTTTTCCGAGAAATTTGGTGTAGTAATTATTTTTTGGTAAAAAAGGAAAGGTTTAACCTGCCTTTTTTTTGAGGGCTCGAAGAAAAAATGTTTTCAGATCGAACCCGTAAAAAAACCATTTCTTAAGGAATTGGGGGCCTGTAGAATCCATAATTTCAACAGTTTCTAAGTTGAGCTACTAGTTCAAAAGTTACAGCACTTTTGAATTTTTTCTTTTCGAAATTGGTTTCTAGTTTATAACTTATTGATGAGAAGTCTAACGAAAAAGTCCGAATATGTTTCGGATTCTACGCCCAAAATTAATAAGAAAAAGTGTATTCCCGAGAAAATTTTGGGTGTTAGTCGATTTGGTAAAAAAAAGAGGAAGGTTATTAACCTGCCTTTTTTTGAGGCCCGAAGAAAAAAATTTTTCAGGATCGACGTAAAAAACATTTTCTATATTAGAATGGGGCCTGATAGAATCCATAATTTCAACAGTTTCCAAGATTGATGCTACTAGTTCAAAAGTTACAGCCCTTTGAATTTTCTTTTCGAAATTGGTTTCTAAGTTTATAACTGAGTGAGAAGTCTAATCGAAAAGTACGAATTGTTTGGATTCTACGCCCCAAAATTAATTACGAAAAAGTATTTTTCCCCAGAAAATTTTGGTGGTAGTCGATTTTTTTTGGTAAAAATAATAATAATAATATAATACATTACGCTTATAGAAAAAACACAAATCCATTTGTAGTTATAGACATTGCCATTCCCCAACACTAACAACTTAACTAAAACACATTGCCAGAAAACACCGCAATACACCATACTTAGCTATCGAGCTTAAGACGCAATGGAGAATGAAATCTACTGTTAATAGTTCCCATTATTTCTTAGTGCTACTGGAGTATACCAAAGACTATACACCACAATTTACAAACTATTAGGTTTAGACCAAAAACACATACAAACATTTACAAAAAGCAGTCATTATCAAACACATGCCATATTGGTTCGTAAATTTCTAAAACATTAACACAAGATCTTACATACAGAAATGATCCACAACGTTACATGAAACAACAGTACTCGCTCACAACACGGTACAACAACATACTGTAATATCTCCACCTCTAAACCAAACAAACACACAAATACAACTTACCGAACAAACAAGTTACAACAAATTTGATACAACATATACTCAATCAGAGATTCACCTCTGAAGCAAACCACATTATACAACCCATTATATTCACCCAAACGGCAAAAGCCTAAACAGCACTTTTAGACCTCACAACATGACACACAACATACTGTAATCATTTCCAACTTAACTCAACCAACCACACAAAACACAACTCCTGAACAAACAAACGCAATAAATACAGTAAGTAACGCAACACGGCATTACAAAGAGACGCCCTCACCCACACGACACTAGCACAGCTGAAAAACACAATACTCTTTTCTCAGAAACACACCACGCTTGATCCACAAACACAACCCACTCGTACTCAACCCCAAACGCAACAACCTTAACACAGCCTCAAAAATACCTGAATGTCTTCCACCAATAACCCATGCAACAACAGAAATACAACTTCAAGAACAAAGGAAACACCATAAAATAACAAGTAACGCAACATGCCTACAAAACAGGTCCATTCCAATAAAGTACACGCCCTACGCTTTAAACCAAAACTCCTTCTTTCACAGGAAACACACCAACATTTTCACAACCCACTCTATTCAACCGAAACGCAAAACCTAACAGAACTTACAGGCGTCACAACCATTACTAAAATATCTCCAGCAAAAAACCCAAGCAACCTCTCAAATACAACCTCAAGAACAAAGAACACCATAAACAAACTACGCAACATTGCACTACAAAAGACAGCGTCCACCCAATAAAATTACACGCCCTAGCACAGTTAAAAAACAATAACTCCTTCTTCACAGGAAACACACCACATTTTTCACACCCACTCTTGTATTTCACACCGCACAACGCAAAAACCTAACAGAACTTACAGGCTCCACAACATACTAAAATATCTCCACTTTAAACCAAGCGAACTTCACAAATACAACCTCAAGAACAAAAGAAACATCACAATACAAGTAAACGGCAACATGCACTACAAGACAGGTCCACCCAATAAGTTACATCGCTCCTAGCACAATTAAAAACACATAACTCCTCTTCAACCGAAGCCACACCACGTTATCACAACCCACTCGTATTCAACCCAAAACCGCAGGAAACCTATACAGCACTACTTAGCTTCACAAAATACTGTAATATCTCCATTCAATAACCCAAGCACCTCCACCAAATACAATCCTCAAGAAACAAAGAAAACACATAAACACAAGTAACGGCAACCATGCACTACAAGACAGGTCCATCCTAATTTAAAGTTACACGCCCTTAGCACAGTTAAAAAACACAATCTCCTTCTTTCTCAGAAACAACCCACTCGTATACAACCGGAAACGCAAAAACCTTAACACAGGCTCACACAAATAACTTGCATATATTCTCCACCAAAACCCAAGCAACCTCACAAATACGACCTCAGGAACAAAGAAACACCATAAATACAATTAAAAAACACAAAAACTCCTTCTTCCACAGAAGCACACCACGTTACACAACCTCACTTCGTATTCAACCCAACGCAAAAGCCAAAGAAACACTTACACCACATAAACTCCATTAATAAAATTACAGGAATTATTAATAATGATTTTTTGTTTTGTTTTCCTCTTCTCTGATAGCGTTGGCTATTGTGCCCTCAACTAGGTATGTTGGTAAGTACGAATTACATTATCCCTAGATGTCCAATGTACGTGTTGTGATATTTTTTGTTTTGTTGTTTGTTCCTCTTTCCTGATAGGTTGGCTAATATCTGTGCCCATCAATAAGTATGTGGTAAGTCACGAATTACTTATCCCTAGATGTCAATGTAAGTGTTAGGTGATTTTTTTTTTATTTTAATTTTTTTTTTAATTTTTTTTTTTTTTTTTTTTTTTTTTTTTTTTTTTTTTAATGACCCTAACATAACTTCACCAGACACAGACACAGACACTAATCGTTACTTTATTTTTAATCCTGTGCGATTAGTTACCAGCTAGACCTGAGTTCTCACAAAGAACACCGATAATAATAAAAATTACAACGTCAAGAACAAAGAAACACCATAAAATACAAGGTAACGCAAACATGCACTAAAAGACAGGTCCACCCAATAAAAGTTTACACGCCCTAGCCACACTTAAAAAACACATAACTCCTTCTTCACAGAAACACACCACATTGTCACAACCCACTCGTAACAAACCGAAGCGCAAAAACCTTACAGACCACAGGCTCACAAAATACTGCAATATCTCCACCAAAACCCAAACAACCTCACCAAATACGACCTCTCACAAGAAACACCGATAATAATAATAATAATAATAATAACATAAACACACCACGTTATCACAACCCACTCGTATTCAACCCAAACGCAAAGCCAAAGAAACACTTACACAATAAACTCTATTTAATAAAATTACAGGAATTATTATAATGATATTTTTGTTTTGTTTTCTTCTTTCCTGATAGCGTTGACTATTGGGGCCATTAATAGCTATGTTGGTAAATATGAATTACATACTATCTCTAGATTTCCAATGTGAGTGTGTGAATATTTATTTTATTTTTTATTTTTCTTTAGAACCCTACATAACTTCACCAGACACAGACACAGACACTAATCGTTACTTGATTTTAATCCGTGCGATTAGTTAACCAGGCTAGACCTGAGTTCTCACAAGAAACACCGACCATAATAATAATAGTATTTTATTCCATAGACAAACTAGTTTGTGTGGAAATTGTCAACAAATATTTAAATTACGAGTAGGTACATTAAGTATTATATAGGTAAAAAACAAATTACACATTAAATAGCGACAAACAAGTTACATTAAACAGTAAAATATTCACTTATATCATAGTGACATTTGTCAACTAGAAACAAATATAATTTTTCTTTAAAGATTGATAATTGCCTACAGTTACGTATTATGTGAGGTAAATGGTTATAGATCTTAATTCCCAGATTGGAAGGTGAATTGATTCCAATTTTTGTCTTAGTGAAATGTGGTCGAAGATTATCACCTCGCAGATCTTGTAGGAAGGTTTATAGGTACTACCATAATTTTGTTGTTTATTAACAGTTCTAGAGATCGTTTATAATTTTGTAGTGTCTCTGTCCATGTACGATAACTTTGTTTAGAAACGTCGGATCGCTTTGAAAATTGGTACACATTTCTTAAGGATATAAAAACTGACCAAACTTCCAAAAAAAGTGGTTCTTTTATCATTCTTTTTTGTTAGGAAGAAGATATGAATGTCCGGTTTTCTGTGTTAGTAGGTAAATACACTATGCAGGCGAATTAAAACAAGTTGTACTTAAATCAAGCGCATTTTTGGTAATGCAGATCAGTATTTCATTAGCAAAGTTTAAAATTATCTATCTCATGAGGATTCTAACTCAAACTAGACTAGAGCCTGCACATCTACACTACACCAGAAAGCTTTTAGTTAAAATTTTGAGTCTCTACCTATTGTAATTGCTGAGATCTCAGCCGGACAGCCAGCCAGACAGCCATAACGAATATACTAGCGTATTTTTTTTTCAAAAATGCGCTAAAAATGTGTGCAAGCGCAACCCAGCTTTGGTATTTGCGCAAACCAATTTTTTTTATTTGTTAAGATATTTAAATGCCCCTCGACTAAAAGTAAAACTAATACGAAATTAAAAAATTTGTTTTACAAACAATGCTGATCTGGTGGGACAGAATCAATAAATTCGTTACATCAAAAAATACTAATATTTGTTAGAGAAGACACTACAGAACCTTGATATTTTTGATGCCTTTAAAAATCCTACTTTATTGATTTTTCTACAAAAAAATTAAATTCCAAGCATGCTTACCGAAGCACAAAATATGGGAAGTAGAAAAGAAGGCTTCCAAAAGTATACCTATTCACATTGGTAACGATTCCAAATTATGGAAAGGAGAAATGGTGTCTAGTGCGCCAGTTTTAAGGAAATTCCTTTAAAGAAAAATTAATTCTATAATAGAATTACCACTCCAAACAAAATGGAAATTAGCCTACCACTTTGGCTCAGAATAAAACCTAAATAGGGCCATAGAAAATGTTAAATTATAAAGGATCAGTCGTACCGCTTCAAGAAAATTGCATGTCTGAGAGCCAAATTTATTTTCGAACTGAAATATGGTATGTACATCATATTATTTACATTATTTATATCGTGATCAAGTCAAACTTTCTCGGCTTTTCCATCCAGCTCCGTAACTTTTTAATAACTTTAAGGAAATATATCATTCGTATTTTCAACTTGTCGAAAATCATACAGTGTACTAAGCCAACATTAGACTTTAATTTGTTTAAAAAACGGAAAACGGACAAACTTAAGATTCGGAAATTGTAAATGATGAGTCCAGGGTTTGACACCTACCTCCTTTTGATTGACAAACGGGCAAGGAAACTAACCCTTAACCTCGCTTGGTCGCTTAGGAGCATAGCTGTTACACTTTGGATTGCCTTTGATCTTTTATCACAAGATAAGGACGACCGTTTGTTAGAAGTTTTAATAAAACCAATCCTCACTCGGCATCATAATAAATTGCTTTCTCCAGCCAAGAATAAAATCAAGCCAGTAAGAATAAAAGGTGGATTAAAAACGTAAAATAAAATAACTCCCTAACATTTTATAAATACAAAAGGTAATTAGTTCCCTTGTTTAATTTAAGTGTAATTAAATTATACGGCAAGCTTCAAAACTTCGCAGATGAGGACGAGTTTTATTTAACTCTTGAAACCATCAATATTTATTATTAAAAGTCAGCTTTATTTTATATTGTGTAAAAATTACATAAAAGATGAAAAATTACTTTCAGAATGAAACATTAAACTATTGGATGCTGCACAATTTCAATTACCTGTAATTTTTAACGTCAAGAAGGTTACCAAATAATACTGATCGTTTATGTAGGTTCACTCGCGGAACCGAATTTGGCAGGCCCCATGGGACTATATGAAAGCTTCAATTAATTAAGCTAGCTCGTACTTAAATTCCTTGCTAGATCAAAGGGTTTCAGGGATGAATACTCGAAGTGACTTCGAGATGCAAAGTGATCGGGCAGTCCAGTCAAGAACTTTCACTTGCCACTGAATTCTCTTGACGTTTTTTAAGGGATGATAAAGTATCAATCAGAAATGTTTACTTAATTACGGTGTAAACACACCTAAATTGAGCATCTCCGTCTCTGTTACGTTTATCTCTGGAAATGTTTTCAAGGAAAATGAAGTAGATATGATGCGGATAAATTTTACTGGCGTATTTTAAGAGATGGTGTCATTCTCATACTCGTGGAAAAGACAAATGGAATTTCGGTTACTGTATCTATTTATAGGAAAATCGTGAAACATGTCAAATTTAAATTATAAATTGACATTCTTCAACGTGAAAATGTGATCCCTACGTTCAACATACTTCGAGTAAACCCCTATTTTTTTAAATGGGAAGTATGAGCTCGTGATGCATCGTTTGAAAAGTCTCTTCACTATCTACCCAAAAAAGTTTTTAAATTTATTGCAAAAATTAACATACATACCGACATAGGTCGGTCACGCCTGATTAGAGGAAATTTTTTATATTATGAACATTGAGTGCGTAATGTAGCGAATTTCTGTGATATATGCTAGTTTTATTTTTTAATGAGAATTTTTACAATAGATTTGAAAAGAAAATTTAGTTTATTTATTGAAAAAATTACCAAAGTTTCATAGTATGGAAACGTCCAAAATTACTCGTATAACTTAGGATTTGTAGAAAGCCCACTTTAGTTTTCTTTAACTTTTTTACCGGTTACCGTTTTATTTATAATTTTATTAGCACCTTCTTCCGAACGCCCTAATTTTCTCATTTAGTTTACGGTTTTGCCCTATATTCTTCTTGCAAGGGCCTCCGTCATTCATCGTGTCCTTCTCCCTCACGGTTTTTCTGCACCCTTCATTGCTGTGCTTGATTTACTTATAGGACTTGATCAAACCTAATCCTCAGTTATTGGTGCTCAACTCTCAGTTTCTGTTAAAAGGAACAACCAATAAAAACCGAAGCTCACGTTGTGCTTTAACCTTAACGGCAATAAACTATCCCCTAAGTACTACTACAACCCATGAAGATAAAACGTTATGTGTGAACGCATTTTTCTTAATAATTGTAGGAGATAAGCATAGACAACTTACATCAATTTAAAGAAAAACTGTTCCAATGTTCAGCAGCGTACCGCACGTGTATACATAAAGCTAATTCCCTTCTCTTAAATATATATTTATGTATGTTAATGTAAGGGTTAATTTACCCCTTGCCCTATAGCTAGAGGGCTTCGTAAAGCAACATAACGTAATTGGCTCATTAGTTCCGCGATTAAAAAGGTTTATTTTGAAGTGGCAATTAGTCGCATTTGCTTAGCTTGTTTTACATCGCCACAGTTTCTTTACAAATATATACCTACCTACCCTACGCGAATCTCGAGAATGTCGAAGTGCTTTTGTAACCACCTCTATAAAAAGTAACAAGGGATTATCTGCATCTAATGATGCTTTATCTGCCCGAGCTTACCTTTTTGCCTGAGATTCAAGAAAATCTGTACGGGAAATGATAATATGCTCGTTCCTAAATTCTTATTCTAGGCTGTGCATGAATAAGTAATGGAATTAGTACTTGGAACTAGCTAAAAATAAGGAATCAGCTTTTGATTTAGAGACGTAACTACATTTTCTATTCCTCATACGTACCCTTTGAAGTTTATATAAATTTGAAATGCTATTCCACGAGAAAATTAATGCGGAGCTTTACCCGTTTTATAATGTTATTCTAGTTAAGCAACATTGATTAAACTTTCTGTTAGCGAATCATGTTCAGAATGCGTCTTATTTACAATGTTAAGTTCATTAATTCAGTAGGAAATCGTGATGACAGCAGACAGCTTGGGAATGCCATCAAATTTCCCTTTGCTGGAAAGTATTCCCTACACGAGACTTTCAAGGGCTAAACATAGCATAAGAAGGAATCGATTACATTTTCCCGAAAACTACAAGGACTGCTGCTTTGGGGAAGGGTAATAAAATTTCCCTTTTTGGAAATATCCTCCGACCCCCGCTGCTTATGCTTCCCACGTTTCAAAGCTCTTTTCGTGCTCTCCTCAAGTCTTTTGCCTTTTCAATTTCTCCCAAGTTCAATGTTTGTTTATCCGTTCATTTGAAGTTAAGTTTCATTTTTCAATAATTCCCTACATTGCACCTCAGCTAGTCGCATTAAGCGTTCCTCCAGCCCCATGTTTCCTGCATCATCAGGACTTATATACTTGCCGTCCATTTCTGAGGTCCCAAACGGTGGCTACACGCAAATTTAATTGGATTTGGAACATTCATTGCCACCTTCCGCAAATATATTATTATTTTGGCGGGGGCAGATTCGCTGAACGTAGTGCCTTGGGATATAATATACATCCCTCTTCCCCACACCGGCTTGGGATGATTACAGTTATGCACCTTGCATTCAAAAGTTCATCTTAACCTTTCCTGAAGATTCCACCAAATTCTTCTTATCTTTAAATACTTTGACGTACCCTTTTTCCTTTTTCTTTAATTTCTCTTTAAGCCCGCATGATTTATGTTCTATTCAACCTCATATAAAATTTTCGCAAGGTTTTCCATGCAGTACCTGGCAATTTCTAAACCTGCGCAGAAAATAAGATAGATTTAGCGTTAATTTCTCTACAACTAACATAGGAGATTCGTATACTGGGGGTATTGAACCCTCGGATATAGGTACGTTCACCCACAAAAAGTTCAGCCCTTAAGACTTTTTCAAAAATTATGCTGTACGTGTTAAGGACATTAAAGATTTTGGGGAAGAATGTAGACCCGGGGAGTCTGGGGGGTATGAAATACCCCCCCAGTGTACGAAGATGTATTTTACTTGTAAAGAAACGATCTTTTTTTTATTTTCCTGAGCGGTATTTCATACCCCCAGCTCCTTCGGAGATACGTTAACCCACAAAACGTTCAGTCCTAAAGACTTTTTTCAAAAATTATGGTGTAAGTGTTAAGAATATTAAAGATTTTGGGGAAGAATGTAGAACCGGGGAGTCTGGGGGGTATGGAGTACCCCCCAGTGTACGAAGGTGTATTTTAGTTGTAGAGAAACGATCCTTTTTTAATTTCCTGAGCGGTATTCCTGTTTGTCATAAATCTTAATGTTTGTTTGTCTGTTTACAATTTGACTTGTCTTATCCATGTACTTAAATGGCCAAAAAGATGAAATATATATTATTATTATTATTCCATACCCCCAGCTCCAATTTCCGAAATTAAAGTAAATTCAAATTAAGAGCTACCGTTACGTTACCTTCAATCTATATTCAATTTAATCTGGTAAATTAAATTAAATTAGCGTTTAAACAATACAAATATGATTTATAAATAACATTGTTTTTCCGTTTCCCTGGTGACCTCTAAAATGGATCCCTACCATCTCCCCCTTTCAATGGCCGAATGAAAATCCCGTTTCATCTTGTTTCTTTTCCTGAAGGCCTGAGGGATATAGGATCTTTCTGTTGGGCCTTCGCAAATAACTGTAGCTTTTTTAATCCAAGATTCTGAATATGGTACTGATTAAACGATCATAGTAAAATTGTTGTCGGTACTGAAGAGTGACGTTTGCTGTATGGGTTGCTGCACCATCTTTCTGGAAATATCGTTGTCTCAGTTTTGTCATCATGAAGTTGATTCAGGAACGTATCCAGTATTTCAGTAGCTTTCCGTTCTGCAGTATAGGTTGGACCTCGTCTCCTAGATATGGCAACCCAAATACCAATCTTCAAAGGGTGCAAGCCGGTTCCTTCAAAATTATGCGGTTTTCGGTTGATACATTACTCCCTTCATTACTCATGAAAGTTAGATTTAAAACTTCGATGTTGTTTAAAGGATTATTAGACCACCAACAATAGTTGGGTCTACTTTTGTAATCTCGTGCATGTAGTTGTTAGTATTAAAAGCAATTGCGTTTTTTAGCGAGACCTATTCTCTTGTAATGGAAAAAGCACATCCACTTCGTTAAACAGCCCTTCCATTTATTTTAGATTCATTAAATTAAAATAGAGAAAAATAAGCACACGTGCCAATTTTGTATTGAATACTTGATTGCTGTATTTTAAAACTGGCGATATTTGTAAAGACTTCACGTCGGGAGTATGATAACTAAAACCTTTAAATTCAATTGAAATTTTGATCAAATTTACCCTCCGTTATTTGAAACGCTCCACTACGCGCCCGGAGCTTCCTGTATCACTAAATTTTCAGTTTTAATTTAATCGCAAACAAAAACAACCTAAACTAAACTGGACTATCGATTCATTAGTGCCTTCGCTAAGCCACTGTAAAACTTTAGGGGCCCTTTGTCAAACTTCTCTTTCTTTGGACGTGCGTATTGGGTTTGAAACTTTTAGATACATTTGCGAATTGTTTTATCTGTCTCAACGGTTGGGAATCTACTAGAATACCGATTTATCGAACGTGATGCGGCGAAACTGTTTGCACATATTTGACTTGCTTCAGAAACTTGTAGGTACTTTTCTATGTTATAGTTAGCTCTTTTATTTACGATTACCGCTCGTAAATACACTCAGGAGGCTTTTAACAAATGAACATTTTGATATGTGTATTACAGGGCGAAAAGCTCGCCACACATTCCGTGGTCTCCCTCTGGCATTATTATGCATCAAAGGGTGGAGATTATTTAGAATTCCTGTCGGTGTATCGTTAAGTATATACGTCAGCTTTTAACTCAATTGCTTTTAAAGGGAGGGTGCAAGCGATGTTAATGTTTTTGAAAACATGTACAAGTCAGAAAATGTAGTGCATCGTTACTAACGCAAGGCATATTAACCTAAAAAAAAGGTCTGATGCATTATACAGCTCGTAAATGCAAAACCACCCTAAGTCGCCTTTAATTTTAGCGTGTTCCCAATGATACGAAAATCTGGAAGGAAAATAAAAAATATTTTTACCACCCGCACGTTTGTAAGGGAGGTATTGCGTTGGGATAACCACCCACTTTCTTAGTCAATCACTCGGAATTACGTAATTTCCAAAACAAAGTGCAAATAATAAGTAAACTCCCTTTTCACACCTTAGGGTAGGTCGGTGGACATTATTGTAAATAGTAGATTTCAACTGAGATTGCGTGTGACAACAGTTTGCTCTTTGGAATAAATAAAATGATGTTTTGAGTAGGGGAGAAGATACCAAAACAAGGGTTGCGTTTCGTTTGAAAGCCATCCTTAAATAGGTTCCCAAAATTGAATTCCTGTTATAACAGTTTCGCGAGAACCAATTCCAAGGGGGTGCATACCTAAACAGGGATGAGAAAAATTCGGAAACAAACGGAAGGCAAACAATAATTGATTTTATAATGATAATTTATCAATACAATACATCAATTTCAAGGAAACGAGTAATTTACCAATGGTACTCAAACAATCAAATTTAAAATAATTGTTGATATAATCTTAATAAGCTAATTTCGATAAATTATCAGGTGATAAAAATAAATTGTATTTTATTTAGAGGACATTCCCATTAAAATGATAATTTAAAACATTCAGCAAAATTGACTTTTGTCGTACTCCAACGTTGACCTGAATTTAATGTTATTATACTTGCAATGGCTTATCCACAATGCGAATTTGCATAACAACGGGTTAATAAATAATTTACAATTTATTTATGTAGTTATTGTCGCTCAAATCATAATTTAATGGGTGCTAATTTTAAGACCGTATACATTGCAATAACATCCTCCCTTAGGTGGTTATTTACTTTTAATTATCCTGTAAGTACTTATTTTGTATCGAGTAGGTCCAATTTGTTGAATTGAACAAGTTCTGTAGGTAGAGTAGGTAAACTAAAAAAATACGTGACACTAAGCGTTCTCGAAAAAGTTATAGTTTGAGAAGCTCTGCAATTTCGTTAAAAATTGGGTACTTCAACAATAGAAGAAGGTTTGAAGCTCAAAGAGCTTAAAGGGAAAATCAGTAGCGCAAACAGAATTCAGCCATCTCTAATCGTTTGGCCGTTAGGGTCCCGTTTCTCGAATTTAGTCGATTTCTATAATGCCCCACTCTTATTATTAAAGATAATTGATTTTGTCTTTCTTAGAACACTTTTTATGTAGAATTCATTGCGATACACAGTTTTTTTTAAAGAGTTTTGGCTTTCTTACGACCCTAAACTACATTTTTTCATACGGATCACCCTATATATTTTAGAGTTTTTGAAAACAGCGTAAAATTTCCTAAATTTCGATATGTACTACTTTTATCCAACCAAAATAACTTCTTAAAACAAATAAATATTTGGCTGTCTTTCGTAATGTTATTGTATTCAACCGAAGAAAAAGTTGATATTGCCATTTTAATTAAGTGGCCAAATCGAAAAACGACTCTGTTTCTTAGTTCTAACGGCATTTTATGAGCCATTTTGGCCACATGGTTTTTTAGATGTAAAAAAATGTACTGAATCCGATTCTGGATGTTGCCAGGCCGAATTTTGCACTAGTTCACAAATATAGCACGATGGCGCCACTATCTATTGTATTGTGTACTATTTAATATTAAATTGTTTTACATTATTTATTACCGGGTTTATTACTTATATATACGTAAGAGTTGGTTAATTACAGGGTTAATTAACTTCACAGCTAGTTCGGAAAATGTAGGGAAATATATCCCGTGGTGATATATAGGGTGTCCCATAAAAGCTGTGAATTAATTAAATTAGTGTTTTACATTTTCCTCGGCAAATTTTGTTTGTTATAAATTTTGTGCTTTTTAATAACCGTTGGTAAGTAAGGTTTTTTCCAACTATACAGGGTGGTGATTTGCGTAACGCATCATAGGGATTTCAATGTAAAATTCATAACATGGGATTATTGGCTCCCCAAATTAATTTAGAGCAAAAATGTATTAATTTTTTTGTAGAAAAATATTTTTTACGTCAATCAACCGTATTAGTTTTCCATTTTAGTGGTCTAAGGCAGCAGTTCGAAATGGATTTTATGATCGACTTGATTACTGTCTGGCAGTTAATGGTGACTTATTCGAACATTTATTGTAAATTGTTATATTAGGAAACCGTTTTTAGTAATTTGGTCTTTCTTTATGTTGAATTCGCTGTTCTAAATATAATACTTTTTGATAGAATTTGATTTGTTTTATAGCAGACGTTCCATGGCATGACGGATATTGGCGTAGTTTTTGTATTATAAAATTCCATGGCATCACCGACTATTGAAAAAGGTGCGGGTTTTATTTTTCCAATTTTCTTTCTTTATTATGCAAAAAATTGAAAACTAATACGGTTGATTGACGTAAAAAATTTTTTTCTACAAAAAACCTTAATACAATTTTGCTCTAAAATAATTTGGGGAGCCAATAATCGAATGTTATGAATTTTACATTGAAATCCCTATGATGCGTTACGCAAGTCACCACCCTGTATATATAAATATATATAAATAAAAATTGCGTATTTTTTCCAATGAATTCAAATCTGCAAAAAAAAACAAAACCACATCGCATTTTTCAGATGATAACAAAAATGTGACTTTGATATGGAACACCCTGTGTATTATTACATAATATGACAGGTTATTAAATTCTTTATAAAACATTATAGCAAAAATATTTTGAATAACCAACATTTTCAAATTATTGACGATCTCCTAGGACGTAGAGAATTTACAATTTTGCGGTGCCTGTTCATCTGTCCCGAGATCGGTTCATTAGCACGATACCTCGAAAACGATTGGACCGCCGATTATGGTGAAATTTTGCATTTGGATTCTTTATCAGAGTTATAGATCGGAGTTCGTGAATTGGCAATGTACGTAAAAAAATAAAGAAGGCCCTTTTGACATCTCCGTTAGTTATAAACCGAATTGCATGACATTCAATATGGGCATAGTCGAGAGCATAGTTTTAGCCATATAATACGCAATGCCAAAAGTTGGGCCTAATCAATTCTACATTCACAGTGCCCTTTTTGAACTTTTTTATTTATGAAAGTATTTAAATAAAATTTGATACATAGGCACGAAATATAGGTAATACCCGAGGGTAATACATTTGCCGTCAGAATTATCTCTATATTGTTACCGTGTTGTCTGTATAATGTACCCAATATATAAGTTTTGCAATTTTCTGTGCCTCCTGTATGCTTTTTTAACACCTCAATCCGAAAAACTATGTAAAATGCGTTTGGCATAAAAATTTATATATTTGGCCGCCATATTGGCCGCCATTTTGAAATTAGCCAAAAATCAGCTTGGCAACATCCGAATTCGGGTTCAGCAGACATTTTTACCCTTATAAATGCACGTTTCAAAAATGGCTCATTAAATGCCGTCAGACTTGCGATTTATTAACTATGTCCACCCAACTATTTGCGGTAGTAGGAGTGTAAGAGATTTATTTTCTGTGAAGCCAAAGCAACAATACTCCCATTATTTAATATGACAGCCAGATTTAAAATTTGTTTTAAGAAGTTATTTTGTGTGCATACAATAAGGGCCCTCCAGAAGACATTTTATTATTGAAAAGTATACATAGGCCACATAAAAATAAAAATACAAAATAAAAAACTAATAAACATTTCCAGATAGCCAGTCGTAAAAAGTGCTTTAAGAAAGATTTTCCCAAAATGAATAATAATAATAATGAAAATCGCCCCCTAGCGGCCAAACGATTAGGGATGGCTGAATTCTGATCTCTTAAAGTAATGAGTGTTTCTATAAGAAAGGACCACCCTGTACAGGGTTAGACTTCCTAAAAGATGAAAGAAACCCTTAACTTTTTTATTTATTTTTGATAAAAAACAACTTCGAATTATTTAAAAAGGTTGGAAAACAAAATCAAACATTATTTTCTCTTTGGTAGGTTACATGTTGTTTTATCGTTCAAAGTTTGTTTTAAAAATAAATAATGTTTAAACCTTTGATATAAATGGCGTGTGTGCGAAATGTAGGGTATACATTACACAGTTTCTTCTTATTCTATTAAAAGTAATCCATAGACTTAAAACTACTGGAAACATTCATCTGGGTCAACTAAAAATATTGCCTGATAGTATTTTGTTTCCACAGTTACCCTTATTTTAATGCTCAGCAAAGAATAAAGCACGCCTACTTGATTTCGGGGCGAATATTATAAATTACATATATTTTCCCTCATATCTCTGTAAGGCAAAAATATATCGTGTTAATACTTTTTTACACGCACGTAAATATTTTCATACTGTCATTCCACGCAACAGTAAATACAGGGTGTTTCATAATATATGCACACGACTTCAGGATGCGATAGATTTGCTTAAGTGTCAATTTCCGGAAAAGAAATTTATATAGTCAAATTTTCTCACAAAAATCGACGGGAACCACCTAGTACTTAGATAATATTCGGACGGGGGCAAATTGAAACCGAATCTTCTGCAAACTGCTTTACGAATTTAGTCTTTATGTTGCTACATATTCGTAGGTTCGAGATATAAGGACTAATCGACGCAAAATTTCCACATCGGACGAAATGACATGCTTTTCCAAAAGATAACTACAACCCGGCAGAGGTATTGCAATATTCTCGGTCGCTGTTAAGAAATGAGTCGGAAAATATGAAAACTACTACATGAGGTAATATTGGCGAGCTACCCAAATTGGTCGGGTTGTATCTTCAGCAAAAAGAAGGTGTATTGATTTTGCACCTCCATTAAAATTCTTTTGAAGACCCTCAACAAAACTTTGAAACGTATAAAATTACTGTCTTATTTATCGCTAGAAGTGGGAAAGAAATGAATTTTAATTACGTACAAAGAACTGCTTACTGTTTTAAATGAAGTATGTAAATGTATGCGATTAGTATGCATCGGTTTGATTAATGAATACGGTAGAAGTGGTTCTTTTGGCTTGCCGTTTCAATAGGGAGTATCTTTAGTATGGTTTGTATTACTTGCTTCATTTATTATTTAAACAATGCGAATATTTTACTGCAGCAATCCTTATTAAGTCCTGCGCACATCTTTCGAAAGGGCACGGGCCGCATGCAGCCAGTTGTTGCGCGACCGCGTTCCATAAGCCTTCGGCATGTTCGTAAATTCGAATCGAACTCGAGTCGTCCATACATAAATTTCGTTTCGAAAAAGTGCCCGGCAATTTTAAAATTTAAATTATGGAATGGATTACTGCAATTGATAAAAGGTAGAACGCTATTAACAAATTTCATCTTTTAGATCGCAAGCCTTCGACCTGTCTTCTGCAAAAAATGTTTATACGTGGGACTCGCGTAATCGAATATTAATTGCAAAACCTGCCCGGCCCGCCCACGCGCCAAAAAGAACTTTCTTCATTTTAGGATATGTAAAGTAGTTTAAATTTTGGGCCAAATGTATATAAGGCTTCTTCCCAGCAGGAACCATAGGCGGTTTTATTGGTTTCATATTTTATAACTACATTTTGAAATGGGGAAATGAAGGCAATAGAAAATTCCTTCAGCGGAATTTTCAGTCTACCCGCTTTTCAATCAAATTGAATTCTTTATTCCAATGAGATAAAAAGCACTTTGGGTACACCTATATATATTTAAGGTTGGCCTCTGCGTATGTAGATTCCCGAAAATTGAAAAGCAAGCCAATTCGTATAACTTAATTTTTTTCTCTCCTGAAAAGATTGGGGGTGATTAGAATTTCTCGTTTTAAATATCAAAGAGGATTACAATTTGCTCCCTAGTACATCCCCTAAATGTATACAATGCGACTTATTTCGTATCAAACGGAGCAAATAAAAATGTTTATTGTCGCGCTTTATTGTTCCGGCGTTTTTGATGAAACGACATGAAGAATACGTAATTACCTTTTTGTTACGAAGTTATCCCGTAGCGCTAATTTACGACTTTGGAAATTCAATTGTATGTTCGAATTTGAGGAGCTGGTCCGGACTGATTTGATTATTGTTGCTAATTGTTTGTTTAGAGATGCCGTTGGTGGCATACTTCAGGTACCTTCAATGAAACCATTAATTTAATGTTCCGGCATTTTCCCAGCATCTGCCATTACTATTACTTCCAATATATTTTATCCTATCTGTAATTGACAACACGCTAAGAACGAAATTGCGCTTTCAAAAGGCACCAAGTGAATGTAAAATTAGTACACTTAAATTCTCTTACTTTGACGTTAATAAATTCAAGTAGTTAAAATCAACAGGGCACTCATCAGTAAAATGACACTACATACTCGGAAATTCAAGTACTCGGCCTCAAAGGGACCTCGTACTTCAATATTTCCTCGCCAGTAAGGTGCCATTTTTTTGACTTTGATATAGATAACTATTTAATTAGCTCTTATTACCATTTAATTGGATGCACTAAGCTACCATCATATCATCAGGGTAGTAAACGTGTATCTAGTGAAGCATGTCATGAAAGAGTAATGCTTTGTTTAATTACAGCTAATTAACATTTATTCATCCAGCCCAAACTTGAAACCAGCAAACTGTGCATTAATAAAATAAGTAGGCATGAATTGTGCATAAATCTTGTGCAGATAAAGGAAATTTTTTCCACCTAAATAGCTTAGTGGGTTATAGAGAGTACCAAACAATCAATAAAACTCTATTTGACGCCAGATTGTCAAGACTTTTTACAAATTAACAGCTTCGGTACCTCACTCCTACTGCTACCTGTCATTTCCACCCCCGTACAGTTCCGTAACTGTGTTCTATGTCCTTTTCTTCCTCTCAGCTTATTATACATTTCCTCTTCTTGTGTCCATTTCTCATTCCGCATCCGAATCTCGCTATATGGTTTTTATATTTTTTTACTTTTCACAAATATGTTGGTGACCACTCCTTTATTACTGCTTCCGCGTGCGCTCTATATCTTCACCCTCTGTTGTATTTTCTCCTACTCCTCTCCTCCTGTCGACCTCAGCCCGTCCGTATCTATTTCTTTCGTAATATTTTCCTCTTTGTTCTTCCCACATTCCTTTTGCACTCACCCTCAAGCATCTTTTCACCAATTCGCGTGCTCTATCACCCCTTTTCTCGAATCTTAGCGCACGACGCCCCGACGCTATCCTTATCTTTTCCATTTTTGTTTCTTCCTCTAATATACAATTTGGTGTCTTGATTGTCGCATAATAGTCTCGGGAAATAATTTGTGCCCCCCCCCCCAAGATAACAAAATTAAAAGTACTTCAAAACCGTACAATTGGGTCCGGGTGGGCAGACGGATGGATGGACGGATAAAACGCAAATACCTAATGGCACATTTTTTTTAAATTAAAAATGCACCATAAGGAGGAGCAAGAAATAATAAGTTTGGTTGCTACACCTAGTATTTAATTGATTGCTCTTTCTTTTGTTCTGTCGGCATTTGGGGTGGTAGCATTTAAATAATTGCAACCCTCTAAAGTCTAAGTATTTAAATATCTGTGGAATGTTTCTTAAGGGTATTAAAAAATGTGGTGTTGTTTTGTCCTTCCGTCCGTCTGTCCGGCCCCACTTCTGTCGCGTTGAACTACTTTTAGGTTATTGTCAGAATCCTGGAATTTTACAATAAATACCCTATACCTTGAAGGTGTGCCAAATGGCCTTTTGAAAGTAAAGTGTACATTACTCAGATTTTTATAGTGGCGCCAAGTAACATTTTTGATTTGATTTGTACGAGCTCTCATTTTCCTTCGCGACTCTTTTACGGAATCAGTGGGTGGTAGATGACCGAAGGAGTGGTTTCAACAAAAGGAACTGTTGCCTACCAACTACCGCCCTTCTTTCCGACTCCTTATCAAAAGAGGGGTTTGGAAGGATGGGGTGAAACTGGTTTTATCCTTCATGGTACTCTAATGAAACGTCTCAACGATAGGAATTAATTTCTACCAACCATAGTCCTCCTCCTCGACCCCTTATAGTGGTCGGATATAATTCTTTACATCTTAAGAAAAGACTGTCGCAGAAGGGTACTCACGAAGGGCGGCTAGGACGTCCGGAAGAAATATATGCAATGGTGATGTCAAAACTTCCAGTGCAAATATCTGCGGAACGGCCTGTCGGAGGAGGATTCTTAAAGGGCGGAAAGATCATCTACTGGCCATGCAAAAACTTAAATGTGAATATCTCGAAAATGTTGGGGAAGGTACCTACAAAGGGAAACTGCAATATTTCGGAGAATTGCTTGATTCTTCTTGCATTATATAGAGTAGATTTTGAATGTATGCCAGGCGCTTCTAAATGTTTATGCGTAAAGAGCCCTCTCTCCATTAATCTACCAAGAATGTAAACCTCGATACATATAGCATGCCACTAACTTATAACTCTACTACTTACTAAGCTACTTGGTTGATTTTTCCAGTTTTTTTTTAAATTCTGTTGAAAACCTCTTCAAGTTCCATTAATACTTTCTTAAAACTCCGTTGTGCACTTCTTTTAAATTTACTTAGAAGTTATCTAGGTGGCTTTTTTTAAGTTTCTTTGTTTTGTTCCAAACAAAATGTTCACCCTGTATATTTAGAAACGGCGGAAAAAGTTCTTAAAAGTCAGGACTGATTATTTTTCTGTTAGAAAAGGCAAAAGTTGCGTAAAAAATTGGATTAGTCGTTTCTGAATTGCAGCTTAAAATACTTCTTTGTGCCCCCTTCTCAAATTTTTCATTTTCGACTTTATTGATTACAACGGAAAATTTTATAATTTTGGATTTTCAACGGAAAATTATATTCATAAATAAAATTACAGTTGCAAACTGCTTCCGAACTTCAAAATCGCTGTGTACTTTTTTTTAATGTTTCCTAACACGGATTCAGCTTGAAATTACTTTTATTTGGAAATTTCTTCGATTTTAAATTATGTTTTATTTCTCACTCCATAAATTTTAAAATTAATGACCTCAATGATAACGAAAAATTTAACGTTAGATTTAAAAATAGACATTTCGTTTTAGAATCAGCTCGTGAATCACTTCAGTCCCAAAGATTTAAAACTTAAATCTCGAGGCAAAATATTTCGCTTCAGAATTACATTCTTTGTGCAACATTCTTAAGTTCTTGTACAATCCCCACACCACAAATTTTAAGCTTAAAGTTGAAATTTAAAGCTACCGAGGTTCAAAACCTCTGCATGAACTATTGTTTTTGTACTTTTCGACTCTCATATTTTTTAAAATTTTGGTTTTATTGTAATTCCCTCCCTTGGTTACAGACTACCGAAATTTTTATTACAAATTGTTGTTTGGTAAACTTTCTCTGCCTCTTTTCCGCTTCTCTGCTCCTAGCAAAATGTTACATTTGACGTACGTATGAAAAAGAAATCGTTTTTGTGAGATTTGGTTTTTTTTCCCAAATCCCAATGCATAATATCAGCAAAAACCACATAACTCGTAAATTCAAAATTAACGTTACAACGTAAGAGGCATGATTCGTCTTAAAAAAGGGGCCTTTGTAAAATTCTTCTTCCTCTAACGTTTATTCCGCTTAGTAAGAAATTAAGCTTGTTTGAAAACCTTTTTTGAATTGTTAATTAAACAGAAGTTTATATTTTGATCCAAATGACTAAAGTGAATAGTGTCTAGCAAACCCATTACTCATTTTGAATGATCCCCATAGTCATTACTCACGGCACACTTTTCATTATTCGAAGTCACTGAAGGGCATTTTCCAGCCCACGAAATGTATACGTAATTTATGGAGATTGAAACAATTTTGGCTTGAAAATGAAAAAGTCGAAAAGTATCAACAAGTGATTTGCATTATGTAAACGACGCAATAAAGGAATGTGCGTGCGTAATCTGCTTAAGACGAAACCGATGCCATTAACATACAGTTTTAGTTTTCGGGAACGGCCCTCTCTCAAAATGTCGACAAATAAAATGTAAATATATCGCAACCCGGTCGCGTTTTCTTTCTCCTCGGTAAATAAAGTAAGGGAGTTTAGAGTGGAGTTTCGCACGAATATCTTTTCCTTAAAGAAATTGAATTCTAAACAAGTAGAGGTACTGCACATCCACATCATTGCGCATCAAATGAATCGAACGACTATGATAGAATTCAATTTAAAGAGATTTAAAGTAACTAGGTTTCGGGATTAATCGAAGGCTATTAATTGAAGTCTGTTTCCACTTTATTTACACAACTCCTTCGCCAAACGGTAGTTATTAAAACTTTTTAATCGCGTTTCCATCCGTTCCCTCAAAAAACGGGGGATTGCACAGGTGCGACCTCCATATTTTTTCACGTTCTGTCTTTGGCAATTATTGATTTTTCATTAGAACAGTTGAAGTGTCGCCACAAGCTGTCACCGTCCAGAAACTCCTTCGAGTGTAACTAATTATGCCTACTTTTAGATAGACCCGAAACTTTCGACGATAATCATTACTCATACACAATCTTGCCGGCAATTTTGTTCTTTGCCTTGCGGGAGGGTAGTAATCAGATCGACGCTTAACCCCCTCATTTAACTTATTCAAAGATACCACTTCATTGTGTGATTTATGCGGAGATCTTTCCGAGCGTGTGCTAAAGTGTGCGCTCTTCCGATATTTCTCAATTAAACGCTCCCGTGAGTAAAGGTTGGCGCTAATCAGAACTTAGTTTAAAGTAATGATCGTTACGCTCACTGGCCGGGGGCCGCTTTGAAGTCCGTTCGTTTTTCGTTTACGGAAATCTCTAAGGAGGTAGGCACCATTGCTCTAATCGATGCATGGCGCAAATAGGGTACGAGAAAGTACATTAGGGGATTGAAGTATGTTCAGATTTCATACTTTACGATATTCAAGAAAACCAAATATGAAATTTCCTTCTGCCGTTGTCAGTGCCTTCAAAGGATTCTATAAAACCTAGAATAAGAGGAAAATGGCATTGCCTATATCCAGGAATCCTTGCCAGCTTTGAAGGAGCGTAGCACAGAAAAACAGATTTAAAAAGACAAGAATTTTAAAAGGAAAGGCAAGATGACAGTACAGAAATACAAATTCAAATGACACACACACACACACACACACATGTTTAATCGCATTTTATTCATACGTGTTCAGTTTAGGTATAGGAAATATACGCTACGCTAAATTTTCGGTACCAGTTTTTGAAATAACACATACAATTGCAATGCTACGTGCAGGGTACAGGTTTGCGCGTGCGTTAGACAACGGTCAGTCGGTTTAGAGATTTCCCCGTGTAACATGTGTTATCAAAATTACCAAAAAAGGTAACCATTCACGATCAAAAGGATGTGTGTCTTAGTTCAGGCTGATCGGGGGCCCTCTTGATAAATTGCAATTGTTCGTACCGGTATTCATTTCTATTTTTTATCTTTATGTGGTACATTGCTTATTATTACGAAAGCGCTGTGGGGCCAAAGATCTTTTAAATATTATCTAACAATTGTCAGTTCTTATATGACAGTTGTCAATTAGTATCTGACAACTGTCAATTAGTATCTGACAATTGTCAGTTCTTATCTAACAATTGTCAGTTTTTATTTTAAAATAATTTCTCGAACACACCAAATGTGTGTACTGTACGTAAGTGAAACAAAAAATGTCTCTTTCCGATGATCTAATCAAACATTATTTTATGTTGGCCCCACTAAATACACATGGGATATAAACAATTTGAAATTGTAGCTTGTCTTGCACATCATAACATTTATATGAGTATTCGATCTCTAAAACGTTACCTTCATAAACAAAGACTGTATCGAAACAAATTCTAATACCGATATTAATACTATAGTACGTTTCCTAAGAAATGAATTAATCGGGTCAGGCTGCCTGCATGGTTACAGGCGGATGCATCTTCGTTGTCTACACACTGGATTTACAGTGAAGCAAGAAACTATTCGTATTCTGCTAAAAATTCTGGACCTTCAAGGTGTAACTATTAGAAAACGAAGAAGATTAAGAAGAAGGGAATACTTTAATAAAGGACCGAATTATATCTGGCACATTGATTCGTATGACAAGTTAAAACCATACGGTATTGGGATTAATGGTTGCATTGATGGATTTTGCTAGAAAAATCATTTGGGTTAGAGCTTCTCCTACTACCAACAATCCAAAAGTAATAGCTGGATTCTATTTAGAAGCTGTAAAAGAATTACAAGGTTGTCCTGTAACTGTGCGATCCGACATGGGAAATGCAAATGCAAATTGCAATTTTTTTGCGTCAAAGTAGTGAATTTGGTAATTGGTCAAAACCACCTTTTTTATATGGAATGGTATTTATAATCTCTTCACTTAATCCTCGTTCCAAAAGGAAGTTTTCTAAATCCATATTTAACTTTTCAGTGTAGTGTCTTTTATAACCCCAAGCAGACTACAAAGATTGCTGAGAATGAACTGATTCCCTCCCCTGCAACAGCATCAGGTGACTTCACTTAGATTCACTAGACAAATCAGTAAATCTTATATAGGAGAACAAGGCTAGATAAAAACTGACAATTGTTAGATATTAATTGACAATTGTTAGATATGAACTGACAATTGTTACATACTAATTGACAATTGTCAGATAAGAACTGACAATTGTTAGATAATATTTAAAAGATCTTTGGCCCCACAGCGCCTTCGTATATTATCAATCTTGCGAATTAATATTTCTGTACTAACACAGTACTTTACGTAAAATTCCAAAATGGAATTTGAGACAGATGCTTTCATTAAATCATTAAAAAAAAAGAAATGGATGATCGTATTTTTCGGCTATCCTATCTACATAAATCTACCGTAAAAAAAGCGCATTGAAAATAAAAAAATGAACGATTATTGAATTAATGAGAGAATTAACAATTTATTCATTACCATAACTAAAATCGAGTCTAAACTGTATTACCTACTTAAAAGGAAATCCTAGATTTCCTAATGAATTCCGTAATTATTTAGTACTGCCAAAGACATCCATTTAGGTCGATTTTTCGCGACTCCCAATGGATTTCCAATAAAGGGAACATGTAATTCAGATCAATCTCACACTGTAATATTCGATTTTGGGGGTTATACCTAATCAAATGTTTTTGTTTATTTGGAAAATTTCCTTCTAGTTTAAACTTACGTCATTTTTGTAGAAATTTGGTAGGTCCTAACATGTGCACCTCGATTGCAGAATATGCAGAACCACTTTTGTATTTGTCTTGGTTTTTTAAAATTAGTTCTTAATCATACCATCCAAATTTGATTAGGTGGTTATATCTACCAAGAGGTTTTGTGGCCTTTAAAATGATGTCAGCTTGTGAGTAGGGTGCATATTATAATAAATTATAAATTTGGTGTAGCGGAGAGTGCGGACTAAGATAAACCTTCCATTAAACTTCCTTTTAGCTATATAAACATAATTTTTTTTGAAATGTTTCATGAAATTACAAATTACAACCTCAGATTCGTTTTGAAATGAAGGCCCTACGTATGGGCCAAACGCATACGGATTTTTCAAGTTTTGTTGATGTTTCCTGATTACGTTTCACTTTTTCTTAGGAATAAGTAAATTGTCCACTAAAATTGTTTCTCTGTTCTCGTTCCAAACACGAACACAATGCAGAAATATTCCTGCTGGCAGATGATATTAAACCTCGTTTATTTTTGATAGCTCAGGCTAACAATAACAATCGGAAAGGGTTCGCCAAATAGGCGGTCTACCACCCCTCCTGTAACTATAACAACCACATAATAATCATGTATAAAATAACAACAATGTAATTGTAATTAATAACATTGATTGATTGATTAAAAAATGACAACATAGCAAACAATAGACCGTAACATTTCATCTAGGATTAATTAGAGTTAACAAACGATTTTTAAACTGTGTAAACGGATGTCTTAATAAAGGAGATATCTCATTTAACACCTTCGCAGCAGTATAGGTAAAACTATCCTGAAATTTAGTGGTTTTATAACGTGACGTATTAAATACGTTATGTCGCAAATTATTTTCCCTTCGGAACTTAAAATTTAGAATTTCTACGTAAACTCGTTTACTTGTTGTTTCCAGTGCTTAAGAAAAACACCACTTCCACCAATCCATTAAACTCCTTCCAAAGAATTTTCAGGAATCAACCGCTAATCACAATTAATAATAATAATAACAATAATAAGACTCTATAATGCCCGTTTCGAAGGATATTACCACGGACATGTACAATAATCGCCATTAGTAGTTCAGTTTTTTACCACCTGCACGTTAGTAAGGGAGGTGTTGCATCGGGATAAAAATAACCCCCCACTTTTTTGACCCATGCGCAGGTGTGCGATTTTGTATAGCGATCAAATTACCGAACTTTTTGTGCAAAGAAATCGTATGCACTTCTTTTCACGATTTTTACTATACGTTTCCATGGCGTTTAGTCCTATTTATGAACAATAGCGTCAATGTTCGAGTGACAGTAAATCGCGAATGTCAATGATATTATTCGATTATGGGTTATTAAGAATTACTACGCAAAAATAAGTGTCTTTTATTAATAAAATTGTTATTTGCAATGAGGGCGAAAAAGTATCACTTGACAATCTACCCCGCAACTACCATCTGGAAATAAAATGAATTCTGGTTGGGCTTAGGTATCTTTTAAAAAGTTCACACTTACTTGTATACATGCGGGGGTTGTAATTTTTCTAGTTCACCAAATATTTTTATTTCGTTGATAGTTAAATTTCCTTCTGGTTTAAGCTTGCGTATTTTTCTAAACATCTCACATTTATATGTAACATCAGCGATTAATTGCAAGAGTGTAAATGTTGTATAGTACCCAAATGTTCTTAACAAACGCTACAAGCACCCTTTATAACATGTGAATTCCAGATACATCTAATGACTGCTACATTTTGAAAATTCTATTGTCTGAACGCGAATTCCATTGATTACTAACGAGTTTTTATATATGGCTACTGGTATTGTTGTGTAATCCTTATATACTGTGTCTAGAAAGTAATTTATCAGGTAAATTCTATAATGATTAATTCTAGGCGTGCTCGAAAAAACGCTCAGACTTGTCGATTATTATTTTTTAATGTGGTTTTTGAAGGATAAATTTATATATACCGGGTAGCCTAAAAATAAGTCACTTATTAATACGTTCTATCGCAATTGTTTTATAACTATCAGGCATACATTGTATATACATGCAACATCTTAATATTTTCCAAAATGAAATTAAAAATATAAAAAGACTTAAGGGCCTTTTTTAATTTTGGGGTATCCTATCTACATGAATACAGCAATAAAAATAAAAATCGACGGATCCAAGCCTTTTTTCGAAGATTTAATTGTTATTGATATACTTTACTTCTGAGACACAGTGTAAAGGTATATAATTTAGTCATTAAAAGCACTTTTAAATTTTTTTAATTGCGTCTAAAATATATCATTTATCAGTAATTCTTTGATTTCCTAATGACTTTCGTGATTATTTAGTACTGTTAAGGACCACCAAAGATTTCTGACAAAAGGAACGTGTAAATCCTATGTAATTATCGAGAATTAAAATTTTCATACCCTCCCCATGAAAATACGGTTTTAATAAACGGTTTTTAAAAAACAGCAGTGGGTGAAAAAGGTGGAAAATGGAAGATGGAAAAAACCGATTTTTAAAAACTAATTTAAGTCACTCCGTACCGACAATTTTTCACCTGAAGATGACTTTTCGTCGACACTAGTTGAGAACCAACTTGAACTACTTACCATTTTTATCTGTTCATTAAAATTTCATGGGGAAGGTATCTTAATTTTAATTCTCGATAATTTGAAAACCCCATTTCAAGCCAACATGTATACAACTTCAAATAAATCCTTTGTATTAGGAGTTGTAGAGGAGAATATGTAGAATCACTCTACAATTACAAATTCAATTACTTGTACAATCTATAAAATAAATTTATACTTCAGTAAGTATTTTCTTAAGCGATTATTATATTTTTCTTTGACTATGAGGAACAAAATGTTTTTTTAAACTAATAAGAACCTAAGCCTAAACCCCATATTAAAGTGTTTCTTACAGGATTTGGTCATGAATGAGAGAATTCGCAAAATCCTTTTCATTTTTTCATTGTCTTATCCAAGATCGAATCTACTGTACTTTCCGTAAGGAATTTCTGTCCACTTCTCGTTACTTCCCCTAGCTATCTAACGAGACGTGTTTTTGAAATGTTTGATTTTTTTTCAAATTACAATCTCTGGGTCATTTTGAAATGAAAGTTCTGTATACGGGCCAAATCCATATTGATTTTTAACGTTCCATTGCGGTTTCTTGGTGTTTTTTGTTTCACCTTTTGCTAGTAATAAGTAAATTGTCCACTACAATTCTTCCATTCTCGTCTCAAGGCAGAAATATTCCTTTTGGCAGATGATATTAAGCCTCGTTTATTTTTTATCAATCACACAAGTCGACTTACTTGTTAATTCATCTTGCAATCCCGTCGAAATCCTTTCATGATAAGTTTGACACATGTTTTTTTGTGGTTATTAAGATACCGACTTTTTAAATTGCATAAAGTGTATAGGTTACAACCGTAATATTAATGGGCTAAAATAATGTGGATTTTTAGATTAACTCAAATCGCTTTTGTGCGAATGGAAGGTTAAACCTATGATTAGTGAAAAGGCAGAGGATTAGGGGCACGAGCAGATTTCCTACGTATTTCGAATCGGAACTGTATATATTCGTTAAAACAATGCCCTATTGAGGTTTTTGTGTGTAACTGACCGGTATCGATTTGAAAATTTACAATTAATCCGTCCCTCTCAGCGTTCTGCACCTGACAATAAAGCACATACGTTGTTCAATCGATTTTAAGGTGTCGTCGTTAAAAAGTGAGTTTGACACGCTGAACTACAATAAACCACTTCCTAGTTCCCACTTCTTTTGTTATTAATCGATCAACACTTTAAGGTTTGAAAAACAATTTGTAGGTAAGCATACATCGGCTTTAAGTCCTGATTGTATCGTAAATTTTACAGCTTCTGTCACACGTACATGTTTTGTTAGTGGAGCTTTCCAATGCGTTACAACAGCACATGTAAAATATGTAAAAAGGACCCACTACAGTTCCTAATACGACATATTTTTGGGGCATAATTGAAATTTAATCAGAAATCAGAAATTAGGTACACTCATATTTTAAATTTTTTTAAATTTCTGAAATTCTATTACCACATTTTTATGTTTATGGTCTTGGTAACGCGATTCTGATAATACCTTGAAGAATTGAGTAATTGTCGTGACCTCTTTTGGAACACGGTATTCGTACCTATAGGTGATATACGTTAAAACAACATTAAGGTAACAACAAATACAAGTCTGAGGAGTATACTCACTTGATCCAAATTGTATTTAAAGTGCTCTCGAAAAACCGTTTTTGAAAAGCTTTTCCACGTCTTAAAAATTTCAAGAATCTCCTCTCTCTTAGACGTATCTTTTGGAATTCCTTTTTTAAATGTTCTTTTTTGACTAGAAAACTTCCTAGAGTTACGTTTAGAGATCTACTTAGAAAGCGCCTTGAAAAGCTTCCTAATTTTCTTATTGTCATTTGCTTATAGGAATTTTTTTACAAACCATCACACAGGTCTTTCTCGAAGTATGCAACCTTAGAAACTCTTTTAGGAATTTTCTTTGATCCTGAGAAACCTTGTGATATTTACGTGAAACATTTTCCATCTTCTTGAAGGTGTGTTCATCTTCAAATCAAATTGGGCGTCGTTCCTATAAAAGTTTATTGAAGTATTACTAGAAATTTAAACAAAATTTTCTTTGGAACATTAGAGAGTTTCAGAACTATTTACTTTTTAATAATAATAATAATTTATTAGACCTTTGTAGCTATTTTACAATAGATAAGGCAAGTCACACAAAGAAAATCAATAGTAGGTATAAAACACACACATTGTACGAATATTGGACAAACATTATTATTTAGATGACATTCAAGTACTCTTGGATTGTGTAACAACACTTTACAATGAGGAAGTCTTTGAGCACATTTTTGAAAGTGTTTGTGTTAGTAATATTCTTGATGTCAGGTGATAGTAAATTATATTATTATATATATTATTATTATTATTGTTATTAGTTCAAAAGTTACAGCCCTTTGAATTTTCTTTCGAAATTGGTTTCTAGTTTATAACTTTTGATTGAGAAGTCTAATCGAAAAAGTACGAATTGTTTTGGATTCTACGCCCCAAAATTAATAAGAAAAAGTGTTTTCCCAAGAAATTTTGGTGTAGTCGATTTTTGGTAAAAAAGGAAGGTTATACACTGCCTTTTTTTGAGGCCCGAGAAAAAAATTGTCTCAGATCGACCCGGAAAAAAAATTTTCTTATAGAATGTGGCCTGTAGAATCCATAATTTCAAACAGTTCCAAGATTGGGCTACTAGTTCAAAAGTTACAGCCCTTTGAATTTTCTTTCGAAATTGGTTTCTAGTCTATAACTTTTGATTGAGAAGTCTAATCAAAAAAGTACGAATTGTTTTGGATTCTACGCACCAAAATTAATAAGAAAAAGTGTTTTCCCGAGAAATTTTGGTGTAGTCGATTTTTGGTAAAAAAGGAAGGTTATAACCTGCCTTTTTTTGAGGCCCGAAGAAAAAATTGTCTCAGATCGACCCGGAAAAAACATTTTCTTATAGAATGGGGCCTGTAGAATCCATAATTTGAAACAGTTCCAAGACTGAGCTACTAGTTCAAAAGTTACAGCTAGAGATCTTCCTATGAATCGCTGAAAAAATAGTTTATAATTATAATTGGGTTCGGAAGCACTCAACATTGTTTTTCTCGTTCAAATATCTGGATCAATAATTAATATCACATGCCGCTCTTCAAACTCCTGCACCAAACCTAGGAAGAACGTTAATTCCTTGTTCGCAACTTCTAGTAGAGTAGGATCAAAGAGAATGGTATTGTTATTTAATCTGTTCAGAAGTAGTTATAATTTTGTGTTCAATCAAGTTAGTAGAACCTAAAGGTGCAGAATTATCAACATATTTGGTGAGAAGGTCTTGTAGTAATTTTTGAAGGTAGAATAGCTAGCTATTCAAGTGATCTGCAGTGGAAGAGTAGTAATCTCACTACTAAATAACCAAGTACCACTACGAAAATCAGGGACGAATTTCCAAAAAATAAGGGGATCACCTAAAATACATGAAGAAGGTTTCAGGCCTAAATGATGTAAAACGTTCCAGTCAGGGCCTCCTAAAAAAATAAAATAAAGTACAAATTTAGATTGATCATCAAGTACAGAGAAAGAGGCTTACGAATTTAATTTGGGAGAAATATGGCTCAATTGGTTACGATTTCAGTATTTAACAGTCTTCTGTAAAGTAGTGAGTGAAGAGTTAGTAGAGTCAAGATAGTTCTGGGAGTAATTGATTTCTTGAATGATGAAGAGTCACTATCTGAAGAAGTGATGTACGCTAAACTGCAGGGTTCTAATAGTTTAATTGTCTTCTTAGAATGTGGAGATAAAAGTGTTTGTTCTGTTCAATCTTCTTTCCTAAATCTAAAAGATCAGCTATCGTCGTCGGTGTTGTCAAAGTGAGAGCTTTCTGAAAGTGAGGAGTTAAATTCCGTTTAAAGATAGCATCATTGTTTGTTTTCAGGTTCAAAATTTAGAAAATTTACAGAAAATTTCCATCACTAGTACCCTTAGTGTAAGTAGTTGTACTTGCCAATTAAAAAACGTTCAACATTGAGGCAATTAGAAACGCGACCGAACTCCGTTGAACAAAATTAATTGAATAATAAACCCCGAAACATCTGCACTCAAACTGACCAAAAAGAGCCGTTTTCAATTTCACTTTGAAAACCCCAAAGGTGTAGGTCTGAATTTTTATTCAGAAAATCTAAAATTCGAAGTCATCTCTCCCCAAATTCACCCAGAACATTATTGCCGTGACCTAAAGTATCGACTAAATATTTCATCTCGTCCGTACATTTTTTTGGCAGAACCTAATCTCAGATTAATCCCCAACTGTGCATCACAGTATAGCTTACAAATGTTTGTAAGTAATCCGATTAGTTAAGGACGGGAACGTATCACGATCTCGATTATTCCCGACACGTTCACGCCGCCTATTTCGAAAAATAAACACGACTGCCTTTTGAAACGAGATTATCGGCAACAAAATGGAATAAAACGCGAGTATGCATTAAATGGAAGAGGTACGTAAATGTACTTTGGTAAATATTTAAATATATACGGGGAACTTTTAAATTACCATGCCGAGCGGAGTTTCAAAAGACACCGACGGGCACTCTGCGCATCCCTCAACTTTAAATTAATGGCAACATGCACATACACATAAATTGACCCTAAATTACTTTCGGTTGCCCTCATCCTTTAAGAAGTGTTTATAATTTAGAGCCGTATCGCCAAAAAAGTGTTAAGACTCAATTGGATGTAAAATGACATCGTTAATGCAAACGCGCCGAAAATTTTCGCATAAAGTTGAGGTTTGCTAAGTAACTTAATTGTCCTTACGTCAAATAAATCGCGTTTTTCTTATGGTTTTATGCGAGACGCGAAGAAAGAAATAAAATTAAGTTTTGCCATGCACGAAATTGGGAAACAAATAATTGTACCGACGACAAAAAGGAGTAAAATATTTATCCGAGCGCAAAAAAGGAAACTCACGTGTTAGCGCGCTAGTTTGAATACCTACATTTTAATGAACTTATTTTAGGGTTGTCAGGGGAAGTTTATTCGGGAGTTTATTTGATCATTTTCACGTTTTTTAGTCCACGCTAACCCAAAGGTTTGATGTATTGGAAATTCTCCACTTCAGTCGCCGCCATTAATCGTTCTGGAAAATGTTTTTTCGAGATGTGGAAGCGAAGAAAGCACGAGTGCCCATTTTCAACCTTTACAGTCCTTTAACACCCTTGTGCTCGTACCGATTTGATTGGTTTCATAGATTTTTTTAGCCTAAAGGTTCTGCTTTATATTTAATTGACGTAATAAGTTCCGTTGTATCATGCAATAATTATTTTACAATGCGGCAACCCTTCGCAATGCTAGTTTATATACTTCATATTCGCTATTTCTATGCCTTCATAGCGCATTTTATGATTGGCTAGCTCACTTTCCGGCTGAGATCTCAGTAATTACCCTAGAGACTAACCGTTTAACTAGCTTTGACATTTTGTCTCCGTTTTTTTTGTAATAAAACCTACCATAATTTTTTGTAGGTAAATATCTGCAATGTTTCTGTAGTAACCAGTAAGTGCTTTGCTAATTTATCATAATAATTTGTTATTTTGTTTCAGGTGAGTGACTACAGTCGACGATACCTGGATATGTAGTGGTAAGTTCTTGGAAAACAATTTTAAGTTATTGAATAAAATATTATTTTGATTCAATGGTAATACAGTACGCAATGCTTTCGTTTTTTCATTAGTTTTTGTGTAAGATTTCAACTGTTTGATTTTGATAAATATTTTGATAAAACGATGCTGAATCGTTTTTCTTATTTTAATACTGTTAGTCAGTGAAAAGTCATATTTTTTAATTCACCGAGTTCGTATCTCCGATAGGTACCTACTAAAAAAAAGTTAGCTATAATGGCGCGGCTTTCAAGGGTTCTCTTGAGTAAAATCGTTGTGGAAGTGTGTCGCTTGGGATGGTATATAAAAAATTATTGTGTCATAAATGTAATATTACGTACTTAAAGGTATGTAGACGCAAATTTATGTGTCTACCCGTGAGCTTAGAAGACGTTTCCATCTGAACAGTATTTATTTTTAAATGTTAAACAAATATTCAAATCAACTACAATAATTACTAATCAGTACGGTAGGTTTATCGTAAGATTGGCATTAAAATTACAAAGTCAAACATTGTGATCCAAAAGAAATCGATCTCATGAGAAAGTAAATTAAGTGAACCCTGAATACAGTAAATTCATGAACGAATAAATCAGCCTGAAACATATGACTAATGAAAACATAGAGATTTATGTGTATTGTTTTTCCCAATGCCTACTTTTAAAATGACAAAATCCTTCTGAAGGGCCCCTAATTTTATGCAACCAAAATAACTTCTTGAAACAAATACAGATCTAGCTGTCACAATTAATTAATTTTAATACGGTTGCTTTGGGTTCCGCATTTTTATATTTAAATTCGTATGCGATATATTCAAGAAGTTGAAGTTATTTTTTTTAATATCGAGTAATAAAAGAATATGTTACACATGTGTCAAGAGCAGAGCAGGAGGATCAAAGGTCGTGCTCGATTCTCCCGCTTCTGCTATGGCATCTGGAACTGATTTTTGGTAACAAAAGACAGTTGATGTATCTTCTATGGACGGAATTTGTTCACTTATTAAAAGAAAAGGAAAGAAACAATATATTTGGCCCTTTTTTCTACTCCTACTCTAAGTAGGGATTAGTTAGAGAGCGATCTTTTCGGACATTCAGATTTCGGCTAGACAAAACGCTATAAGTTTAGTGGTTTTCTCTAATTTAAATGTTGTATTAGAACATTTTGCCAGCAGATTCGGTCTATAAAAATAGTATATTAAGATACAAGTGTATAATCAAGTCTTTAAAGCACGCGCAACGAGTTTAAGGGCACGACGCAAAGCGGAGTGCCTTTAACGTTGCAAGTGCTTTAAAGATCAATCTTATAGTATTTTTTATTATACCTGCAGTATAATTGAAAAATAGGAAATACAATGAAGTCATATTGACGTTATACTCAAATATACATGTCTAATTAAGTGGGCTGGGTGTTCGTAAATTTCACGATTGCCATGGAAATGTCACTTGACGTTTGCTTATAAAAATCATCGTCTTTGTGAATTAAACGATTTCCGTTGAAAAAGATAATACACCGTCCATTAAATCGATTGTTATAAAATCTAAACAAACGTTGGTAGGTGTAAAATCCAACTACAGTAAAGCCTATTATAAAGAATATGAATAGTTGTTTCCATGGATGAATAGGAAGTTACTTACGAATACAGTCTTAAATGCATCCATAATGCTGGCATATATGAAGGAAATGTCAAAGGTATTTAAATCTTCTATATTTTGGTGCATTCATTAAAAACTTTAAAGCAATGCTGTGATTAAAAAGTGGAACAGATTTGGAAGCATACCCTAAATTACGCGCGTTTGTGAAAGCTTCAACCAAAGGATAGGTACAAAAGCCAAAGAAATGTTCTGCATTTACAGAAAGCGACCTAAGAGGGTTTTTTATTTCATCCAGATGACAGTTTCAAAAGTCATACTTGAAGTATCGTTACTTAGCAACTTTAAAGCACGTGTGTTTTAAAGGCCCTTTTTCGCACGCATTTGAGTGTTTAAAACGGAGATTGTGATTCAGGTATAATAAAAAAGGTATAAAACACCTGTTCGATTTTTGCTGCTTTTTACAGCATGCCGTTTTGAGAGCTACAACTTTCCTGTTTGAAAATTTAAAAAAAACTTTTCTCTTTCATCCCCAGACATGTGTTATGACTGGGATTGAGCTTTTATCTCAGAGGATTGATCTAATAATACATAGTAACTGAGTCAATTAGAACACTGAAAACATGAAACGAGACTAAAATATTATTGGCACCCCTATTTTCGAAATGAGGATTAATTATGTGAAATTTCCATTCCATTTCCATTAGCCGGGGTTGTGCGAATGTGGAAACTACAACGCATTACAAGTACTAAAATGTTTACGTTCGCGTAACATGGTACGGTTTAACGTTACACATTCACACCACCTGTAATTGATTTATAGGTAAAATGTACCTACACTTCGACATCGTCTAATTATACGCTTGACTACAATGTAGCAACATCAAACAAAGAAATTGAGATACAAAGCCCTCCGATTTGCGTAAATCTAAACATCAAAATCGATAATTGCGCAACTGCAGTAAATTACATAATTTATAAACAGATTTGCAACAGGAAAACAGGCCGGCACGTATTCCACTGTACGTAACATAAAGTGCTCATAAACACGATTTATGTAATTGGCATATAAAATGTGGTTAACATAAATGACTAATTGTATAAGTAAGGATAAGTGCAAAAAACAAGGTCTATGGGTATATTTTATGAGGATGTTCTTAATTTGATACGTTTTGACAAAGTTAAAGACATTGACATGGTAATTTTTCTGAAATTACGTGGTAGCACACCTTACCAAACCTTAAAACAAAAATATCGCGCTTTTTAGTGGAGTTAGCGTTCGTTACTGATGTGAATTAACTACCCTCATTGTAGGCGTCATCCCAGCTTATGGCTTTGTTGCCAGTTAAATCCAAATAATTACTCAGTTAATTTAGGTACGTTCTTATTTACCGCAAAGAATAGAGGTCCGTTTTTACATTACTCTTAAGTTTAATACAAACAATTACAGTAGAACCCCGATTATCCGTGCTCAATGGGACCGGATGGCGCACGGATAATTGAAAAGCACGGATAATCCAAACAATTTATTGTTTCTTAGGGTAGGCATACGTATGTATACTAAAAAAATAAGAAAAAAATCAAACTAAGGTATGTACAATAAATTCTACAAAAAAGTTCATAACACAATGAAAAAAAACAGAATTCTAGATAAGGTCTAACACAAGTACAGTTGCAACTTACATGTAGCACGCAGTCAAATGCGCTAATGCTAAATGGCTAAATTCCGCTTAACCTGCATCGGCTGATGAAAGATAATTCTCTGAGCATGCGCGCACTCGGTATTACAGCCTGCGTCTCCCTCATGGACTAGCGAAAATTCTCGTCAAGTGATTTACGGCAATGGTATTTCAATTAAAACTTTAAAAATGTAATTTCAAAAATGCGCAAGCATGGCACGGATAATCCGCATCCCGGATAATTCGCGCACGGATAATCGGGGTTCTACTGTATTGTTAAATTTACGTATGTTAATGCTTGCCAATGCGATAGACATATTAGTGTAACCTAAATTAAATTACGTGATTTATTTACAATTAATTATTGAAGAATTTATAACAACGTGGTACACAAATTGATAACATGTAAATTTATCACATACGAGCGCAAACTTCACTATTATCACTTCGGCATCGATTCTGCCACTAAACACGCCTCAATTTACTTATATAGTCACCGGAAAGTCTCTAGAGATAAATCACGGAACATTTTCGGAGAGTCTAGAAGACGTATCATATTTTAAGGAAAGATTGCGTCACATCCGTTTTCATTCCTTATCGTCAGTGACTAATTTTTTGTCAACTTGATGGCGCCTGCTGGCGCCCCGATGTTAAGGCTCAACTGACTAAACATTAGACCATTCATCTCGTACAGTCACAGCTCGCTAAACGACTTTAATTATATTTGAACCATATCTTGGTAGCAGGTACCATATTGTATTAAAAAAATGAGCTTTTGTTCCACAAACAAAAGTGATTATTATATAATGTCTAAGTGACTCCGACATAAAAATCAAATAAACTGATTACATTAAATTTCCTCTCGAAATATAACCATCTAAAATAAGTAGAATCTTTGTTTCATCCTTGGTAGACAAAGTGTTTTCTGACGCTAGTATAAGCAATAGCATACCTTGAAACCCCATAAACCTTTCACATCTATACAAGCTGATTCAAATTCGAGGCCACCATGGGGATCTCGGAAACTGTAAGAGATAGGTAGATAGTTTGAAATTCCGACTACTTTCGGAGATATCCGGAAAAAAAAACAAAATTTTGTAATAGCTATTTGTATAACTAGTTTTGAAAGTGATACTTTTATTCATGAATTTGCAGTTTAATTAATGATGGCGAAGCCCGAGTGAATTAAGCAAATTCATGGAAAAAGGACACTTTCAACACGTGTTGCACACGAAATTTTTTTGCATAGTGACCCATAATAACCCACAATTGAATAATTTTATTGACATTCGCGATTAACTGTCACTGACAATTCAACTCATGTATACAAAATCGCATAAGCCGCAGTGCAATTGTCACTTTGACAGCAATTATAAGTGAGAAATGGATGCTATTGTTCATAGACAGGACTAAACTCCATGGAAACGCATGGTAAAAATCGTGAGAAAAAGTACCACATTCCATACGATTTTTCGTTAAAAAAAGTTCGATAATTTCATCACTATGTAAAAAAATCGTTTTTATTTTTACCGAAGTTACTTAAATAGAGATTTCAAAATAAGTGATACATTATTAGGGCGACCTTTTTTCGTTTACATGATGCTAGTTCTAAATTTTTAGTCTGACGTTTCGTCTCCGGTTAACTATCATCAATTTTGTTTTTTATTACGTAAGTTATTTTAACAATATTTAAATATCCAAAAGCTGTAAAAACAAACTGCAGAATACCAACCTAAATACAACCAAATCATGCGTTCGTATTGGTATACCCAACTCTACTGTGGCATTATACAATAGATCACATTTCGAACGTGTCCATATTTCAGCATTTACGAAGTAGACTTTCTTGGTTTCATATTCTACAGATGGGTTGGTGTAATGCTCTGAAACACAATTTGATGATCTCCGTTTGAGCCATCGCGTTTTACCGCATTCGATTAATAAACACCTTGGGAGTGGATTTCTATGTGAGACAAGCGGTTGCAAGAGATTATTTTCGCATTCCTGTATTGAATATGGCTCACAGTATCATTGGGTGTAAATTAGAATGTGATAACTACTCGCGTTTTGTCGTATTCGATTGATGGGGTTTTGAGGGTGGATTATTATGTGCGGCAAGGGGTTGCAAGACATTGTTTTCGAATTTCTCATTTGGATACGGATAACAGTATTTTCGAGTGTAAATTAGAAAGTGATAACCACTCGCGTGTTTCCGTATTCGATTGATGAACGATTTGAGGGTGAGGGGTTGCAAGAAATTATTTTCGCATTTTTTTATTGGAAATGGATAACAGTATTTTTGCGTGTAAATTAGAATGCGATAACTACACGCGTTTTGCCGTATTCGATTTATAAACATTTTGGGGGTGGATTTCTATGTGATGCACGGGGTTGTAAGAAGTTATGGTCGCATTTTCTAATTGGATATGGATAACAGTATTTTTGGGTGTAATTGCTACTCGCGTTCTGCCGTATTCGATTGATGAACATTTTGAGGGTTGATTCCAGGGTTAATTCTTATGTTAGGCAAGGGGTTGCAAGAATTTGTTTTCGCATTTGTTAATTGGATATGGATAACAGTATTTTTGGGTGTAAATTAGAAAGTTATAACTACTCGCTTTTAGCCGTATTTGATTGATGAACTTTTTGAGGGCAGAGTCTTATGTAAGGCAAGGGGTTGCCAGAAAGCATTTCCGCATTTCTTATTTGGATATGGATAGCAGTATTTTTGGGTGTAAATTATAATGTGATAACTACTCGCGTTTTGCCGTATTCGACTGATTAACATATCAAGGGTAGGTTCTTATGTAAGGCAAGGGGCTGAAAGAAATTATTTTCGCATTTCTAAATTGGATAGGGATATCAATATTTTCGAGTGTAAATTAGTAAGTGATAACTACTTTGCGCAGGCACTCGCGTTTTGCCGTATTCCATTGATGAGCGACTTGAGGAGGGGTTCTTGTGTGAGGAAAGGGGTTGCAAAAAATTATTTGCGCATTTTTTAATTGGAAATGGATAACAGTATTTTTTCGTGTATATTAGAATGTGATAACTACTCGCGTATTCGATTGATAAACACTTTGGGGGTGGATTCTTATGTGAGGCAAGGGGTTGCAAAAAATTATTTTCGCATTTCCTAATTGGATATTTAGGAGAGAATTTTTCACTGTAAATTAGAAAGTGATAATTACTCGCGTTTTGTCGTATTCGATTAATAAACACAAACACTTTGAGGGTGAATTTTTTGCGACGCAAGGGTTGCAAGAAATTATTTTCGCATTCCTTTATTGAATATGGCTAACAGTATCTTTGGGTGTAAATTAGAATGTGATAACTACTCGCTTTTTGCCGTACTCGATTGATGAATATTTGGGGGTGGATTTCTATGTGATGCAAGAAGTTATGTTCGCATTTTCTAATTGGATATGTAAAAGAGAATTTTTCAATGTAAATTAGAAGGTGATAACTACTCGCGTTTTGCCACATTCGATTGTTAAACAGTTTGGGGGTGTATTTTTATATGATGCAAGGGATTGCAAAAAATTATTTTCGCATTTCTTAATTGGATATGGATAACATTATCTTTGGGTGTAAATTAGAATGTGATAACTACTCCCGTTTTGCAGCATTCGATTGATGAACGATTTGAGGGTGGATTCTTATGTGAGGCAAGGGGTTATTTTTGCATTTCCTAATTGGATAGGAATAACACTATTTTCGAGTGTAAATTAGAAGGTGATAACCACTCGCGTTTTACCGTATTCGATGGATGAACAATTTGAGGGTGGGTTCTTATGTGAGGGAAGGGGTTACAAGAAATTATTTTCGCATTTTTTAATTGGAAATGAATAACAGTATTTTTTGGTGTAAATTAGAAATTGATAACTGCACGCGGTTTGCTGTATTCGATTGATAAATATTTTGAGGGAGAATTTCTATGTAATGCAAGGGGTTGCAACAAATAATAATAATAATATTAAAGTCTTTGATTAAATCATGCCACACACACAATTTAACAGAGCGAAGTTCAGACCCAACTCTGCTCTTACACTTAACCCTACTATAATGAAAAGAAATCAAAATCTAATTGGGAATTGTACAGAAAAATAAAGAATTACTTTGTAATGGTAAATTATGTTCACATTTTCTAATTGGATATGGATAACAGTATTTTTGGGTGTAATTTAGAATGTGATAACTACTCGCGTTCTACCGTATTCCATTGATAAACATTTTAAGGGTGGATTCGTATGTGCGACAAGGGGATGCAAGAAATTATTTTCGCATTCCTAATTGGATATGGATAACACTATTTTCAAGTGTAAATTAGAAAGTGATAACCAATCGCGTTTTGCCGTATTCGATTGATAAACACGTTGAGGGCGGATTCTTATGTGAGGCAAGGGGTTGCAAGAGACATTGTTTTCGTATTTCTCATTTTGATATGGATAACAGTATTTTAGAGTGTAAATTAGAAAGTGATAACCACTCGCGCAGGAACTCGCGTTTTGCCGAATTCGATTGATGAACATTTTGAGGGTGACGCAAGGGGTTGCAAGAAATTATTTACGCATTTCCTAATTGGATATGTAAAAGAGAATTTTTCAATGTAAATTAGAAGGTGATAACTACTTGCGTTTTGTCACATTCAATTGTTAAACACTTTGGAGGTGGATTTATATGTGACGCAAAGGGTTGCAAAAAATTATTTTCGCATTTCTTAATTGGATATCTAGGAGAGAATTTTTCAATGTAAATTAGAAAGTGATAACTACTCGCGTTTTGCCGTATTCGATTAATAAACACTTTGGGGGTGGATTTTTATGTGACGCAAGGTTGGAAGCAATTATTTTCCCATTTGTTAATTGGATATGGATAACAGTATTTTTGGGTGTACATTAGAAAGTGATCTCTACTCGCGTACCCCTGGAATCCGAACGTTAGCGGTGCAGGGGTTATTAAAAGAAATCACCAATTCCTCAAAATGGGGTTGTAAGAAGAACAAGTTAAAAAGTAATCGTAAACGATTTACATAAAGCGCATTTCCACTTGCATTCATTTCCCATTTGTAAGATGCAACTTCTGTTAAAATCGTAGAAATCCGGCCACAAATATGAAAGATAGCCGTTGCACATGGGCAATCCATTTTTGACGTGCTACTTCAATTTCAGTTTATAAGAATTTCATTTCAATGCTTTTCTAAATAAGAAAGTTGGAACTGCGCATGCGCAAACCTAAATTTTGAAACTAATGTTAGATTTTCCTTTGTTCCAAGCGCCTAAGTATCAAATTTCAGTTAAATGCTTCCATAGATAAAAAAGTTGGCACTGCGCATGCGCAGAATAAAATCTTGAAACTGGCGCTAGATTTTCCTTTATTCCAAGTGCCTATGTATCACATTTCATTTAAATTCTTTCATAAATAAAAAAGTTGGCACTGCGCATGCGCAAAACCAAATTTTGAAATTGGCGTTTGATTTTCCTTTATTCCAAGTGCCTATGTATCAAATTTCATTCAAATACTTTTATAACTAAAAAAGTTTGCAATTCGGTTTATAAATGGTCGAGATGCGAAAAGGGCACTGTGAATTTTGAATCGATTCGATTCAACTTTTGGCATTGCGTATTATATGGCTAAAGCTATGCCCATATTGAATTTCATGCAATTCAGTTCATAACTAACGGAGATGTAAAAGCGATCGAACATTTCTACACAAAGTTATCCTTCACACGGACAGATAGATGGACAGACAGACAAAGGAACAGACGGACAGACCAACCGGCAGGCGACAGATAGCAATGCAAAATTATAAACGCTCTCTAGGATCGTTAATAAACGGCAAAAGTGTAAAATTATGTAACATGTAAAAAACGGTTTTTCGTTTTTTTACAATAACTTTTTTTGTAAGCGGTACAGAAAAAATTCCTTCCTTGGTACAAGACTCGACACCATAACGAACCAAATAGCGAAAAAAGTAGAACAATAGCTCTTAAGATTAAGAACTAGTAGCGTCGCAAAACGAGCGGACGGACGGACGGACGGACGGGCAAAGCGGCCACAATAGCGCGTTTTTTTTAATTTTTGTGGAAATGCGCTAAAAATGCTGACAGGGACTTTTTTAGAACTGTAATTATGTAATTTATTATATTGCATTCGTGTACATACAAGTTTCAGTATAGTGAATATTCCTTCAGAGTTCAGGTGGTTATTCACATGAAATAAAATATCAAATAGCGGAGTAAATGGTCCTTTATCTTCCCGTATAATATCCTGAAAAAGGACTGCAATAAATTTACAAACTGTTTCATTGTAATTGATGCTACAAGTTGCCCTAAAAATGTCTAGACAATTTCTCATAATTTCATTCTGACACAATGAAACTACTTTATCTACCCTTCACGTTACTGTAATACTCTATCTACCTTTGCGCATAGAATGACACCTAAAGCTGTGGCATAAGAAAAACCTGTAAATTCATTGCAAAGCAATTAGGGCTTCCATAGTGATACTTATGATGATAAAAGACATCACCATCTTGTGCAATTAGTGTAGGCATACAGACTGAACGTAGAGACTTTCGGCAGAAATCAAGCTCTTTACTTGCAAATCGACATGATTCTTGCACGTCCTCCCCATTTCCGTAATTTATTCCCGTAATACACAAATTTTATTAAACGCAGATATACGAGCTTCGCGTGCTTATTATCTAATGTATATATATCAGACATTTCATCGTTAATACCTACCCATGTATGGAAGTCCCACGGGGGAGACTCGTTCTCGGTTCGGATGAAAATTCCAACCCGGTACAAATTGCATTGTCGAAAATACGCGAAAGACGGATAATATTACTAAAAATTCCGAATCTGACGGACTTTAATGAAATTTTAATTAATTTACTCGGGCAAACGCTGAAACTGGAACTAGGGATTTTCTTACACGGCGGCGAGGTGAATGCTCATATTACTATTCATTATTATACTAAGGCGTTTTTGGGATTTTGTGACCGGTCTCGTTTACAATACGTTTCGTTTATTAAATTAAATTCCATATAACGGCAGTTATTTACTATTCTAGGGTTTAATAGTGGTCCTTTTCGTTCATTTTATTTCTGAGGGACGCTGTTATTACATTTTTGTATTCACGAGGATGCGTACTGTTGGCTTAGTATTTGTAAGCGTCACGGAATAATTTAAACAGTACGCGACCAAAATTCAGACCCTTGTTTGAAGTATGTACTTATACCGTTTTTATAACTGCAGATTCGTGAGCGTTTCACCTGGCTTAAGATCGTAAAAAGTACACATAAATACTATAATAATGCACCATTTACACTAAGCGAAGTCGGAATAAAAAATTCGACTAGGCAACACATTCAGTTACTTACACAGGGAACGTTTGTTGTTGTTTGAGCAGGACTGAAATTGCTAGAATATAGTTTATAAATGAGTAGTTTTGCTATTACGCAAAACTAAAAAAGCTTATGTTTTGCCCACCTGGAATACGACCGAAGCCAAACTTTTATGCCTCTTTTGTAGGGCCTGGGAGTTGTTTGTGACTTTACAGTTAAGGGCAATTTGTTATATAACTTAATAGACAAAAATTCGCGATTTCTATAACCAACTCATTTTCGAACCACCGGATGAATTGCGCTAATGAAAACTAATTGGAACTAAAATTCAAGAACGACTCTTTAAAATTGCTCGAAGAAAAAATTGTCTCAGATCGACCCGGAAAAAAAATTTTCTTATAGAACGTAGCCTGTAGAATCCATAATTTCAAACAGTTCCAAGATTGGGCTACTAGATCAAAAGTTACAGCCCTTTGAATTTTCTTTCGAAATTGGTCTATAACTTTTGATTGAGAAGTGTAATCGAAAAAGTACGAATTCATTAGGATTCTACGCACCAAAATTAATAAGAAAAAGTATTTTCCCGAGAAATCTTGGTGAAGTCGATTTTTGGTAAAAAAGGAAGGTTGTACACTGCCTTTTTTGAGGCACGAAAAAAAATTGTCTCAGATCGACCCGGAAAAAAATTTTCTTATAGAATGTGGCCTGTAGAATCCAATATTTCAAACAGTTCCCAGATTGGGCTATTGGTTCAAAAGTTACAGCCCTTTGAATTTTCTTTCGAAATTGGTTTTGATTGAGAAGTGTAATCGAAAAAGTACGAATTGATTAGGATTCTACGCACCAAAATTAATAAGAAAAAATGTTTTCCCCAGAAATTTTGGTGCAGTCGATTTTTGGTAAAAAAGGAAGGTTTGTACACTGCCTTTTTTTGAGGCACGAAAAAAAATTGTCTCAGATCGACCCGGAAAAAAATTTTCTTATAGAATGTGGCCTGTAGAATCCAATATTTCAAACAGTTCCCAGATTGGGCTATTGGTTCAAAAGTTACAGCCCTTTGAATTTTCTTTCGAAATTGGTCTATAACTTTTGATTGAGAAGTGTAATCGATAAAGTACGAATTGATTAGGATTCTACGCACCAAAATTAATAAGAAAAAATGTTTTCCCCAGAAATTTTGGTGCAGTCGATTTTTGGTAAAAAAGGAAGATTGTACACTGCCTTTTTTTGAGGCACGAAAAAAAATTGTCTCAGATCGACCCGGAAAAAAATTTTCTTATACAATGTGGCCTGTAGAATCCAATATTTCCAACAGTTCCCAGATTGGGCTATTGGTTCAAAAGTTAGAGCCCTTTGAATTTTCTTTCGAAATTAGTCTATAACTTTTGATTGAGAAGTCTAATCGAAAAAGTACGAATTCATTAGGATTCTACGCACCAAAATTAATAAGAAAAAGTATTTTCCCGAGAAATCTTGGTGCAGTCGATTTTTGGTAAAAAAGGAAGGTTATACACTGCCTTTTTTTGAGGCTCGAAAAAAAATTGTCTCAGATCGACCCGGAAAAAAAAATTTTCTTATAGAATGTGGCCTGTAGAATCCATAATTTCAAACAGTTCCAAGATTGGGCTACTAGTTCAAAAGTTACAGCCCTTTGAATTTTCTTTCGAAATTGGTCTATAACTTTTGATTGAGAAGTCTAATCGAAAAAGTACGAATTCATTAGGATTCTACGCACCAAAATTAATAAGAAAAAGTATTTTCCCGAGAAATCTTGGTGCAGTCGATTTTTGGTAAAAAATTCGCAATTTCTATAATCAACGCATTTTCGAACCACCGGATGAATTGCGATAAAGAAAACGATGAAGGGGAAATCAGTGAAAAAATTTACCAGAAAGATTTCCTAATTGGAACTAAAATTCAAGAACGACTCTTTAAAATTGAGTTCATGTCAATGCTCGTTTCTTTGGCCAACACAAATTTGCACTCGCCTGGAGAATTCATTACCGAAACCTGCACTTCAACGTTAATCGCCAAAAACGTCCATGTCCAATAGCTGTTGTGGTAGACTATTTCATATCGTTGAGTTTAAGAATGCATCCACGAAGTCACCTGTTAACTACCCCAGAGTATTGAGTCAACTGATTATCTGTAAGAACTCCAGGTTTCTACATCAAGGAAAAATCGCCCAGGAAAAGTTCGTTATAAAATTGTTGTAGAATTTTTGTAAACTTACATCGATAGCTTTACGATCCATTACTCAAAAAAGAAGCAATCTTGACCGATCATAAAGTTGTGGAAAATTATTGTTTTGTCTATTTGTATTCTTATTGAAAGACCCCTGAACTTGTGACCAGTCTTTTCAGACTTTTTAGCTTGCGGAATCAAATCGTAAAGAATCCCTTTGTAGTAACCATTTTAGCTACAGAAGGTCTCGTAAGCAAACTAAGAAAGTAGAAAGGTAATAAGTAAATATAGAGAACCACAGAGCCGTCATAATTAACTATTATTTTCATATTATTATGATACAGATTTCTGGTTGCAACTTCCCCCTAAGAAAAAAGCAAGGTAATTTGTCAATAAGTTTATTGGAGTAAATGTAAAATGTAAAATTTATAATAGTAACCCCGTCCTCTGAACAAAAAATATGATGTTCCTCAAAAAAATGCTTGCTATGTAAACCAACCGCTACATTAAAGCACAAAAAGGCTCTGCGACGGTCTAATTAAAAAAAAACTTTGTACCCCATTTACATTTCAATTTTATTACAAACCGGCACGCAAAATACCATTATTCCTAACGCAATTTGTTATCCTGCACACGCCTGTTAAAATTGTCTTCGATATTGACGTCAGCACCGTGCATAACTAAATAATTAAATACGTCGAGATGGCCATTGTCCTTCGCTAAATGTAGAGGGGTATATCCGTCCCCATTTCGCAAGTTTATATCGGCGTTATTACTTAATAAACTTTCAACCACGGCGAAATTTCCTTTGCTTGCCGCTCGATGTAGGGGCGAATCCCCATTCGAAGTCTGAATATTAATTGAAGCACCTTGAGAAAATAACTTTTTCGCGAATTTCATATCGGAGGCCAAATGAAGTGGCGCGTAGCCGTCTTTGTCGGTCGAGTTAACCGAAGCGCCCTTCTCTAGAAGATACTGAAAAATTTCGAAGGATTCGCCCTCGACGGCATGATGCAGGGGCGTCTCTCCATTATTATTTTTGCCGTTAACCGCGATGCCGATTTTAATTAACTCCCTCGCAATCGACGCTTGTTGCTGTAAAACGGCATTGTGCAATATAGGTTGCCGACGATCGTGGTGGAGGAGGGAATCGATCGCCGCTCCATTTCTCATTAATAATTTTGCGACTTCTAAGTTTCCTCTCAAAAATGCCGTCGTTAGGGGCGTCTGTCCGGCTTTGTTACGGTAGTTTACGTCACTTCCATTTTCGATCAGTAACTTGACAATTTCTGTTTGTATGCCTACTTCTAGCGCAACATGTAACAAATTGGATCCCTCTCGATTAGCAAACTTTGTCTTCGCGCCACTCTTGATTAATTCCCTAATTGCGAAATCGTTGCCTCGCCGCACGGCTTTAAATAAAGGCGACTCGCCGGAAAAATCCAGCAGGTCTGGATCTGCTCCAGATTTTACTAGAACATCCACGGATTTATTATTATTATTTTCGAGAGCTACGTGAAAAGCGGTTTTTCCGATTCGATTAACTGCATTCACATTTGCGCCGTTTTCTATTACCTTCTCTAAAAGATTGGAATTTTTTTCAGCCAGAATGTGTATTAGACCGTCACCTTTTTCGTTGCGTGCGTTGATATCGTATCCGAACAATGCAATACTGTTAAGAAGCACATCCAGGATGTTCCATTTTTCGTGTTTCGCTATATTAAGTAGTTCATTATCGCACATTATCGACGTGAAATTTAGTTCAAACTACACAGAAAAAACTTCTGGGTTATCTTTTATCTATACACGGTTTTTGATAACAGACTGATAGTGGAAAGTGGGAAAAACTAGAATAATGCATTGTCAATTTGACATCTAATCCTATCATCTTTGAATCTGTAACTTCCTAAATGGATTAGTAGATCTAGTCTAGATAAACGTGTACCAAAATTTTGAGTTAGATCTATAAATTAATTTAAAAAATAGCTATTATGCCCCTTTCATGCCTACGTATGAACCTTTGAACTTGTTTACAGATCTGATTTGCATTTATGCATTTATCACAAATTTGTGCGTAATTAAACAGTACATTTTAAAATCCTACAACTGTCAAAGGGTGGATTATACAGGGTGTTCCTAAATATAATGCTTATTTTATGATTTAAGTTCATATAAACGTCCGCAAAGGCTTCGTTATCGATTTACAGGGTGTTATCATTTCACGATTTATTCAGTTTTTTCGTGCAGGTTTTGAGATATTAAGCTCAATCGTAGTTTTTTCAGGGGTCGTGTTCCATTTCCTACCCCTAAATTTTTTCGTATCTGCGACCAATTAAAAACTTTGATGGCAATAGCCGCAAAGAGTAACTAAGTATTCTAAGATATAGATGCAAATTATAAATTGGTACACAAGTGAGAACAGTTTTAGGAGAGTTCGGGACTTATTTGCAATATGTATTGAATAGATTAAATTAGTAAAATACCAGATGCACATAACCTACAAGTAATTGAAGGTTGGTTCACAATGAAATGTGAGATCAGCTCGTGCCTTGTGAGATCAAGTTTAAGAAAAATTCTTTTTTAAAAAAAACTTTACCGGGTGCTATTCATCATCAAGACTAGAAACCGTTGGTGTTTATAATTACGCAAGTTGCGCGTTTTCGTTTTGCTGGTACGAACCTGAACATCGAAATATCGAAAATCGAACATAGGGAAATTACATTGCTTACAAAGTCGTATGTTCGCATTAAAAAAAATGGTTTCTAGTTTATAACTTTTGATTGAGAAGTCTAATTGAAAAAGTACGAATTATTTTGGATTCTACGCCCCAAAATTAATAAGAAAAAGTGTTTTCCCGAGAAATTTTGGTGTAGTCGATTTTTGGTAACAAAGGAAGGTTACTCTGCCTTTTTTTGAGGCGGGAAAAAAAATTGTCTCAGATCGACCCGGAAAAAACATTTTCTTATAGATTTTGCCCTGTAGAATCCATAATTTCAAACAGTTCCAAGATTGGGCTACTAGTTCTAAAGTTACAGCCCTTTGAATTTTTTGTCGAAATTGGTTTCTAGTTTATAACTTTTGATTGAGAAGTCTAATCGAAAAAGTACGAATTGTTTTGGATTCTACGCCACAAAATTAATAAGAAAAAGTGTTTTCCCGAGAAATTTTGGTGTAGTCAATTTTTGGTAAAAAAGGAAGGTTTATTTATAGGTATAATAATGTTTATTTATCCTGTTTCGACATAGAGATGTATAGGACAGAGTCAAACATGAGTAAGTACAAACATACAATAAAACAATGAAACAAACACAGAGATACAATTAACGGTTTGCTACGTACCGAGATGCACCAGGATCATTTAAGAGTTCTTCAACATTATAGAACATCTTGTCTAAAAGGAAACTGACTAGATTGCGTTTGAACGTATGGAAGTTATTGGACGTTTTAATGGTAAATGGCAGGCTATTGAACATTTTAGCTCCTATAGGGACTGGACTGATTGACATTAGTTCTTCCTCGTGGCACTCTGAGGTCATTAGTATTTCTTGTGTGGTATTTGTGTATGTCACAATTATGTAGAAGTTGAAGTTTATTTTTAAATATAATTTTACACACTTCCAGGATATATAGGCAGGGTAGTGGGAGTATGCGGAGCTTGGTAAAGTTTGGTCTGCAGGGTTGTGTATAGTTTGCACCACATATGCATCTAACGATTCTCTTCTGTGTGACAAAAACTTGATTGAAGGTGGATGACCGACACTAAAGGCACAAACCATACCTGAGCCGCGATTCAATGCAGGCAAAGTAGAACATCCGAAGCTGTTTCACATCTAGATAGTACCTAAGGTAGCGTACTCGATAACATTCAGTATTTAATTGTTTAATTAAGTTTTCGTTGTGGGATGTCCAGCTTAGAGTGTCATCCAGCACGACGCCCAAAAATTTTACTGTAGATGATTTTTCTAAATTAGCATCATTAACAGAAATATTAATGTCAAGAGTATTAGTATTTTGATAATTGTGAAATTGTAAAAATTTCGTTTTGCTATGATTTAAGAATAATAGATTATTCTCAAACCATCTAGATAAATTTTCAATTGTTAATATACATGTTGCTCGTAATTCATTTTCATCCGGGTGTGAAACAACCACGGCCGGGTCGTCCGCATATAGTGAAAGAGTTGCATCAACCGGGATGCAGCTCAGAACATCGTTTGTAAATAGTGTAAAGAGGATCGGTGCTAAAATGCTCCCTTGGGGTGTACCCACGTTTAGCTTTATGATGTCTGAATTAATGTTAGTGGTGTATCCCTTATTACTATGTCGCAATGAGACATACTGCGTTCGATTTTGTAGAAACTTTTCCAGCCAATTCAGGGCAGTGCCTCTGACGCCGTAGCAAGACAATTTCTGTAACAGTAGATTATGGTTGACACAGTCAAATGTTTTCGTGATATCGCAATATATCCCAATAGGCAGTTCTTTTTTTCCTATCGACTGAAGCACTGTATCGTAGAAGAAAAGAATTGCATCAGTTGTGGATTTATTAGGTCTAAAGCCAAACTGGTTAGGTATTAATATTTTACATTTTTCAATAAATCTTTCTAGTCTATCCAAAAAGCAATACTCAAAAATTTTTGTGAAGACGGATGTTATAGAGATAGGTCTAAAATTGTTTGGAGTGTATTTACTCCCCTTTTTGTGAACTGGGATAGTTTTTGCCAGTTTAAGGGCTTCTGGAAACGCGCCAGTTAAAAAGGATACATTAATTAAAAATGTTAAGGGCCTCACAATTACGTGAGAGATTATACGAACCAAAAAAACAAGGAAAGTCGTCAGGTCCTGCCGATCTTTTGCTTTTTATTTTGTTATTGATTAACTGGATTAGTTCCTGTTCACAGAAAGGGTATAGATACATTGTTCTCTGGTTAGTATTAGTGCTTAAAGTGGTAGGATCGTTATTTTTTATTGAGTGTATCGTGTCCAGGGGAGCGTTTCTGAAATGATTATTAAAAAGATTGGCTACCTCCAGGGGATCATCAATGTGCCGCGTATTTTCCATTAGTTTATAGTTTTGAGTGTCTTTTTGGACCTTATTGTTGTTAATAAACGACCACGTACTTTTGCCGATATTATCTGAGCTTAGAATTTTGTGCTGTATGTTAGTTTTACGTGTAGTGGAGACAAGAGAAAAATGTTCTTTCTTTTTCTTTAAGTAGAACGTTTTTAAAATGGGATATTTTTTTTGTAATGCGCATAAGGATTTCAAATTAGCAGCAGAAACTCTCACCTCATTGGTCACCCACCCTTTTTTACTGTTAGTGCTGGTCACATCTTGAATCGGAAAAAGGAAGTTGAAGTGATACATGATCGTATTATTGAATGCATTGAATGCCACGTCTAACTCCTCAGCAGTGATAACTGAAAGTCAATTTTCGTTACTTACTCACCTATTTGATTTTTAGTAAAGATCCTGGTGCGTCTTCGGGGGCGCTTAACATATGTGGTGCCCTTTATATTGGAGTTAAGTAGTATAGTAAAATGATCGCATATAATATTTTCATCTACTACATAATTCACCGGCTCAAGACTAGTGAAGATGTGATCTAGAATTTTATCTCCTCTGGTGGGCATTTTCACTAGACTATACATATTGTATGAAATTAGTAAATTACATAACATATTGAACAGTCGAGTGTCTCGTGTGGGATCAACATTCAGGTCCCCTGATAATATAAAGTGGCTCTTTTGATCGAACAAACTATTTAACACAGCATTTAGTTTAAAATAGAATTCGTTAAAATCGCCTGTGGGCGACCTGTAACAAGATAGAATAATAATTTTGGTGTTTCCGTTTACGCCAGTCTTTGTATTCCATGCAATACCACATATTTCGAATGTTTTTTCGATGCAGTACGAATGTAGGTTTATGGGGGTTATGTCGACATTTTCACGGCACCAAATTCCCACGCCACCGCCTTTATGGGTTGATCTGGAGTAGTGTGATGCTTTTTTGAAACCAGGGAAATACACATTTCCGACGTTATCGTTGTTGCACCAGGTTTCTGTAAGACACAGAAAGTTTAGATGATATTGGTTGCATATATGTATTCATATGAAATGTAATTGACTTTATCCTCCGACAGTGATCGACAGTTCATTGATAGAAAATCAAACTTGCCCACATCAACTAGTTCACAGTTTTCACCTGTCTTTTGATGGCTTCCACAGAATTTACGCGATAGCCTATACTTGTCAAACTTTGGTATATTTTGTGTTATGGAACAGTTGGGGGTGGCGTACGCCGAAGAAAAAAACGACTGACTCTGCTTCCATATGGCCATTGCTCCACAGACATTGCTTTCTCTAAATTTTGAAAATCAATTGTAACTTTAAATGACGCGTAATGCGTTTCATAGGTTGTTTTTACTTGCTCGCAGATTACCTCCGGGAATTGATTTATAAGATAATTTTGCAGATTTTCGCTGGTTGTGTCCGTATGCAATCTAGACACAAACAGATATGCTTTCTTCGGGGCAACCCTTATGGTAGGATTTCCATCGGTTGGACATTGCTTCGTGCCGAAGATGAAGTTTTTGTCCTGTTGCCTAGGTTTCTTGGACTTTTTCACTACTGTGGACCAGGTACTTTCGGTAGTTAACGGTTCACTTTGGTCAGAGCCTTCTGAGGTAGCAGGATGGAACGGAAGAGCTGGACGCTCAGTTGCCTCCTTCTGCTGTGGCTTTCCAGTGGTTGATTTCTTATTTCTCGAGAATGCAGCGGCATTTTCTGACGAAAGAGGCGATTTTGTTATGTTGTCCGGAGCGGCGATTGACGTTATCGGGACATTGTTAGATACAGATTGACCTGCATTATTACGTTTGTTCAAGGACGAGATATACAAACATTTCTCCTCAAGTAACTTAATTTTGTCATTTAATATGCCAATTATTGTATTTTTGTCATTGATATTACTAGATTTTAGGTACTCTACCTCACTTACAGATTTGTTCGGCAAGATGTTGACACCAGTTGCACTGACACAACACTTTATGTTATCGGCATCAATCACTGATACATTCTCTAATTTGCTTTTTGCGCAGCTATCATGGTAAACGTTTTCACAATTTATGCACCTGACCCTTTTTTTGGTTGCATTTTTATTACAAACCGACCAAATAGCAGGAGCGTTTACGCACTCGTCTACACCGTCCACCATGACTACCATGTACTACCATAATTTTGCGGTTTATTAACAATTTGAAGGTTTTTGGAGGAGCTAAAAGATGACAAAAAAATATACAGGGTGTTCCATTTAAACAAAGTGAGATTTCTTAATGTGAAGTTTTGTAACTTTGGACCTACAAAAAAACACCTTGTCAGCTATTTTTTTTAATGTTTTATAGTCAATGTATTGATTTGACTTTTACTTTACCCAGGATAAAAGATATAGAACCTGGACTCAAAATTTATAAGTAATAATTTTGACAATATACTGCCCAATTTTTCTTACACATCGAATTATTTTTAAAACTACTACTTACTACTTTTTCGGATATTAAAACCATATAATAAAAAAGTCGTACAATTACACCTAGAATTCAAAAATGTATTCAAATACAGGGGGTTCCATTTAAAAATGTACCATTTTAGCGCCCTACTTTGTGAGCGCACCCTGTATAATTCCAAATATTTTTAAAATGTGGAGAATATTCTACCATATCATAATACAAAAGCACTCTATCGAAAAATCTTCAAGGCAGTAAGTTACTCCGCGCAATCGTTGACTCACCCTGTACATTTTTTTTAGAATCGGCGTACTTAATTGTAACTGTGGAGCAGCGATTAGTAATATTAATTTAATATCCGATCTACACCATACACAAAACTAGATTGTATTGCCTCCTAAGACTCTTGAAAGTGCAATTCTCGACTTCTATGTTGTAATTTAATTAGAGTAATTATGAAACTCATCTAAGATGCGCTATATTTTTATGCAAAGTTTTTATACTTAGTTATTAAACCATTAACGTTTACTGCAGAGTACGGCTATAAACATTAGAGTTGTTTGCTCTATACTTTATTTAATCTTCAAAATGTGAAGGGTTATGTCCATAAATTTAAGCCCTCAGATATTATTCCGTGACGCCCCATTTTGAATTTAATTCAGGAAATAGGATATCGATGCAGCAAAATTGTAAACAAACGAAGGTAATGAGAGGAAATCAAATGTAATCTAATCCAAATAATCGGAAAACAATGGAAATAGAGATCTTTCCTGCGTTACTAACGATTCAACCTTTGTGTGCCAAATTTGACTTTAAAACCGTATCGAGTGATTTCTGAAATAGGAGTAACAAAGTGCTGCAGCCTGTCCTTGTATAGGATCTAAGGAAAAATGGTATAATTGTGTCTTTCCAACAGTTGCAATGGTTGGAAATTAGTTCCCTCCCAATCGCGTCTAAAAACTTTTTCAATTAAATTTTGGCGAAACGTCCCTTAGAAAAATTTATTTTTTAAGACACCTCTTACAGTTTTTTATTTAGTTGATTACTTATGGAGGAAACTCGACAGAAGTTTATTTCGGTTTCAGTGGAATCGGTCAGCTTTCAGCTCTCTTTTTTTTACAATTTGAGAGGAGGAATATTTCCGTTAAAAGAAACGCACGGTTTACTACATACATATATTATACGTATCGATTGACATCAGTAGATGCGGAGCATATGATTGCTTTTATAAAGGAAATGAAATTGAATTCCTGCAGGAAAACCCGGATGATAATCATAACCAGGATATCGTCTATTTTGTAATGAAGTATGCTTTTTTATAGCGTTTATAGGTTTCCCGTCACATTTCTATTTTAACCTCTGACTCGTAAAGCTCAGTCCCTGTAGGAGACATAAGCTTTTTAGAGTTGAGCGAATTTGTTCACCTTGGAAACAACTTCGATGCCTTCCAGAGAGATGTCCAGATTTCATTTGGAATTTGAAATTTGGAAATGCAATTGGAATTTAGCTTACATTGTAAATAAAATGGCTTTTTAAAAGAGTGGATTGTTACACAGGAATGTGGTATAGGGATTTAAAATTCCACTATTTAATATATTGCATTTTGTTTGTTAAAGTGCTGCTATTTTTTATTCATTGAGCAAATGGCAGGTAAGTGACGTTCAGGCCATGCGACCATTATTCTTTCTGTAAATGGAAAAAGTTGGCTAAAAGTTTGACGTCTAAGTGTTTGCCACGATTACGACTTTAGTATACAGACTCTGGGGTTTAACTGCTTGCATAAACTTTGTTGCATTTACTCGGTGCTCAAAAGTGAGCTTCTTTTGGAAAAGGTTGGCATAGCTACCTATGCATGAAACTGTATTTGAAATAAACTAAAATGTAGGTACCTTTTCTTTTATAACGAGTTCGGTGGTTACCGAAGAAGTATCTATTAGTCAATTTTTTCATAATAACGTACAATTTGCGGCATGTAGTCATAAAAATGTGGAATGCAGCGAGTATTGATTTTATTCATTTTTGTATTCCAACACACAAGCCGCGAATTTAAAATTTAGTGGGTAGAAATATCGCAATCCAATCCCGCATACCTGCTACTTCCTTACAGTCGTACAAATAAGCATAATATCCAGGATAATCAGAGACTATAATTGGAAAGGCTCGAGTGCAGATGTTACTGGGTTTATTATTTAATTAATTTTGCTAAACTTCACACCGTCACGTTTCTAATTGCCTTGTTATTGCGGTTTTTTAACTTCATTATACAACTGAAATGGCGTTTTTGTGACCTTTGATGTAAAAGAAGTAAAGTGATCTTCCCTACGCCCGTTTTGGACAGTAATATTTAATCAGACCGTTCTGGTCTGTTTGAAATACATACGACCCTCTTCCAGAAACCTATTCAAGTTTAAAATTCATCTGTCGGATTTTAGCGAGTCGGTGCTCGTCTGCTCTTTCCCACACCATAAAAATCTTTTCCAAAATTATGAATAAATATCAGAAAATCCCTTTATATTATTGACGAATCAAACGTTTAACCGGACATTACGGAAATTGTGTGTGCGAGTGTGTTTTGTGATTCCATTGTGATTCCCGTTTCAGCTTCTAGTTTAATTCTATAGGGACTCAAATTATCATCTTTTGAGAATATTTCGACTAAATTCGAGGCTCACAAATATCTACAGCGATGAAATTCAAACTTTACGAAAGTCTGTGAAAGAGAGAAGGGTCATTTGATTTGTTCTTATTAATGTTCACATTAACGTCAAAGTTTAACAGAATTTTCCCTTACGCGAAGGGTTTACGGAATTTCAAACTACTTGACTCCATTCAGATTTCAAGATCTAACATACAAATTTCAGAACTCTGTAAAAACATTTTTAAATTCCAAATTTGTAGGCTTTAAATCGGAAATTGAGTATAGTACCTATCCCAAACTAGCGTATTATTTCTACGCACTGCCTGTGCAATTCCACTCAACTTCAAGCGAAATTTGTCTATTTTGGGAACAAAATTGCGTGAAACTCCTGCCTCATTAAATTACGCATTTTACCATTTTTTATTTGAAAATATTTAATTCGAAATTCTTTTGTTCGTCGCTAGTGAGTTTTAACAAGGGTGGGGGATGTTGAATCCTTATTACCACTTTTATTGTCGTTCCCGAGGATAATACGTCATATTCTTGTACTAGCACTAGCAGGAATAGAATGCGTCTCTCGAATTTGTACTATAACCACATTTTGATAAGCATATACCTAATATCAAAGGCTATCAGACAACTTTTGGTAACATTTTGCGACTTCGTATGATACATGAACGCTTTGGGCCAGGGGGTAAACACCAGGGGAAGTAATTGTACAGAATGGAGGAAGTCATGAGGAAGTACAGGGAAGTTCGGGGAAGTACGGGGAAGTTCGGGGAATTACTGGAAGTCCAGGGAAGTACGGGGAAGTTCGAGGAAGTACTCATTTGTTCATAAGATGCGTAATGTGACCGGAGAGGAAAAATCTGGTAAACACTTGAAAAGCCTTGTTCCAAAAAAGTGGACACCTATGATCGTGATTATCTATATAGATACCTAAAATCAAAACCTATTTTTTCACTACTAGTGTCTAAGTGGTTAATAATGACCACATTAGTAGTAATCAATAATGAGAACCGTCACGCTGTCACTTTTAGAAATCACAACCCGAAATTTCGCTCAATAAACGTTCAGATAAGTTCTCTAAAATGAATAATTGCCACCATTCGCCATTTCAAGAGGAATTACATACTTACAATTATCACATTTTGAAAAAATTTGAACGAAATTACTTTTTGAAAATATCTCAATAACAGAAGAAAATACGGCCTTCTTGACTGTTACTTCCACCCACGTAATTGACATGTTAAATTAATTAATCAAAAATTCTGTTCAACAGTTCCAAGATTGGGCTACTAGATCAAAAGTTACAGCCCTTTGAATTTTCTTTCGAAATTGGTTTTTAGTCCATAACTTTTGATTGAGAAGTCTAATCGAAAAAGTACGATCGTTTTGGATTCTACGCACCAAAATTAATAAGAAAAAGTGTCTTCCCGAGAAATTTTGGTGTAGTCGATTTTTGGTAAAAAGGAAGGTTATACACTGCCTTTTTTTGAGGCCCCAAAAAAATTTGTCTCAGATCGACCGGAAAAAAACATTTTCTTATAGAATATGGCCTGTAGATTCCATAATTTCAAACAGTTCCAAGATTGGGCTACTAGATCAAAAGTTACAGCCCTTTGAATTTTCTTTCGAAATTGGTTTTTAGTCCATAACTTTTGATTGAGAACTCTAATCGAAAAAGTAGGAATCGTTTTGGATTCTACGCACCAAAATTAATAAGAAAAAGTGTCTTCCCGAGAAATTTTGGTGTAGTCGATTTTTGGTAAAAAGGAAGGTTATACACTGCCTTTTTTTGAGGCCCCAAAAAAATTTGTCTCAGATCGACCGGAAAAAAACATTTTCTTATAGAATATGGCCTGTAGATTCCATAATTTCAAACGGTTCCAAGATTGGGCTACTAGATCCAAAGTTACAGCCCTTTGAATTTTCTTTCGAAATTGGTTTTTAGTCCATAACTTTTGATTGAGAAGTCTAATCGAAAAAGTACGATTCGATTTGGATTCTACGCACCAAAATTAATAAGAAAAAGTGTTTTCCCGAGAAATTTTGGTGTAGTCGATTTTTGGTAAAAAAGGAAGGTTATACTCTGCCTTTTTTTGAGGCCAAAAAAAAAAATTGTCTCAGATCGACCGGAAAAAGCATTTTCTTTTCGAATATGGCCTGTAGATTCCATAATTTCAAACAGTTCCATGATTGAGCTACTAGATCAAAAGTTACAGCCCTTTGAATTTTCTTTCGAAATTGGTTTTTAGTCCATAACTTTTGATTGAGAAGTCTAATCAAAAAAGTACGATTCGATTTGGATTCTACGCACCAAAATTAATAAGAAAAAGTGTTTCCCCGAGAAATTTTGGTGTAGTCGATTTTTGGTAAAAAAGGAAGGTTATACACTGCCTTTTTTTGAGGCCCCAAAAAAAATTTGTCTCAGATCGACCGGAAAAAAACATTTTCTTATAGAATAGGGCCTGTAGATCCCATAATTTCAAACAGTTCCAAAATTGGACTACTAGATCAAAAGTTACAGCCCTTTGAATTTTCTTTCGAAATTGGTTTTAAGTCCATAACTTTTGATTGAGAAGTCTAATCGAAAAAGTACGAATCGTTTTGGATTCTACCCACCAAAATTAATAAGAAAAGTGTTCTCCCGAGAAATTTTGTTGTAGTCGATTTTTGGTAAAAAAGGAAGGTTATACTCTACCTTTTTTTGAGGCCCCAAAAAAAAATTGTCTCAGATCGACCGGAAAAAAACATATTCTTATAGAATAGGGCCTGTAGATTCCATAATTTCAAACAGTTCCAAGTTTGGGCTACTAGATCAAAAGTTACAGCCAGACTTTGGGCTGATTACTTGTATTAAAGCTCAAGGGCTTTTCCATCGCACAAATAAAGAGATTACTAAAGCTCACCCCGTTTTTGGGGTTACAAAACTGCACGTATGGCTTATGGTTATACTGTCTGAAACTGTGCTCTATTTTCCCTTGGATCAAGCTTGTCTAAAATGTGCTTGTGGTAGTTTGCAGGTGGAAATGGGAGACAAATATACTTAGCTAACGTTCAGAGTAAATTACGCAAAGCACGTGTATTGACGAAATGCGTATAAATGCTCTATGAAAATGTTATATTCTGTTGGGGCGATTTACACCGAAAAATTATACTTAATTAGGCGTTTGTCCCACTTTCCAACCAAGCACACAAATTAGCCGAATCTAATTTTAGGAATAAGAGATTGTTACGAAACCCTTAATTTGATATTTCTAACGAGAATGGTGGCAGAAAATTTCCAACAAAGCACGCCGGAAATAATTCGATTTGTCGCCTCTCCCTCGCCGCCGTACATTTTAATTTTTGCGCTTAATGGATATTCGATAATATCCAACCATGTGTACCCATGTACTTCTTGTAATGGCAAAATCTCTCATTTACCTACTTTTCAGTTGGGAAATTGTGTTTGCTGCACACTCAACGGCTTGATGCGTCGAGAAAATTTAAATTCTTTAGAGGCGACATTATCAAATTAACTTACAGCGAGATGAGTTAAAAATCTATGTCAAGTGAGCGTCACCCATCTACCGAGTGTTTCGGTCATCAGTACACTATGAATTGAGTTAGCGGGTATTATTTCAGAGAGCCTTTGTTTAATATACACATGAGTGTTGTGTTTGCTAAAGCAATAGTAATTTTCAGCAGTGTTAATGCATTACGAGCGCAGAGTTCCCATATAGACTTGTTATATGTAAATTTACTTGCAAAGTTCGTTATTAAAGCGAACCGCCGCCATCCTCGAGCCAGTTCATAATTACATAATAGTCTCTTCCTTTCGTCTATAATTTTACTGCACGTTTATTATGGAGTATATTACCGAGTTTTAGTGCTGTATTTTTATTTCGGTTTTGTCGAGTGCCCTGAGCTTTTTGTGACATCCTATCCGATTAATTGAATTATTCAACTTCCTAAGTAATCGTAAATTACTTCTGGCAAATGGCAAAATTTATGGCTCATTATACGAAACATTTACAATTCGGTTTTTGTTAACGTGTTTACAGGGAACTTGACAAGAAAAAGCGACCCTTAGACCTTTAATGCCTTTAATGGCATGGTTTACAGTTCATCGTCTTGGTAACATCTTCTACAAGATGGTGATTCTACCAAACCCTTGCGAAGCATGTCTTTGTTTAGTTTGCAGTGCCCATAAAGTATACCCACGAGTAACCTCAGGTTTTTTATCTATATCCTGTAGTGCAAATACGCGCCAAGCAACGAGATGGCGAAAATCTACCAGCATGTTCTCTCCAGGGGTGTTTGAGTTATTAAGTTATTTACAGTTGCAGCCGTAGCAACTGTAAGTGTAACAGCCGGCTCTGGACCATAAAACACCTGTTTTGAAGCTAGTCGAGCTAACTCATCAGCTTTCTCATTACCTTCCGTTCCAAAATGGCCTTTACTTGGCAAAAGAAACCTTTAAAGACAATTGAGATATCTTTATAGGAGAGTTCATAAAATCTAAACAAAGAACGAATCAATTTTAAACAGTTAGACAGTACCACGTCGTAAAACCCTGCTTTGGTGTCACCCTTTTTCTCTTACCCTTTGGCTTGGCTTTGTTTGTGTGGAGTCGAGATCTCTTAGAAACAGAATTGTCATCATTTCATCTCGTTCAGATTAAAAAACGCTTATATTCATAGAATTAATAATTCTATGCTTAGGTATATTCCAGCACGAACTACCTACTTTTCCTCATAAAGCACGTACAAATTTATTTTCTCCCCTTTTATTTCTGTTTCCATTCCGCCGCATTGGATATCAATCGACCACCATCATAATTTCACGGTTGCGAAATGAATTTGTGGTGCAGTTAACAAAATTAGAAGGTTTTATTGCTATTAATTAAAATCCCGTTCCCGATAATTTTCGTAGCTGTTAATTTCCGATGGCGCTAAATGAATTTCATACCGACGACGTCCAAATCCATTATATCCCATCATGTGTATTTTGGGAACGAGATTTAAACGAGATAATGCGTCCGTGCGCTATGAAATTCCATTCGAAGAATTTAGGTTAGAATTCGTTTTCACAATGGGCGTTGAAATTAAATTTTTCCTTCCATTTATTTAATTGACATTTCTAGTGCCTTCCAAATTTTATTTATTCGCTATACGAAAAACGCGGAATCGGCTAGAGTAATTTAAGTTATCTTAGGATAATCCGATTTGGTCGGGCCATTAGGGCAACGCCATCGCGGGTCTATTTGTCTGCCTGTAATTTCGTTCAATCAATGTCTTAAGCGGTCGGAGATCAACATTTCCTTCCTACGTTCTCCAATTAAACTTCTCGAAGTTGCGCTGCGAATTGCGTTCATTTTGATTCGCGATAACTTCCAAAATGCCCTAAAACTTCTTCGCTTTTTGGATTGTAGAAACCATTGTATACGAGCGTATTTAACCTTAGCGCTCTCTGATAGTATTTACTTTACCTAATGCTTTTCCCTTGTCATAATCATTAATCTTCGGTTTCCGCTTTGACGCTATTATAAAATTTATGTTTAATGATGGAAATGCATATAATTATGGAACGCCGTTTTAGTATTTATACCAACATTTTATCATGTATCATTTTAAATAACAGTCAATCTTATGTCTCTAAATTTTTCGTTAGTTGTTTTTATCTTACGTATTAAGAGATTGATTAAAAAAATGTTGATTAATAAAGATGATACATGAATTTAAATGTTTGTTGATAATTTTAATTAGGCGCTAGTATACACGTAGTCAAATAGACTAAACTGTAGCTCCTGAAACTTCCGCACAATCAGAGATACGAATTAAAATTATCAACAATCATTTTAATTAATGTAACATTTTAATTCAACAATCACTTTAAATAATTCTTGCCGATTTAACAGCATGAATTCATATGATTGTTGAATTAAAATGTTCTCTGAAAATATTTGTACAATTTTATTCCAAAATTTTACAATGTGCCATTTTAAATAACTGTCAATCGTATGCCTCTACTTTTTACGTTTGTTGTTATTGTCTTACGTATTATTAATATAATATGATTGTTTAAAAAATGTTACTTAATAAAAATGTGAAATGAATTATATTGTTGTATTGAATGAGTGTATATGAAACTGTATTTCAACATACAATTAATAACAAACAATTAAATTGAATTGCAAGAAATACTTCGATTAATAAAACGATTTTGTCCAACAAACATAAAAATTCATTCATTTTAAATGTGGAATTAAAATTATCAACAAACATTTTAATTCATCAGTCATATAAATTCGACGATTTGAAAATTGAAGCCGAATATTTTCTACAATCACTTTAATTCAACAAACAAATAAATTTTTATTGTTAGACGTAGTAAAAGAATCTTTTAAAATGATTGTTGAATTAATATGGTTGTTGAATTAAAATGTTACATGAATTAAAATGTTTGTTGATAATTTTAATTAGGCGCTAGTATACACGTACCCAAATACACTAAAGGATAGTTCCTGAAACTTCCGCACAATCACAGATACGAATTAAAATTATCAACAAACATTTTAATTCATGTAACATTTTAATTCAACAATCATTTTAAATAATGCTTTCCGATTTCAACAGCACGAATTAATATGATTGTTGAATTAAAATGTTTGTTCATAATTTTAATCCCACATTTAATATGAATAAATTTTTATGTTTGTTGAATTAGTTCTAGTTAGTTATATTACTGTTCGTTTATGTATTCGTTTGTTGATTTGTATTGTTAAACTTTCGTTATACACATTGCTATATAATTCATACATCATTTCAATTAAGTGAGGTTTTTTAAACAAACATATTTAATGTTTCACATAAAAACAACAAACATAATAAATCGGGAAATAAAATTAACTGTTGTTTATAATGTTACATTGTAAACTTTCGTAATAACAAGTAAAACGGCGTTCCATATATAAAATATAATGGACAATTTTTCAAAAATGTCAGCTCCGAGTGTATTCTTATATTTCTATCGAAAATTAATTAAACGCAAACGAGTGTTGTCAATGTTTAGAATTTAAACAAAGGAATAAGAATTATTCAATAGAAGCGCATTTGATCAGAGGAAGTAATTCTTATATAATTTACATCGTAACCATTGTTTCCGAATTTTCGAATTGAATCAACTACCAAAGCGTCAATTATTATGGTCCTAGTGCATAATCATGCAGCTCTGGATTCTGGATTACAATAAGAGATGCTTGGATGCCAATATTGGGGAAAGAAACGACCCTCCACTTTTTTGACGGAAATGCACGTGTTGAAGCACCAGGAATCCGAATCAAACAAAATCTTGTTGATGTCGGTCCGTCTGTCGGTTCGTCTATACTCTCATATCCGGCTAAACGGTTTTTGGGCAAAACCGCGCGTACGAAAGTGTGTCAAACTCTCATTTCCGATTAAACGGATGAACCGATTGGAACCAAATGTGGTACACATATTTTTAGACATAAAAGAATGGGCTGAAAAGTGGCATCGGTAATTATCGATTTATTAAATGTACCATTGACTATCTATTAATTGATAATTATCGAGAAGTTATAAATTAATCGATAATTTTCCATAAGTTATCGATTAATCAATAATAATTATCGATGTCTCTAGATCAGTACTTGTCTAGATATTCAAGTAATGATTTACCCTTAGGGTTGACGTTAGTATCTACTGTGCGGTGAGCATTTGAGTCATCCTATAATGAGGCGTTTGATGTTTCTTTCACAGTATTCTGTCAGATCTATTATCTCATTACTGAGAGGTAGGTTGACAGAATCACCCTATATGTCACAACTTACCCGTATAGCTGTGATATCACAGCTACACAGCTGTGGTAGCAGGAGAGCCTTATCCAAGAAAATTCGATCGTGGTTTACAATAACTTGATCTTTCAATATATGCCCTTAAACTTTTCGTACCATGGACCCTGGAACATTTTCTCACGGTAGATTTGCCTTCCGTTTCCCTAGAAAGTTCAATGCAAGTTAGCAAGAAACTCTCAGGTAAATTGACCGGCCTAAGAGAATACGCTCCCGAAGGATGTACTGTTGAAATATTCCGGCGCAAAATTCGCTTTCAAAAATTTACTCCCAAAATGCTAACCACTTTGGTATAGTCTATACTGCGTTCGTACCTCCAGATGCAGTAAGGGGTCTTATGAACTAAATGCCTCTCTTATTAATTTGCGTCATTCTTCGATAACGCTATCCTTGCTCCTCACAGTAATGATGCCAAACTGACATATGATTCAATTGAAGTATTAAGACCGGTTTTACACGCCGTTACAGTCGCCCAGACTCTGTAATTGAGCGCAAAACCTGTTGAGGGCCCAGAACAAGAGGGGGATAATAAATGAATAAAAAAAAATCTCGGATATAGTATCTCGCATACGATATCACCGTGTAAAAGCGATCTAAAACAACTGTGCTATCCTTGTCACGTTTGTTAATGTTTGACAAGCATAATATACTGTATGCTCATAAGTACCATACTGCATCTGGAGGAGCGAACGCGCTTTAGTAAATATTCAATGCAGGTTAATGAGAACATATTGTAGGTAGCCACTCGATCGCTAATTAATTTTTTAATTTAATTTACTTTTTACACTAATTCTGATCTTACTGGCATTAAAACCGCGTGAACTAAGTTTACACATTCACAGTCTTTGGTTTTCTCTTCGCGCTTAGCTATTTATATTAAGCAAAACGGAACCAACGAAATTCCTACAACTCGCGTCCCTCTTAACCCATTAGCAGACTAGCAATTTTTATTTCTTTTGTGTTTTCTCTCGGCAAAAAGGGAACCGCCGAATCCGTACACTGCCTACCTTGGTAAAACCTATGCGCTCTAGATGCGTACGTACTATAAGCGATTCATATGCAATACTTACCCATGTATAACTTTCGACAAAAAATTTAAACTGCAAAGCGGGCTTCTGTTACAATATCCGTCTTCGAAGTGCTTACCACAGGTTGGTGCAATGGAGAAAATCCACCTTAACACCTTTAAAGAAACCCGCCTTCCAAGTTCCTATCTACCGCAGACTTCCGTAAAATCCCGTATTTCCCGTTTCCGTAGAAATGTGCTTCCTTAGAATCCTCAAGGACCCATCATGCCAATTTCACTTCTGATTTTTGGCCGTCCCATCCAAAGACCCATCTATTAATAAAGTGGTCTATACAAAAGTTATAGAGGAATAAATTCTGCGTTCGACAAGATCAAACATGTTTTGTTTTTGGACCGCCCGTTTCCGTAACATATTAATTTATTTTACCCAAAATCGTCCTGAAACCTTCATTTTCATACCTAATTTCTGTCAGGATATTTGAGTTTCCATGATAGAGGCAGTAGACTACGTTTCCTGCCGCTTGTAACTTTACTGGCCGCACTTGTCACTTTACCGGCCGCATTTGTGACATTTCCAAATGTCTATAATGACTCCTGTCATCACTGACAGATTGACATTAATCAAAAGTTCTATACAAAAATTGAAATTTTATATAAAATTTAATACAAAACTCGACAGTAAAATGACATTACCTGACTCGGAAATTAATTAGTAATTGGTCTATTCGGTCAGAGCAAGAAGAAGGTGGTCAAGTTCGAAAATGAATGTCTTTTCGAAGAAATCAAACTTTTCTTCGAACATGACACTCAAGCTGAACCTATTTCCGAAACTGGCCTAATGATTTTTGTCTAACTTTAGATAAATTGAGATTTTACCTGTTGTCCTTGTAAAATCAAAACTCAACCTGACATCCCTCCCACTAATATTGCTTGAGAACTTACCTACAAGCAAAAATTATTCTTCTTTGTTATAAGTACAAATGTGGTTAGGGCATCAGATGGATCCAAATATCAAAGTATAACAATTTGGCCACAATATGGCGACCGGAACCAACGACCAATCAAAAACTAGATACCCGATTGTCACCACTGTTCTAAATTGTAGTATCTTACGAAAATTTGCTTTTGGAGCATTAGTCCTCTAAAAATGTTCCTGTGCATACACGATTCTGCCTTTTTATGTCTAAGAATATGTGTACAACATTTGGTTCCAAACTGTTCAGCCGTTTACCCGGAAATGAGGGAAAAGACAGACCGACAGACCGATCGATATCATCGAGATTTTGTTTGATTCGAATTCATGGTGCTTCAAAACGTGTATTGCCCTTAGACCTTATAGTACATATGGACTGCTAATTGTAACTAAAATATGGTCAAGGACATTGCCTGGGTATGTGCGTTTCAGGGTAAACGAGTCTGTCCGAAATTGTCCGATGTGACACGATTTGAGGCTGTCAACCTATAAATTAACAAACGTCAACTAATTAAATGCCCAGATATGGCAAAAAAAGCAAACCTATTCTTATTTGTGGACGTATAGAAGATAACCAAGAGTATTTAGCTTCCCGTACTACGCGGTTACCATAAAAGCTACTCTTTACGCGATCCGAGTGGTGTTCATACGACTTTAGTTTACCCTGAGATTCACATACCCACGACTACAGTGCCCTCTATCGGTGACCACCCATTTTGTATTGAAAGCATAGGGCTAATAGCAGTCCATGTACTATATGGTCTAAGGTATTGCCATAAAAAGGTGGGGGGAGGGGCATTTTTGACCCCAATGGATATAGTAAACGTGTATTTTTCTTGACTCTACAATAAGCCATACTTACTAAAACTTTTTCGTTAAAAAACGTCAGAAATGTGGGTTGGGTCTAATTGTTCCTCACGACAGCACTCTCAATCGCGGTTTATCCCCTCCAGTCCCACCATTCACATCACTACTATCAAAGATTATCCTCCTTAGTCTTTGTTACTATGTATAACGCTTTTTTCTGGAACCAAAAGCTGAAAAAAACCAAAGAAAGATTTGAGAAGATTCCGGAGTGACAATTTTGGTGAAGAATCCTTGGAGTGGTTAAGACTTTCTTCCTGAGGGCAGTGTGATTCCAAAAACCGTTTTGGTTTAAACTTAGTTGGTCTATTACAACGTAAAAGAAAGAACCGTGCGTGCAACAGTTTTTTCGACATTAACAATCGCCACGATCCATGACCACCAACATTTACTCATTCTCATTCTCTCTTCGAAGGAAAATGTCCCTTTCGGGCGACTAATACGGTGACTAGGATTATAAATACATAAAAAATTGACAGTAGTTGTCACTAAATCGTTTTTTCTGTCCACTTACATTTTGCATCTGAAACTATGGAGGAGTTGAACGGAAAATGCGTAAGCGTGGTACTGGCGATCGACAAGGGCCGAAATATGTCATTTTTGGAACATCCGGTCAAGATTGTCGCGAATTTTCACGGACGACCATTGGAATCCGATCTGGTGAGTCCCGACGACGATCTGTGTTTCAATACCGAACTAGTTTGGGAAATCGAGAAAAAGGAACTGAGAAAGGTGCGTACGAGAAATATTCCGCTAAAGGTGGAGCTCCAGCTGGTCGAGAACAACCGATTTAAAGATCGCGTAGGGTTCATTTTGTTGAGCACTCGAAGCGCGAACATAATTCCGCACAGTTTTCAGGGTGAGATACCATTTAAGTGGTGTAAGCTCCTAGGGGTGCAGGCGGAGCACAAGCGTAACCACCCCGAATTGTATATGTCACTAACGATACGCGATTTGAATTCGGAAGGATCGGAAGTGCCCTACTTGTCCGAGCTGACGTTACACGCATCCGATTCACAGACGGAGGAACCTTTTTATTTTAATGGGGAGCTCATTACATTCCAATACCTCCCCGATGGCTATATTCAAATTGGCAACGGTGAAGGTATCCAAAAGTTTCTACTCACGATCAAAATTAAGGTCGCTTACAACCTCAATTTACTTCTCCCCGAGGTCTCTTTACTAAACCAAAACCGGGAAAAGTACTTTATGTCGTTTACCATGTTGGGGATAACCATCAAATCAAAACCGTTCAGTCGAGATTTGCATGACAGTATTGAAATGAACGAAAAAATAGTCGTACGTATCCGATCTGATTGCGAAGTCATTCGCCAGTATCTCTCGGAATGTTGCCAAATATACGTAACTTTCTACCAAGAGGACGACAAGCTGGGCATTGCCAAAGTGAACGTAGATACCCTCTTGGGTAGTATTAGTGAGACGGATTTCAGAAGTGGGGGTTGCTCGGCGTTGTTAGAAGAGAAGTGCTTTTTCACATTTCCCTACGTGCAAGGTACCATTCCAACGGATCCAGATGACAAGCAGCCTTGCATTGAAGTTGTTACAACGTTAAAACAGGAAGACGGACCAAGCGATCTTTCCATTGGTAATAGCGTAGCATGTGTTGCGGAGCTGAGTGTGAGTTCTGGCTCATCAGGTGATCAAGTGAGCGAGGTATCGCTAACTGCACCTGCGAAGGAAGAGTCTTCAGAATCTCTGATGGTTTACGAGTGTCACAACGCGCGTGGTGATGATCAAATTGAAGAAAAACTTGAGCAAGGAACGCATCAGTGTGTTACCGCAGCTGGGGACCAACAAGACCTCGTTGAGTTTACAGAGACCGTTGGTAGCACACAAACTGCTAACTCGATTTGCGTATCCCACGGATCAACTCCATTTTTAGTTGCACAATCTGAAACAACCATAGCAGACTCGCCGTATCAGCAGTATTGCTTGGATGTCATCGTTGATAACATCTCGCTCAAGAAATGTACTAAAGCGAAGACCATTCGGATCAAATTTAAGCACCCGAAAGCTTCAAGCACAATAACTGTTGACATTCAGCCCGATAGTCCATTAGGTGAAGATATTATATTGGAAAACGCGAAATGCAAGATGTTCTTTATTTCCACCGAAGATCACGTTCGCAAAATGGTCTACGCGTGGCCTCCCAAACTCCTCCTGACCGACGAACTGGATAACAATCTGACGGAAGAGCTCGATATTTACACGGCTCTGTTTCTCGCGAAGAAACGCTACGATTGCTCGTACATAACCGAGTGTAAGGCTACGCGAACGTACGAGTCGCTCGCGAATGTGAGTATCAGAATGTATCTTCAGGAGTACGGCTTGTCCGTGTTTCCGGATCCGACAGACTATCTACTGTCGCCCCCGATTTTGGACGAGCACATTGCTATACAGGAATTGGGGGATCTGCAGACTTGGAAGGTCAAACAGAAGGCACAGTATACTGCCGATCTAAAGTTGATGCAAAGGCAGCGACTGGCAGCGCTTCAAGATGAATGGACCGAAAAGAAGAATCAAATGGAGAGCAACCTCGCTAAAAGCGTGCAAAAATTCAAGACGCTAACCTCGGAGCTGCAGACTGCCATGAACACGTTGCGCACGAAGAAGGCATTGGAACAAAAGGAGGAGGAAATGACCTTAACGCAAAACTACAATCTGCAAGATCTCGTGGAGAAGAACACCTTGAAATATTCCGAATCGACCAAAGTTGCGCTCATGTCCGCGATAAGTAACTTGGAATACGAAAACAAAAAGCTGAAGCATATCATTGACGATCAGCGAGTTGAAATCGAGCAAATAAAGAAGACGGCCCTCACGAAAGAGCAGAGCACCACGCTCCTGCAGCAGTTGCGTGGGCTCGAAGAGAAGTTTGAGGACACGCAGAAGGCCAAGACGTACTTCAAGGATCAGCTGAAGAAGGCCGTGCGGGAAATTCACGATTTGAAGTCGGAGAATCAAAAGCAAATCAAGGAGAGGATTCACAGTCAACGGATCGAATTGAGCCAACTGCGCCTTGACGATTTGTTGTCCGATCGCTTTCAATAATCGAGCCGGTGGTTAAGCTTAAATGAATGTGTGCATTAAACTAGTTTGTAACCACTACTCCTTTTTATTTAATTTTTCTCAGGACCTCATACTGACCTGGGGAAAGCTGGAAATCGTTCTAAAACCTTAAGATAGTTTTGAAAACGAGTAATCTTTTGGCCCTCAGAAACTTCGAAATCTTACTAATTGCTTCAGTTTTGTGTGTGTGTGCCATCTCAGTTCAATTTGTGGCCAGAGAAAATAAGAAGCAGAAATTATTAAAGTCACTAAATAGTGACTTTAGAAATTATGATATTATAGCGGCATCTACGAGCAGAGGTGATGATTCTCCAAAGAAACAACCTTGTTTCTGATCTTTGGAACTGTGACAGTGACAGTTACAGTATGTGACAGAGGCATTTGACCAGATAGAAGATTCTGAAAGACTTCAAAGGGGAGATTCCAACTGCGGTCGCCCTGTGAGTCAGACTGGAGAAGAAGTATGGCGATGGGATCATTTTTGCTACTGTTAAAAGGAAGACGTCAGTTGACAGCTGGTACAACAACTTGAAGAAGAACAGAAGAGCGCCTTCGCATTGTTAAAACAGCTGCAGCGATCATCCGAGAAGACATCATATCACGCATTTATGCGAATGATTCCTACTCTAAAGTGGACAATTTCTTGGGAGATGCGCAAAACGATATTCCTGACATCTTGCAAGTGTTTTTGACGAATATTGTCACGTCTAAAAAACAACATAAGCCAGAAATATTCAATATAACAAGAGCTCGATTTTTAATTTCGTCAATTCTGACTGGACTTGGATCAATATTCTACAGGATGGTCTAGATTGGATACTTTCTTATGGAAACATCCTTTATTTTAAGAGATACACAAAAATGAACCACAGCGCAAACAGAATTCGGTTATCTCTAATCATTACGCCGCTAAGGGGCGATTCTCGAATTTAGTTGATTTCCTTATTGCCCCATAATTTTCTTATTATTAAAAATAATTGATTTTGGCCAAATCTTTCTTAGAAAAATGTAGAATCCATTGCGATACACAGTTATAATACAGAGTATTTGATTTTTATACTTTTTCATATGGACCACCCTATATATTTTGGAGTTTCTGAAAAGAGCGTAAAATTTCCTAAATTTTGATGTATTCACTTATTATATGAACTTCTATTAAATATTATTTGTAATATTGCATTATACACGGTGTTTCATAATATATGCGCAGGACTTCAGAATGTGATAGCTCGTCCAAAAATTAAAAAACAGTTTCTATTAACCTACCCTCTAAAATGCAAAATTTTCGAGATACAGAGGTTTTGAAATTTACAAAAATTTCGTTTTTGGGAATATCTCCGGAACCGTTTATCGTATAGAAAACAGTTTTTGCAAGCATTTTCTACTTATCTACTTATTATAAGGTATGTTTTGTGTGGTCAAAATTAGTAAAACTTTTAAAGGGGTAATGGGTGTTTTTCTCCCCAACTTCGACGCCTCTGAAAAAAGTACGGTTTTGAGACGCCCATTTGAACCGCCATTGTTTTCTACACAGAAAAGGTTTCCTTGCTCATACGCTCTAAAGTTGACCGTTTTCGGTAAAAATCAATAAGTTGAAAAACATGGTCAATTTTTTTAAATAAAAAATTTTTTTACCAGTTAAACAAAATTGTGCCTTTAGTCTTGATTCTCACTAGGGGTCGTCATACGCCGTGTTGAGTCTGGCTTTATACGTTCTCTTGGTCACCGAACCACTCAAGCCTGACAACTACAAGACTCAACACTGAGGCAGCTTGCGAAGGGGAATAACAGCATATAGAGAGTTTATTGAGTAACACTTTCGTGATGTCCATTCGTGATTCCATAGAGAAGACAGAGTATTCCTCTCAAAAAGCCCTCAAATCTTTCGAAATAGTCGACTGAACAGCTGAACAACCCTCAAAAAACATAAGCAATTTTTGATAGATAAAGGGATAAAGGGACACAAGCCTCAGAATACAATCAGAACTCCAAACTGTAAAGATATGCAAGGTCGTTCTCTTATTGTGCCGTAGTATATTAGGTACATTATAAAGTTATGCAGCGTTATCATTATAAAAACTGGTTGGGTTTTCGATAAATATATTAGAAAGTATAGAATTGGAACAGTACCTATTGTAATCTTGTGATTATTAGACAGTGCACGGTAAAGGTTAAACGTTATACGTGTGGTGGTTTATCTAACCGGGCCTGTGTGGATTTCTCAAAAGTTGAAGCTGAAATTTTAATTGGTAAGTGGAGTTGCAATAATTGTCTACAAATTAGCCACCACAGCACTCTAACTCTGAATTAAATATGGCGGGTGATTCTTAGTCCACTAAAACTATAAAAGCCAAAAAATCTGAGGGTATTGTTCTAAGGGAAATAATTGTAAAATATTTTTTTTACAAAAAGAGCACACGAAAAAGATGCAAACGCGACGCGAATTTCGCGATTTTTTTCCGTTTGCGTTACGTTACGTTGGCAATTTTCCGAGATAACGGATCGACGGATTTTATTCAAACTTTGGATTATTAGGTATACGTAAACTTAATTTTTTTAAATAGAAACGATACTTTGTATTTAATATTCATATTCTACATCTGAAAATAATAAACTTTCGTGGGAAACGTTTTTGCCTATACACTTTTTTGAAGACACTCTTTTAAAAGCGCTATTTTTGGATTGAGCTAGAAAGTTGTTCTGTCAAGAATTTGGCACATTTTTTCCTAATCGAGGAACTATCAGACAAAACCGGATAAATCCATTTTTTATACTTTTGAGATATTGACTAAGAACCTGTCTAGGCCAGGCTTTTAAATTCATCCAGAAAAAAATGATGTAAGTGAAAGGTATGACATCACAAAGTACTTCTACAACATTTTCCTTCCCATTCCATTATTAATATAAAAAATATAGCAAACAAGAAAATAAATTTACCTTATTTATTGAATTTTACAATGTAAAGTTGCTTACTTCAATGCTTTTATGAGCATAAATTATGGATTTTATGCTAAAACAAGTTTATTTTTTATTTTATTTTTTTGTGCGCCGATTTCTGTGATCATGGGCCTATTCTGATCTAAATTCGTTAAAATAATTTTTTTATTACTTTTTATAAAATCATTAACTTTTTTGGTAAACATTTTTTGCTGTTATATACTTACAGTGTGTCTACTTAAGTTGGCGCCATACGGAAAACTTTTTTTTTTGAGTTATTTTTTGTAAAACATCCTGCTTGTTCAAAAACTCTAAATGCACAATTTAGTTTTTTTTTCTTAAAATGCGATGTTTTCAAAGTATTGATGTTGCAAGACAGGTTTTTTTTCAATTTATCCGAAAACGTCGCATTTTCAAAAAAAAACTAAATGGTACATTTAGAGTTTTGAAACAAGTAGAACGTTTTATAAGAAATAACTTAACAACTTAAATAGACACACTGTATATAGGAATAATACTCAAAAATAGTGGTCATGATGGTTATGAATTTAAAATACTTAACAGAAACGCATGAATTAAATTAATCATTTAATGAACGTGAAAAGTCAAAGATATTCGTGTCGTCAACCCCACCACTTGAATATTACACGTTAAAGCTAAAACCACGGTGGTAGAACAAAGTACAATAAACGATAAAAATCACCTTTTATGTTTTAAAATATAAATAAAATAAAAATTGATATCATTTTTAGTAAACAAAATTTATTTAAAGCTTAGAACAAGTAACAAAACCAAACGTTAACTTCATAATAATAACTGCAAATTACACGGTTAAATTAAATGTTGGAAATGAAATTTTCAAACATTAAGTACCCCGGGTTCCCCTACTATGCTATGACTGAAACAATTGATGCAATGCAGGTAAATTTCCGTATGGCCCATTTTAAATAACTCAACGCCTTTACATTGTCTTATGGCCCATCTTAAAAAACCCCCGTGTATATAAACCTTGGAATTAAAACTGCATTAATGTTTTTAAAACCAATCGCAGTAACTATGGATATTTTTAAACAAAAACAAAAGAAATTTTTTCACTTGTCACATCTGTCACAAAATCAGTTTAGTGAACAATTTAATTATAAAAACCACATTGCAACAAAATAATAATTTCACAAACGCAACGTGTTTAAATTTGTCTTAAGTTATAATAATTATACCTGTAACTGTTTTTCATTTGTTTTCTTCGCTTCCTGTTGTAAATTTTATGTCTTTGTTTTAATTTCCACAGCTACTACGATTGGTTCTAAACACATTTAATAATAATAAGAATAAAAAAAATAATAAAAAATAAAGCCAAACGTGCCAAGACAATGAATGTTTAGGTAATTCAGAATAAAAATAGTAAAGTAGGGAGACTAATTACATGTTACCCTATCAACTAAAGGATACTGCAACCGGCTTCTCACAACATCATCGCCCAAAAAACCTGAGAACCCATCCATTACGTGCGTTTAACGAAAGACTAATCTGATCCTTACAGCCTATAATGGGGAGGACCACCTGAAAAAAGCGTATAATTACATTTACTTTAACAAATAAGATTGATTACATAAGCACATCGATTTTACATCTTAGAGGTTACGAAAAAGAATCCAATTTCCGCGGAAAACTTTATCAGCTCGATGAATACAGATTTACCTTGATTTAATTTTACGTCGAACGAATTCGAGATTTCTAGGGAGAATTTTTTTTTCATCCGATCTTAGTCAGCTACAGGGATACGAATTAACCTTAGTGGTATTTCTTTGAAGCGAGTTACCGTTGTGGAAAATTGCTTTATATGAGTACCTCTAGTCGATTAAGCAATTCGATCAATCAACCGAACGAGTAATCGAAAATTTTTGATTGAGAAGTCTATTCGTGTGGATCATTGGGGTGTTAATGTTAAGGAAACGGCTGGCTGTTCTTATCTTGCGTTTCCAACGTTTGAATGAAGCCTAATAAAATCAAGTACGTTAGCGTTTTACTACTCAAATTTATTGCGGTTTTGTTGTAAAGAAGCGACTGCTCGATAATGTGCAGTTTATAGTACGTAATCCTCCATTGTGTAATCAAACAATCAATATACCTACGTGAAGGGTGATTATCGCTCAGCGCGTATCACATAATTTGTATCACTTATACATAGATATATGGTAATAGAGGGAGGAAAATCCTTCCTTTATTTTCATCTCAAATATCCTTTCTACATGGTTTCAGTAACAAAAACCAGAAATTTCAAAACCTTTGTATAATATTAGTACTAGTTTTGTAATGAACAATGGAGGGGTTGTTACTGTTGACCGATTAATTTGTTTTGGTATAAATACAAACACGAAATAAAGTTTTTGCACTTACCAGATCAAAACCGCTATTTAATAATCTATTTCTGAGGCAGAGGTTGTTTATTTGCTTTCAGGGATTACATTTTTATGGATTGATAATGGAAATTCATAATTTTTACTCGTTACAGCCCCCTCAAAAGGAGACCAAACAATTTTTTGTCGTGTCGCAACGATATCGAACCTTTTTTTTCAAATAGCAATCTAAATTTTTTATGAAGTTAATTAAAGAAGGACTTTATTTTTCTGTGGACAACCTACAAAAATTGTGCCAGGTTTTATTACAAAAAAATCTGCGAAAAAAAATGTCAAAGTTAAAAAACTAAAAAAAATTTTTCGCGAAAACGGTTATTATGAATTCGTTAAAATTTTGCGAATGTACATTAGGCATTATAAAGGATGTTAAAAGCTTTTTTTAATAGCACCGTGACGTTATACAACATTTTTTCAAATAACAAGGCAATATTTTTATTAAATTATTCGAAAGGCTTTCTTTTTTGTGTAGAACAAAATTATGCCACGTTTTATTATAAAAAAGCGGAGAAAAAAATGTCGAAGTTACAAAATTATCTAGCAGCTTAGTCAGCGGTTAATGTTTAGGATGGGCGATTGCAGAAGTTCGGTCGTTACATTCTTTTTGGTTAAATGCAAAGAACTTAAGATGAAATATCAATGCCTATGTTAAAATATCAGTGTACATGTATAAATATGATGCAGTTCTTATAATGATTAATTAATATGACAGATTTAAACACAAATCTATGTTAATATTAATACAGTTGAACCTGACCCATCTATATATCATCTGCACCAGGCCGCCGACAAAAAAGAAGGTGCTTTATGTTTATTGACTTTTATAATAAATGCATTATTGTAATAAGAGTTAGTAATAAGTAAAAAAAGTGTGCGAAGACGTTAAACGATGAAGAACGCTTTTTGGTCTGAGCTATGAAACTTTTCTGTTGAGAATTTGGCACATTTTTCTTCACAATTTTAGACCATAGAAATTTCGGTGCTAATTTTAATGAAAACCCTCTAACGGCATCAGATATAGTACCTTATTCCTTCGCCAAACTTTATCACCGACATTAAAAGTGTAATCTCGTCGTCGTAGATTCTTTTCATGAGAATTGGGAAACCGCTGCCTAACTTCATGAAATAAGTGGAAGTTTTGCTAATTCTTTGCATAAACGTCTTTACTATATGGCAAAAGTGTAATATTATTACTATTCAATTAGTCCAGGCAAATTTACTTTTTATAAAAGAAAATTGTTAATGGAGCTTTACTTTCTTCCAGTAACTTTCTCTACATCAAAATAAATAAAATAACAAAAAAAAATCGCGGACAACCGTGTTTTTTGTTTTTTATTGTTCATTTCTGCAAAAATGATTTTCTTTTAACGCGGCTTTTCAAATGAAAATTGTCCTTCAGAGAATTATCGTAGGGAGTTCTATTTGGTGTCATTTTCTTCATTTTATCTATACTTTGTGATGAGATTAAAAAAATTATAGTCCCTACCCCTGTCCCTACCTAAGAAGAAGCTAATAAAACGAAAAAACTCCAAAAACGACTTCAGTAACACTGAATTTTCTAGTCAATATTAATAATGTGTTTAAATTTTGGAATTTGTTCAAAACTCATTTCAGCATTCGATTGTACGGGAAAAAAATACAAAAGAACTGGGTTTGAACAGACACTTTTTTCTCTATAGTATTTGGCGTCATAATAGAGCTTCATATGAATATGATAAATAACAATCTTTTCCAATTTGTTGTGCATTTTTGCAAATTTATTTGTAAAATGTAGCTTTGAAGCTCACTTTGACCGGCCGGCTGGGTGGCTGGCAGCAAATTCGAAATTCACTCAACTGGTGGAGGGTCGTCAGAAATTCTACAGAGATTATTCAACGGAGTTTTAAAGTTTTCCTTGAGTTTAGAAATCCTTCTGATTTCTGGAGAACCAGCTTTAGACGGTCCTCTAACGATTTTATAATCGTTCTTAAAAAACATAATTAGAAAAAGACACTTTAAAATACCTTTCTTGAATAGCTCTTTATAATATTGTTAAAGGTTCTTTCAGATGTTATTAGAGATTTCTTGAAATATTTTAGATGTCAATGAGTAATCAAGGCTTTTTAAAGTTTCAGAAGTTCTTTCGATTTGTCTAAAGTAGGTACCTCAAAAGTCCCTTCTTACCGCGGTGATACAGAGATAATTCAACGATTCTATTTCTATTCTATTACAATAGTATTTTTTTTAATCTTCCAGAGGATGTCTCACAAATTGTGAAATGGATTTCCAACTTTATTTTGTTTGTTTGAAATATCGAATGCCCTCTAACCTTCGATAAGATATACTAAAAATATCATTTGGTAGGGAACTCCGGTTGCACACAAATTCGGAGAATGATCTCTTTCTTGTTCAAAATAACGAATAATATTAGAAATAAATTGCTTACTTTTTCTTGGTAAACCCGATGGCACTTTTGTGTATATACAATTTTTGGCGCAGAATATCCCAGTGAGACTTACAAAAGTTATGTTTCTATATCTGTTCGTTATGAAACTATTAGACGTCAACCACCACAATTTTGATTGACAAGTAACGTAAAAACAAAATAAACCTTTTCACTAACGGTTGTTGTTTTATATTTTAAATAGCGCACAACTCTGGCTTAAGAATCTATATTTTGTGAAATACATTTATCAGTCTAACATAAATACGTAATTACAACGTTTATTGTGAATGAAAATGATTTTTTTAATTTTTTATTAGGTTGGCATAACAATATTCCCCAAAAACAGAGTTGATGACGTGCGCGTGAACTAAGAAAAATCCTACTTTACTAAAAAATAACGAACCAACGCTGATTCGATTTAAAGATCAATTTCATAAAATTGCTATTCTTGTTTCAAATTTAAAAATCGTCCCCCAGTCACTGTCTTTACTGTCTATACAGTGCGTACAGTCCAATCGTAGGTGTCGCTTTTGGGAAACATTTCATGGGCGCTTGCCTTTTACGATACTACAACAAATAAAGCAAGTTATAACACTTTCGTCCGTCGCAATTATCTTACTGCGGATTTGGTATTTATTTTGCACCTAAAGATTGCCAGTTAGTACATATTGTAGCTAGTATTCTAGAAATCGAGAAAGACATCGGGGCGCCACCAGTCGCCATCAAGTCAATAAAAGATTAATCAGTGGCGATAAGGAATGAAGGCGAATGTGACGCATTCTTTCCGGGAAATTCGATTCGAGAATGTCCTGTTGTGTTTAGTTAGTTAGTTTCAACAGCCATTTCGAATTAGTGAAGTTCGTGCTCTTATATGATAAATTTACATGTTATAAATTTGAGTACAAGTGCGTTATAAATTAAACCATTTAAGGACTGTTAGATAAATAAATCAAGTTACAATATTAAGCTTTGAATTATCAATAAAAAAGGCTTAAAGTGCATATCAAGTTTGAATTTTAAAAAGAAGCTATTTGTTAGGTGTCTTTCTTACGGTTGATTTTAGAGAGGTGTTATCGAACGCACCCTTAATATTTAAGAAGACACGTAGTGCAATTTCCATGAGACTAAGTGACTGTTCTGTGAAGGTCGGTTCTCCGCTTGGTAGGTAGATCTCTTACTTTGAAAAGGAATGCAGTCAGCGGACTCCCCTCCGGGCTTTAGTGTAAATACCGCTTTTACTTGTCTTAGGCACATACTCTAAAGCAACATTGGCCCTAAAGAGTGTGAATAACATGCAACAGAGCAAGGAAAAATTTCGTCTAATCACAATGGACCGTAGTGGTCTTATTTACTATTTCTAATGTTTTTTTTTGCACCTTATTACTGAAAAAAGGATGCACGCTGAATAAACAAAAAGTGTGATGGAAAGTTCTTACTTATCGTTTCGGATGCTTCCATAAATGATGGGACTTAATTTTCATATTCAACAACCATCTCCTCATGATCTACCTCAAAATCGAACACTCGAAGTTCTTGGCAGAAACTTATAACAACCCTAAAACTTTCGAGAAAGTCGACGCAAGTTCTGCGTGTATACATATCAGACGTAAATCGTAAGGGGATGACGTATGTTACAAATTAGAGGTCGCTTTGATCGAGTGTGAACATTGACACAATCGAGCGAGGGCATTTAATATAAGTGAATAAGAATCAATTACTCTACATTCTTGGGTATAGAATATTATTAGTATAGTATACAATTTCAAGATCGTTTATTGAATACAAAATCAGTAATAAATAAATAAATAATCACTCTGACAACTTCGGATGGAGATAGCAAGTTTTGAAGCCTCTATTCTCGAAGCTGGACGTTTGCTTCAAGCCAGCTCCTACGTGCATTGAAAGCTTACTGTCGACCATCTTCAGCAAATCCTCCACGTGAGTATCGTGCGCGTGCTCCATAAATACCTTACATACGGCCTGTATGTAAAGAGTTCCATGTACAGGATCTCGATGAGAGACGAAACCTGAAGTAACAGATCAAATTTGTATGCAAATCACCCGCGGAAGTTTACCGGGAACCGTCGAATAGGCGAGCAGCATATCGGATAGGCTCCTTTGATCGGTAGAGAGTGGTACCGCGTCGTACTGGACATCCTGGGCGCTTCCTCTGGTTGCTAGATGAGTGACAGTTACTAAGTAATTGGAAGCTTACCTGCAGCACTGGAAGATGAAGATTTTGGGTTTTGCGCCCAGGTTTTTGCAAAGCGTGCTGTTAAATTGATCGATGATCCACGTGGTTTCGATTAGAAGGCCGTCGCTGCAAAGCACTTGAGTGCTGTCGCTCCTTTCGTGACCAGTACCGTGACTCATAACAATTACGCAACCTATGTCTACTTTTTTTAAGGAGGTACTGTCCCGAAAGGTTTTGATTTTCTTTTCCATATCCTGAAAGTGGATCAGATTAATTGCTTTTCTCATACTGCGATTATATGCAAAGGTTCCCTTTGTTTTTTAGTGGTGACGTTGCCTACAGTTCTCGTTATGCAGCAAAGTGTCTAATGAATCACATTAGCGGGGAGTAATTAGCGATATCAAGAATTGGAGAACAATATTTGTGAAGATTTTCCCGTTTTCAGAATATCTACATCTGATTCACTTGCCAGATATTCCGATACTTCTCAGAAATAATGCTGATGGGTTTTGATACCGTATTTTAAAAACTAATGTAATTCAAGCACAGAATTGAACGATTATTGCATAATTACATCACCAATTTGTTATTTGCAACTTCAATGATACTCAAATATCAAATTTCATTGAAATCAAAATTCCTTTTCGTATCCCCGTCCAGGAATGAGGGTCTTATGGTCGGAATTTGCAAAAAACGACGTAAAAATCTAAAAATCATTCTAGGAACTTCTACTTCAACGCCTGGAAGTTCCGAATGTGAGAGCATGATATTCTAGCGTCGTTTATGCCCATGTCCCGAGGGGGCATCGCGAGAAACTGGACGAGAAGGCGCGTGGAAAGGGACGTTCCTCGGATATTGCCCAGCTGGATACAGAGTTTGGAACCTTGCAACGAAGTCAATTGTTCCGAGAAGTCGATTTCCTGGAGATGGCGGTTTCGGATGAAAACGAGAAGCAGCAGAACCTGGGTAGGAGTACGATGATACAAATGTCGGTAAGTGGTGAGGGAGAATACCTCGAAGAGAACAGTGTTCAAGGAGAACATGATAAAAAACGAGATGACGATGAGCAGTTCACTGCGAAGTGGAGGCTAGTTTTGCTTTAAATGCGTTATATGGGGGATCTACCGGAAGCGAAGTGATTGGATTTTGAGGCAGCGAGCGATGCAGGACGAGACTGATTCTTTGGAGCGCAACGGAACCTAGACTTTGTCGATCCGGAAGGAGGAAACGCAACTGGGTGTTTAAAATAGAGCCAGATAAAGATGGAAAACCAGCACGGTACAAGGCGACGCTGGTCACCAGAGGAGGGATTCGGCCAGAAATGAGGATTTAATTATTTATTTATTTATTTATTAACCCTCTCTTGTTCTGGGCCCTCAATAGGCTTGCGCTAAATTTTCAATGTTCCACAGTATGAAAATGTCTAAAATTACCCTTATTACTTAAAATTTGCAGTTATTAAAGCTCAAATTAATTGGCTCTAACTTTTTTACAGGTTTCCGTTTTATTAATAATGTTAAAAGCACCTCGTATAAACGAAGAAGATGCAAACTTTGATTAATAAACTGGTTTTTCAACGCGACTAGCCACTCCAAAAAATAAAGCAATGTTTTCAACCTTGAAATACTTTCAGAGATTATTTCATGTACAGGGTGTCCTATTAATATAGGTCACAGGCCATATCTATAGAACCGTTAATTGCACAGCTTGGGGAAAATGGTGTTAAAAAAAATTGGACAAGAGAAATCGCTCGATATTATTTTAAAGTTTCTTGGTTTGCCGCTAGAGGGCGTACGATTCATGGCTAGGTACCAATATAAATAGTATAATAATAAAAAATGTATGTAAATAAAGAATGTATGAATTTTGCATCATTTTGCAACAAATATTACTTTATCTTATAAAATATGAGGGGTAGGGGAAGGGGAAGGTCTCTTTAAGGAATTGAATGTAACTTCGGTTTAGGTTAACCGATTCTCACATAATTAGTCTTATTGGAAAGAGTTTTATTTAAGAGTTATATAGAAATTGAAAATTTGTTTAGTACCACAATTCACAATTTTAATTGGAAAAATGTTTGTGCATACAATATTCACTTATGGAAGATCCTCCCCGGAATATTCGCGGTAGAAAAATATCACGTATTAACTACAGGTCGAACGAGCAACATTTGCTCCACAAGGGCATCGCCCTCCTTCTGAGGGAAATTTAGGAACGTTCGGCTACGTAATATTCTGTTTAGAAAATTCTGAAAGGCAGAACTTTCTTTAGACAGATATGCTCTTTGACCATCCCTCTTAGTGTTTCGAAGTGGCACCATGTTCATCCGCCTGTGGAATCTCAGGAGTGAGGGGGGGGGTTCCGAAAATGTTGATTGCTAACGACCGGACCATTTTTTTTAAATCTACTAAGCTCCATGGTTGTGAAAACACGATTAGAATTTTTGGGGTCAAGTACTGGAGCACATGTAAGCCCGTATTCAGGCCCTAAATAACATATTCCAATACTTCTTTGATTTTTTTAGTGTTTTAGCTCCAAACTTGCATAATTTGGCACATAAAGTTTTTATGGCAATCAGAGGTATAATCTCAGCCCTTTCAGTGCGGGTGGCTACCCGTTCGGGTGCCGCGAACATGCTACCTCATTTACGGTTTAAATTACTGGACTGTCAGCCCTCTTGCAATGCGAAAAAGGGGCAAATTATGGCCAACTGCTAATTAGGGTTAAAATAGAGGTCTGACTTCACCCCCACTTCCTGTACCAGCACAAAATTCAGCTGTTGTTTGTTGATGATGTAATCCTAACTGTGCAACCGATTCTATATCTTGAGGGGGGTCAAGTAATTAGTTAGGGTTTGTTGTGTAAGGTGTATAGACGTACTTTGAAGCCTGGAATCACTCTTCCGACAACGTAGTGAAGGCATTTTCATTCTTCACTGCTACTGGCAACCAGTCAGAACTGAATTTCGTGTGAGTATCAGGGGGAGGGGTTGGGTTCAGAAGATCAATAACTCCGATTGGCAGTTAACCATAATTTGAACGTTTTTCTTATAGAGACTGTGTCCACGACGATGGCCCAATGAGGGAAGAGTTGCGCAATTATACAGTTACAGGTTACGAATACAACGATATGCGGCACACAAAAAAACAAAAGTTGGAAACTCTGTTGGTTTCAACAGGATGGTGCACCCACGTACAACGCCCTATTTGTGCTAGAATACCAGACCTATCGGAGAAACTTTCCAGAAAATTTGTCCGACAGCTGGAAAATTTCTCCGATAGGTATTCTCGCACAATTAGGGCGTTGTGCGCGAGTGCACCATCCTGTTGAAACCAACAATTTCCAATTTTTGTTTTTTTTTGTGCCGTACACCATTGTATTCGTAATAAAACGATGATGATTTCTCCGAAACGAAACGTTGTATTGAAAATCTCTCAACGGGGTTAAAATAGTGGGAATCAAAAAAGTGTTTGTTATTTTTTTGTAGCTGTTCAAATAACAAAAATTGAATCAGCAAATTTCGGTTTTTCTGGAATATTTTCTTTAATTTATTTAATAATAATCTTTAAAGCATGGTACTAACACTTTAATTGCGCAACTTTTCTTTAATTTGGTCACTCTCGTACCTTCTATGGTTTCCAAGATTCCCATGATAGACATCCTCATCTTGGATACGGTGTATAGTCCCGCCACCGCAAATGCAGCACCCAAAGCGGTAAGTAACCCGCACTGAAAGGACTCAGGTTACACCGCTGAGCCCCATAAAAACTTAATTTCATGTGTTCAAACAATTGGCTGGTTAGTGCCTGAATGTGTAAGCAACCCCTAATCATATGGGGTTGCCTTTGCCTCAGTAGTCGACTCAAAATAATCTAAACGGGTTTCATTAGCTTTTTAAGCGCGCACTTTTTGCTAAACTCCCAGACTACTTTGCTATAGTTAGGGAGGAACTTATCTTTCGCAATGGAGTATAGGGGTGTTGTCATCGAATCTCTTTGGACGAATGTTCCTATATTGGATTCTTAGAGTGAATATTTTGAGGGCGAACCGCTTTACGGACAATCTTTATGCAAAAGAATAGATTTTGCGTTAATTAACTACAATCAGTTAGTTCAGTCACGACCACACAGACTCATTATAGATCAAAGGGCAGCACTTTTTGACTTTCACCGGAAAATTTTGTTCATAAAAACTGCCAGCAAAGGGAAAAGCGCGCAAATTTCATACAACGGCTGTCGGCCACTTTTACAAAGAGAGAGAAAATTTAATCGCGTGCGCTTGACGTCGGTCGTTTAATTTACGGATAATCGAGACTTACCGTTTTTGTGAGATTTTGATGCCTTATAACTTCAAATCCGATCTCCTGGAAAAGCTTTGTTAAGTTGGCGTCGTCCAATTCGGCGCCCTCCCTCTCGTGCCTGTCGTTAATGAACTTAACGTTATTAATGAGCAGAAGTTTCCCCCGGTGCTTTGATCGAGTTCGGTATACAGGTACTTTGGATTCGTTGCAGTCGTCGTAAAATTTTGCGCTTTGTTTGACTGAGACATTCAATTTGCAGTCAAGATCACTGATTCCAGGGTTTGCTACAAGGTTTTTGACGTAGACATTTCGGGGTGGTACGGGTGAAATTGGTTTATTGTAGTTAAATTTGTTGTTGCTTGTCGAAGCACTATGAGCGGTTGTCAGCGGTTGAAAATTGGGGGAACAAGCGGAACGGTAAGGACGCGGCTGATAGGTTTTCGGGAACGTTTTCGCATCCGTTGCCATTTTTGGTATTTTGAAGTCGAATATGGGACCTACAATTAAAACCTGAAGTTAAGGGTAACAAATCACTGCCCGAAAGACCTTGCGTTTTTATGTTATTCAGGTCAAACGTGGGGGAGCTCGACACCACCTGCACTTCCGATGAATGCGAGGTTCTAAAAATATTGCAAATCAGTTGCCCAAATTGTCCAAATTAATACTTACGAAGAACTTTGGCGCGTCATGGATGTTGATGATGTCGTCACGGTACTTTCGCCATTTTTTGTGATCGTCAAGCTGACCGAAAACAATGAATTAATTTGCAGATAACGTGCATGTAGAAGGTTAGAGATGAATCACGTTTTACATATTTAGGTTATGATTTACTTATCAACGAAATTGAAACTATTTAACTTACCTTTTAGATACGGACGAAGTTTCCTTCGACTTCGAGGACTTCGATTTTTTTGAAAAAAACGAAAGCGGCATGTCGCTCACAGTTACTTAACTAATTGTACTATACGCTATCACAGTCTACAATAGACAACCATATTGGAACTGCCACTTAAAAAATGCGAGATAACAATTATGAAGGTATCCTGTTATCTTCGATGTTTGTTTAAGTTTCACTTTGCGCAGGTCAGAAGTGAGTATGAGACATCACACAAAGAACTTCATTGTTGGTTGTTTTTTCTCAACAATTGAAAATCATGGAGCCCTTGATCTTGGTATCATTAAAATTTGTAATATTAGGTACATAAAAATTAACTCATATAAGTACTAAAACACTCATTTCTGTATTTGTTAATGCATAACTGCTTTTCTTTTTTATCATTCTCGTTCAGCTTCACGTTTTTTTTACTTATGCCATAACCCAGGATATTTGTACCCAAACTTCTCGCTAGACGCACACATCGCCAAAAACAAAATATTACAGGTCATAAATTCGGTGAAACGATTTTGCCCGAAAGTAAAATTTTTGTTCAGAAAAATACGAAGAACTATATCGTACAATACCGGTAGAACCATTTTTTGAAAATTGCCTAAGAGGTGCAAGTTGAATCTAGGTTGCTGCTATCATATCCTATTCAAAGTTTCTTGTAGCCATACAAGTGGAAAAACCCAAAAATGTCATTTTCGAGAATGCGCTGGCGTTAATTTATTGTCAATGATATCAAGAAATGGTTTTAACAAACATCTAGTAATTGTTCTCAGCTTGCTCATATAATAGTTTTATGACTTGTGGGTTTCGAGTAAATCACATCAGCTTTCTTATTTTTTATGGGCGCCATATTTGATTTTTATGTCACTCAATAGAGAAAAAAATTACAAAACCAAAATACTTACTATTTCATTTAGGAATTAATCTTCAATTTTTGCCTTGAAGTTTACAATGTATTTCTTACGGCAATAATTCCATGGCTGTGTTGATTTACTATGCGAGAAAATCATTGAACTGTATACTAACGTAACTGGAACGGTTGCGCTATAACAAATAAATGAGGCAAATAAATTTGTAGGCAACCCGCAGTAGTAAAGGGTATCTGTCTCTTTTTATCTTATTACTTTAAACGATATTTATCTTTATCCTGAGTGAATATGCTTAATTGTAAAATCTTTTTGTATTTTAAATTGATAATTCATAAATAAACTAGTCTATTGAATACTTTTGTATGTTCGCAAACATTTAGACCATTTAAAATTAAGTTTAAAGTTGTTTTTTTGATGCATATAAAAGTATGGGTTTATAATGTCTAAAATTTTCTCTTTTATCAGTATTTTTGTTGAAATTGTCCTACTTTGTAGGTGTATGATTTATAATTTACAAAAAAGATGAATTTTTTAAAATGCACTTATTTTAAATACACACATTTACATAATACCTATAGTTTATACATTTAACAATTATTAAATAAAATTAATTTATTCATTTTTTGCCGAACTGTTGCAGATTTTCCATGAAATTCTAAATTTTTTAATTTGGAATGGTGGTGCATTCTGCATTTCAAGAAGACATCCACTATTTTCCGTATGATCTGAATTTCATGGGAATCTTCAGCAAGAAACTCTTCTGTTACTGGATGCGTTGGCTTAAAGATGTGAATCTTTGCTGAAAAATTGTGAATTGCCGCGTTTGTTAATAAAAGTTTCAGATTGTAGGTATTTTTTAAAACACCTCCTTGTTCGATTAGAAGGCGAAACTGTTTTTCAACAAAGTTCACAATCTCATAGACTACTTTAGAAGAGTAAATTAAGCCTCCTCTAGTAACATGGTTCACAAATTTTTTATATATTTCATCTGAAGCAGAATAACTATGGTCTAGTAAGTCATTATTTTTATAGACTAATATTTCTATACAATGGTTACATGTTGCTTTTTTAACTAGATTTTTTACTATGTATCCGGAAATGTAGAAAATTACATTTTCTTGAAAATCTGTCAATTTCACATTTGCCAAATCCTTTATAAAGTTTTGAATCTGAGAAAGTTCCTCACCAGAATCTTGTGCTATTTCTTTTCTGTGCCTCTCCTCTGACCTGAACTCAAAAGATGGAGTAGAGTATGTCGCAAAATCGCTACAATTAGCACTAACACTTGGAGTTATCGAATTTCGAAATATTAGTTGTCTAAGAGCCCACTTCAACTGCTGACTATTGGGATTGTTGTTCCAACCTCCCCTACTTCGAATGCATGAAAAGAAGAGCTCTAGATGGTCTTGTGAACATTTGTATGTTAAAAAATATGAAAAGGGCTCTTTATTTAAGTTAAATAAATCTTTAGCTAAACCAACTATACCTTCCATCGTTAAAATGAATCCAACTGCAAATGTTTTACGTTGATGATGAAGTAAAGAAATATTATTCACTTTTAATGATTTTAAATAGTCTTTAGTTTTGTTAAATATTTCTTCATAATATTTTAATGACTGAGGTCTGATAGGTGCCTTAAAACCCCTTCCATATGGATTTCTCGAATTTAGCATATCAAATGCCCTGTCTATAAATCTAATAAATTCTACAGTAGCAGCACTTTTTTGGAAATCAGGAACTTCACATTGTTCTAAATATTCAATAGCATCTGCTACTCCGCTGCTTAAAGTTTGAGCTGCTAGACGCACATTCATTCTTTTATTTTTATAATTAATATGGGTTGCTGTTAATGCATTAGCTAATGTTAAGTTCTCCGAAAATTGCATATTGTCAAGTGCCTTAATATATTCCCATTTAACTTCTACTGCATTTGAATTTAAATTAATCTCAGCTAATGCATTTCTAGCCAACTTTAACATATGACAAATATCTAATAAGCAATACACTTTTACATTATTTGTGCAAGGATGTAAAAAATAAGGAATTAAATTATCGGCTAAAACATTACAACCTAACTCATTAAATGTTCTAATGTTTGTCTGAGTGCCATCTGCTGTTATGGATCTGACTACAATACCACTTTCATATAAACTTCTTAAACAAGATGTTATTATCTGAGTTTGTAGAAAGGCGTCCGATGTAGTTATGAGAAAATAGGCAACAGGGCATTTAAAATTGTTCTTATAACTAACAATTTGCACAAATAAAGCTTCAGTAGCTGGCATCTCAAAATCCACTTCAACAATACCCCCATAATTTACATTTCCAGTAAATTTCCCATTACTATGGTCCCAAACCACTTGCTTCCTAATTGACATTCCATCTAAGATTAGTCCACAATTTTTCAAGAAGGGCTTGTTGTGCACTTCTTCCTTCAAATAATCCAACACCTCCTGTAATATTCCTGGCTCACAATTTACAGTACTTAGCCATTTCCGAATAGTGCGTCCATTTGGTAAAATAAAATATTGTTTTAAAAAATTGTAGGCCTTCGGGGAATAAAAATATAGAGTATGAGCAAATTGTTTCATGACTGACGAATATCTGCGTTGTGTTGGATTTACTTCCTTACTGTTTTTTTGTAAAAGAACTAATTCTAAGGGTAGACCTATAAAAATTGACGTTTTTAGAACTATAACTGAAAATAATTTTAAGTAAAGAATCTCACCTTCAAAATAGTTTTTTAATACAGCATCTAAATTAGTATTGCTGTGTCCACTCTTTGAAATTTCATTAATTACTTCTTTCATAGAGGATAATTTTAAGTCCCTTCTTCTAACCTTTTGCTTCAGGGTTTTGATTTGCCGTCTTAATGCAGTAACTGAACTACTTGCCAATGTCTGAGTTCCACAGTCTTTAGAAGTGGCTACATATGCTGTCGATGTAGATGGTGGACAATCTATATCCATATGTTCTGCTTTACTGGCAGTTATGTTAGGCTAAAACAAAATAATTATTTTTTAAAAATCGCCTTCCAAAACAATCGCATAAAATATCTACCTGTTTTTTTACAATGGTTCTTCTTGATTTACTTGGTTTCAGTAAATGCTGAGGAAATGAAAATACTGATGGAACAGCATCTGCTTTAAGTAGTTTCAATGTACATCCTGGCTTATCTTGGTAGTCGGAAGGAAGAAAGTGCGCCCCACAAAGCTTACTGGTTTTAGAGGGATACCAATTTTCTCTCCGAACTGCGTTTTTCCAAAGTTCTAAGATTGCTGGGCGTTTCAATGGGAAACTAAAAAATAACATATATGTCGTTAATTAATACATACATTAATATAATTTAACTAAATGTACCTATTGTGCTTATATGCACCGTCAAAATTAAGTCACGCTTAAAGTTAAGTGGAGCTTAAAAGCGTTGGTACCGATTGTTGAGACAATAATTGGTATGGACTTTAAGCTTCACTTAACTTTAAACGTGGCTTAATGTTGACGGTGCATATAGGCCTTAGACATTTAGTACTTTTTTAAAAGAAAAACATTATTCTATATTGTTTAATTAGGCTATAGTTTGACTACTACATATAAATCAGATAATAATTTATGCAAATACTTACAGATGGAACGGAATTTGCTTTTCTTTGCTATGTTCATTACTGCACTTAACAGCCACACAATGATGCACCATTTTCGAAAACAGGCACTACACAAAATATTAATAATTTCACAAGATGAACTCTGTTCTAATTATGCACAGCAAACAAAACTCTGTGCTACTCAGAATAAAATAAAAAAGCGTCCTAACCCCCAAATTTGGGTATACTTTTGATGCCGGTAGAAATTTACAATCTACCTGTGCGAGTTGAGAAGAGATGGATATCCTTTAGTATAACGATATCTTTCTCTGCGCTTGACGACACACACCCGCCGGTATAAGATATACGGACGAGGCCCTTCCAGATACGTTAGTAGTATACAGTTCAATGGAGACAATAAACGAATTAATTTGGTTTCAATCACAATTAGCCATGGAATTATTGCCATAAGAAATAACGGGCGATCAACAACGAGTGGCGGTCAAGTCGCCTTTGGAAGTTGGATTTCTCATGTAAACAAAAATTCCAAAGGTGACTCGACAAAAACTCGTTTTTGATCGCATAGTACATTGCAGACTTTAAGGCATAAATTAAAGATTAATTCCCAAATGAAATACTAAGTCAACTTCTCCTATCGCCAGGGAAAACTCACTTACCTGGCTAATAATGTAAAATACGATTCCCACTCACCCTTATATGAGTGTATTTGATTGATTTTAAAGGCGACATCTTCGAGCTTTTGTTTGATTCAGATTCGGAAAACGAAACATTTGGAATATTTGAAATAAATATTTGTGTTGGTCCCCTCCATCGCCCTTTTCTTTTCACACAATCTTATAATACGCTTCTAGAGAAATCTCTATGGGTACAGTAAAATTATGACTCATCCATGGCTTCCATTCTCTATTACAGAAAACAAATTATTCCAATTAGACATTTCAAAAATACGATACTACTAATTAGTAACTTCATGTATTTATATTATAGATAGTGAATGTTTTGCAGAAACGGCACATTGTTAGATTTGCCATTGATGTCAAGTACCTACTCGTATTTATTTACAGAAACGCGAAGCTCGAACTTCCAACACCAACTTAAACTCATTTCTTGTTTCAGACCCTGTGATCGTAATGTGAAAGACGTGGAATTAATAGCGACCCGATTAAGGAGAGTGGAACAATTGTATAAATTACCGAATTCGGTATTACAGCAGCTAGCTCTTTGTGGATATTACGAAGACCTGGAAAAGGGAGTAACATGTAAGTAGTAGCATTTTCTTTTCACTATACGTTCACGTAGCTACCTTCATTAAAATTGCATACGTATCATAATTATAACGAAACCCTTAAGATGTTTCCCTTATTACGAAACCGTCTACGTAATTAGTTTTACCCACCTAAGGGAATAACGTAGGTACCTCAAAGATGCGGTATGCGTATTCCCTCTTCGCAGTGTAGGATAGAGGGATAACTTAATTCGGTAGTAAAAAGAAAGCGAAGTTGTGATTGTAACTAACTCGTTTATCTTTTATAATAATTGAATTTCGTACTCATTTCTCATGCGACATTCGATGAACGCCAATCGCCGCGACTAATTTAAATAAACTTTTAAAATTCGCGATGGCGTTCACGTGCAAAATATTGAGAAATAAAACGATTCTTTTAGCTCAATACCGACAGCAGCGTGTACAAGGATTCAATTACATTTGCGGCCTTTAGCGAAGAAATTTTTACACGCTACATTAGATAAACGTAATTCTCTTTATGGGGGAGCAAAATTTTGAGATACGTGCATTATTTTTAATGATCTCGTGCGTCTTAAGTGGCGAAATTTTTACTTTTCTTGTCGACATTATAATTACATCTTTTCGTTTTTCTTCGTTTAATGCTTTCAGCGATAAAGAGAATCCGGCACTTCGAAAATAATCTTCCCTTACAACTTTAAGCCCCTTACATTGTTGTGTGCATGCGGAAGTTAATTTCAGAAATCCTGAATATTTAAATAACGCTTTGTTTCCATTTCGAACACTCGAGACTTATTCCAATCGCACATATTTCCGCAATATCTCAAACTAAAATGATGCCCACTTAAATTTTCTCATTACCTGTACGGAAACTTGCTAGTCACGTACACCAATTTCCTTCAACTGCCGTACTTTACTTCACCTTTAAAATTAATGCGATGAAATAATAAGGGTAAGTGGAAAAGTGTGTCTTCCTTAAGCGAACAAAGGGTAGGTCAGATGTAGTCGTATAAATTGCAGACGTGTTTTTGGTGATTGATAAACAACAGTTTATTAAGAAACGTAAGTAACAATGTACGCATTTATTTGAGAGGGACTAGGATTGATGGTGTAGAAGGCGAGATAAATTGGGCGTACGTTTTCTGTTGATATTGAAGAGGTACATCGCTGACTCAATTTAGATTCCCTTTTTGGACCTCTTTCGACTTTTAGTTTGGGTAATCTACTACATCTGCCTGTGCCAGAAGTTTCTACCCTTACGCTTACTCGAGGGGGTTGATCACGTATTTCCTAGTAAAATCAAATACTTCCACTGTATATAATGTACCTGAACAGACTATATCCATATGTATCCCTCCCCTCCTCGGATAGCACACCCACATCCCCTTTCTTCGACCACCAGCACTACCAAGTCAAGGGTCGCTCTGTTTCTATTCAAATTAATTTGTAGCACATTATATCTAAATTAAGTTGAAATTCCTAAAAATTATGTTAAAATTCGTCTTCAATTTTGCTAATGTCCAAACTCACTAAAAATTAGGCCGAAATCCGCATCAAATGCAACTAAAATTCTTGTTATAAGCAAATTTAGTGGAAATTCATTACAAATTATGTTAAAATTCGTTTCAAATTTTGCTAATGTCCAAACTCACTAAAAATTTGGAAGAAATCCGCGTCAAATGCAACTAAAATTCTTGTTATAAGCAAATTTAATTGAAATTCATTACAAATTATGTTAAAATTCGTTTCAAATTTTGCTAATGATCAAACTCACTAAAAAGTAGGCCGAAATCCGCGTCAAATGCAACTAAAATTCTTGTTATAAGCAAATTTAATTGAAATTCATTACAAATTATGTTAAAATTCGTTTCAAATTATGCTAATGACCAAACTCGCTAAGAATTAGGCCGAAGTCTGCGTCAAATGCAACTAAAATTCTTGTTATAAGCAAATTTAGTGGAAATTCATCACAAATTATGTTAAATTTCGTTTCAAATTTTGCTAATGTCCAAACTCACTAAAAATTAGGCCGAAATCCGCGTCAAATGCAACTAAAATTCATGTTATAAGCAAATTTAGTTGAAATTCACTACAAATTATGTTAAAATTCGTTTCAAATTTTGCTAATGTCCAAACTCACTAAAAATTTGGACGAAATCCGCGTCAATTGCAACTAAAATTCATGTTATAAGCAAATTTAGTTGAAATTCACTACAAATTATGTTAAAATTCGTTTCAAATTTTGCTAATGTCCAAACTCACTAAAAATTAGGCCGAAATCCGCGTCAAATGCAACTAAAATTCATGTTATAAGCAAATTTAGTTGAAATTCACTACAAATTATGTTAAAATTCGTTTCAAATTTTGCTAATGTCCAAACTCACTAAAAATTTGGACGAAATCCGCGTCAATTGCAACTAAAATTCATGTTATAAGCAAATTTAGTTGAAATTCACTACAAATTATGTTAAAATTCGTTTCAAATTTTGCTAATGTCCAAACTCACTAAAAATTAGGCCGAAATCCGCGTCAAATGCAACTAAAATTCATGTTATAAGCAAATTTAGTTGAAATTCACTACAAATTATGTTAAAATTCGTTTCAAATTTTGCTAATGTCCAAACTCACTAAAAATTAGGCCGAAATCCGCGTCAAATGCAACTAAAAGTAATGTTATAAGCAAATTTAGTTGAAATTCACTACAAATTATGTTAAAATTCGTTTCAAATTTTGCTAATGATCAAACTCACTAAAAATTAGGCCGAAATCCGCGTCAAATGCAACTAAAATTCTTGTTATAAGCAAATTTAGTTGAAATTCACTACAAATTATGTTAAAATTCGTTTCAAATTTTGCTAATGTCCAAACTCACTAAAAATTAGGCCGAAATCCGCGTCAATTTCAACTAAAATTCATGTTATAAGCAAATTTAGTTGAAATTCATTACAAATTATGTTAAAATTCGTTTCAAATTTTGCTAATGACCAAACTGACTAAAAATTAGGCCGAAATCTGCGTCAAATGCAACTAAAATTCCAACATTATGTTAAAATTCGTTTCAAATTTTGCTAATGACCAAACTGACTAAAAATTAGGCCGAAATCCGCGTCAAATGCAACTAAAATTCTTGTTATAAGCAAATTTAGTTGAAATTCATTACAAATTATGTTAAAATTCGTTTCAAATTTTGCTAATGACCAAACTCACTAAAAATTAGGCCGAAATCCGCGTCAAATGCAACTAAAATTCTTGTTATAAGCAAATTTAGTGGAAATTCATTACAAATTATGTTAAAATTCGTTTCAAATTTTGCTAATGACCAAACTCACTAAAAATTAGGCCGAAATCCGCGTCAATTGCAACTAAAATTCATGTTATAAGCAAATTTAGTGGAAATTCATTACAAATTATGTTAAAATTCGTTTCAAATTTTGCTAATGTCCAAACTCACTAAAAATTAGGCCGAAATCCGCGTCAAATGTTAAAAGTTATAAGCAAATTTAGTTGAAATTCATTACAAATTATGTTAAAATTCGTTTCAAATTTTGCTAATGTCCAAACTCACTAAAAATTAGGCCGAAATCCGCGTCAATTTCAACTAAAATTCATGTTATAAGCAAATTTAGTTGAAATTCATTACAAATTATGTTAAAATTCGTTTCAAATTTTGCTAATGACCAAACTCACTAAAAATTAGGCCGAAATCTGCGTCAAATGCAACTAAAATTCTGGTTATAGGCAAATTTAGTGGAAATTCATTACAAATTATGTTAAAATTCGTTTCAAATTTTGCTAATGACCAAACTGACTAAAAATTAGGCCGAAATCCGCGTCAAATGCAACTACAATTCTTGTAATAAGCAAATTTAGTGGAAATTCATTACAAATTATGTTAAAATTCGTTTCAAATTTTGCTAATGATCAAACTCACTAAAAAGTAGGCCGAAATCCGCGTCAAATGCAACTAAAATTCTTGTTATAAGCAAATTTAGTGGAAATTCATTACAAATTATGTTAAAATTCGTTTCAAATTTTGCTAATGACCAAACTCACTAAAAATTAGGCCGAAATCCGCGTCAATTTCAACTAAAATTCATGTTATAAGCAAATTTAGTTGAAATTCACTACAAATTATGTTAAAATTCGTTTCAAATTTTGCTAATGTCCAAACTCACTAAAAATTAGGCCGAAATCCGCGTCAATTTCAACTAAAATTCATGTTATAAGCAAATTTAGTTGAAATTCATTACAAATTATGTTAAAATTCGTTTCAAATTTTGCTAATGACCAAACTCACTAAAAATTAGGCCGAAATCTGCGTCAAATGCAACTAAAATTCTGGTTATAGGCAAATTTAGTGGAAATTCATTACAAATTATGTTAAAATTCGTTTCAAATTTTGCTAATGACCAAACTCACTAAAAATTAGGCCGAAATCCGCGTCAATTTCAACTAAAATTCATGTTATAAGCAAATTTAGTTGAAATTCATTACAAATTATGTTAAAATTCGTTTCAAATTTTGCTAATGATCAAACTCACTAAAAATTAGGCCGAAATCCGCGTCAAATGCAACTAAAATTCTTGTTATAAGCAAATTTAGTTGAAATTCACTACAAATTATGTTAAAATTCGTTTCAAATTTTGCTAATGTCCAAACTCACTACTAAAAATTAGGCCGAAATCCGCGTCAATTGCAACTAAAATTCATGTTATAAGCAAATTTAGTTGAAATTCATTACAAATTATGTTAAAATTCGTTTCAAATTTTGCTAATGACCAAACTCACTAAAAATTAGGCCGAAATCCGCGTCAAATGCAACTAAAATTCTTGTTATAAGCAAATTTAGTGGAAATTCATTACAAATTATGTTAAAATTCGTTTCAAATTTTGCTAATGTCCAAACTCAATAAAAATTAGGCCGAAATCTGCGTCAAATGCAACTAAAATTCTGGTTATAGGCAAATTTAGTGGAAATTCATTACAAATTATGTTAAAATTCGTTTCAAATTTTGCTAATGACCAAACTGACTAAAAATTAGGCCGAAATCCGCGTCAAATGCAACTAAAATTCATGTTATAAGCAAATTTAGTTGAAATTCATTACAAATTATGTTAAAATTCGTTTCAAATTTTGCTAATGACCAAACTCACTAAAAATTAGGCCGAAATCCGCGTCAAATGCAACTAAAATTCTTGTTATAAGCAAATTTAGTGGAAATTCATTACAAATTATGTTAAAATTCGTTTCAAATTTTGCTAATGACCAAACTGACTAAAAATTAGGCCGAAATCCGCGTCAATTGCAACTAAAATTCATGTTATAAGCAAATTTAGTGGAAATTCATTACAAATTATGTTAAAATTCGTTTCAAATTTTGTTAATGTCCAAACTCACTAAAAATTAGGCCGAAATCCGCGTCAAATGCAACTAAAATTCATGTTATAAGCAAATTTAGTGGAAATTCATTACAAATTATGTTAAAATTCGTTTCAAATTTTGCTAATGTCCAAACTCACTAAAAATTAGGCCGAAATCCGCGTCAATTGCAACTAAAATTCATGTTATAAGCAAATTTAGTTGAAATTCATTACAAATTATGTTAAAATTCGTTTCAAATTTTGCTAATGACCAAACTCACTAAAAATTAGGCCGAAATCTGCGTCAAATGCAACTAAAATTCTTGTTACAAGCAAATTTAGTGGAAATTCATTACAAATTATGTTAAAATTCGTTTTAAATTTTGCTAATGTCCAAACTCAATAAAAATTAGGCCGAAATCTGCGTCAAATGCAACTAAAATTCTGGTTATAGGCAAATTTAGTGGAAATTCATTACAAATTATGTTAAAATTCGTTTCAAATTTTGCTAATGACCAAACTGACTAAAAATTAGGCCGAAATCCGCGTCAAATGCAACTAAAATTCTTGTAATAAGCAAATTTAGTGGAAATTCATTACAAATTATGTTAAAATTCGTTTCAAATTTTGCTAATGTCCAAACTCACTAAAAATTAGGCCGAAATCCGCGTCAAATGCAACTAAAATTCTTGTTATAAGCAAATTTAGTGGAAATTCATTACAAATTATGTTAAAATTCGTTTGTATAGTATGTGCTTAGTAACATAGGATTTCCATTTGCTGTTTCGCAATTTCGAAACGCCTAGGGATTGAATTATCATATTAACGAATACAGTGTGGTTAGTAGGTCCCTATAGGGGAAGTGGTGCAAGTAATCTTTAAGGAAGGAAGAAGGTTAAGGGAAGCAAGTGGGTGGGATGAAACAGTAACGTGATTGTATGTTTGTACGCGTTCCTCTTTACTGTGTGCTAGTTTCTGACGAAGGTGTGTTGATTTTTTTAAAATTTTTTCTTTGTGTACATTCTTGATAATTATTTTACTATGAATAACTGGTAACAATAGTACATTATATACCAAGGTAAAGAAGTTTAGTATTATTGCCTGAGCACCAAGATCTAAAGATCTAACCGTTTATTGAGCGAAATTTCGGGTTGTGATTTCAAAGGGTGTGATGAGAGCTATGTAGAAAAAGGTAAGAAAGATTTTCAAATAATCCTATCATTAAAAATCGCAGTGGAAACTCTCCCTGCGCTCTTCTCCTTGATAATTTCAATAGGGTTGTAGGACAATAATTCGCTCCCGGGCAATTCACGCCAGGATAATTCGATTCCGGACAATTCTCTTCTAGGAGAAATCGCTCTTAGGATAATTCGCACCTGGATGATTCCCTCCCGGACAATTCGCTCCCAGAACTCTCTCGGAAAAAATGCATAATGAGATTACATGGTTTATGAAACATTGGTTCATTAGATTAAATTTTCACAAAATTAAGAGAAGTCAAAAACATTTAATTTCAGTTCAAGTAACCGATTTTTCAGGAAGCGAATTTTCCGGACGCGAATTGTTCAGGAGCGAATAATCCGGGCTCAAATTGTCCGCACACTTTTTGAGAGATATAGTGGTAATTTGAACTGAAGATAATTTAGAAACGTTACTCACACAAAACCATTGAAATACTATATGAAGAAGTGAAAAATTCGAGCAAAAAACGAAAAAACAGTTTTTCCGGTTTTTCTAAGAAAATTGGAGGTTATGTGAAAATAGTGCAGATACAAAAGTTGTTCATTTGATTTATTCTGTATAACTTTTACATTGAACATTTTGGTCTAAAATTAATAGTTTTGCAAAATACCAATTTCCACTCCTTTCAACACCCGGGACTTCACCCGCGGAAAAATTCAGCTGTTTTTTTTGTCAAAAAATATTATATAGCCTGGACTAATACGGGGAATTCCGTCTGCTGAAGTAGCCGAACGATTTGCAGTCAATAATAACACGGTGAAAAATGATAGGTACGATGAGGATCCACACAGAAATTAGTTGCAAAGTTATGGAGTACCTACCAGGTTTATTTATTAATTTAATATGTAATTTAAAATTTGAATACCCGTCCTCGGTATTTTTAATCCAGCTTTTAAAAATATCAATATACTCCGATAAAGTTTTCCAAATATGCCAATCTAAAAATTGCTTTATGAAATTAATTTAGCTTAAATTTGACGGCCCCTTTTCAGTTTCCAATACGAACCAACGAAAACAAAGCTTACCCTATTGACCAAAATTCATCATTAAGCATTTATGTGAACCCGAATCAGACAAATTCATCGCAAGATACCCCGAGATCAGGTACGCATTTTTGTGCGCCATACCTCTCACACGACTGAGAAATAAACATCCTGCTCTAATCCAATTTAAAATATGATCGTAGGGGCTTTGGAGATATATTTCATCTCGAAACACTCCTGGATTTTATTACGACCGGCGCTCTTGTTTTGACGCAATCACAAGCATAAGGCGAAAGCTCCTATGCGGCGATTGAAAGTGGTTTTATACTCGAGGTAGGAATACACAAACGCCAAAAAACCATATGTGTGTATAGAATCGACGATTTTTACGTTGTCTGCACGCGATTTAGTACATTTCTATACGTGAGACGAGAAACCGCCCCTCTTCAGGACGAAAAACTTATTGAAATTTATGTAACTCGGAAAGGAACGTAACGTCACGCCTGCACGCAAATTTTCTAATCGAACGCGTACAATAATTAATCTTGCTCGAAACTCTGTAAATGTCGAAACGCATCATTCATTTTCCTGTACCTTTATTTCGCTTCGAATTTTTCCGATGAGAAACGACTTATTTTTATTAGTTTTTTTGGGCGAAATACGCTTTCTTGTCACTAGAAATGTCGACGTTAACTTGCGTTCTAACGAAAAAATTGATTTGACGATTTTACTATCTTTCTTAGTGTTTTGCGTGCAATTTAGTAAAAGTTTTCTCTTAGTTTTACATAATTTTGCCTATTGAACTTTTTGTGCACTGATATTTTGCCAGTCCAATGCTTAGAGAACAAATCCTAGAGCCCAAACTGGAAACAATACGAGTTAGTAGTGGATTCAGGCAAGGAGTAGGTAGTTATAAACTAAGCAAAAGGAAGCGCTTGACTTTCGTCTCGAAAGCAGTGGTAGTTTTGAAGCACTCGCGATGACATACGACTCTCCTATTTGGGGGTAGCTTAGTGACTTTAATTAAAGTTGGGTGTGGTAAAAGAATTTCAATTCACTCATAAGTGGTCGTCACAGATCCAATTTTCTCATTTATGGGCTGATTCTTGTGAGATTTTTACAACAAATTCTCTTGATAGAAGTGAATAAGGCCAAAAGTACTACGAAATTTTTGCATGTGCTTCCATTGTCCCTTCTCAATAAGTTTATACTTTCGTATAGAATTACGAGTGCTTTTTACATCATTTGACAGTTCTGCTATCGAATGGAAAAATTGGGAGGGTGAAAACTAGCGAAATGGGATCACACTAGTACTGAAACCACAAAGGTTAATCCTAATTCAATATTGTCACCATGTCAATCTCGAAGCGAACTGTCCTAAAGCGAGCAACAATCTTGTAAATATTAATAAGGTGTTCCTCGTTTAAGCGACTGTTATTGATCGAGGTGTATCTTAGGAATTCATAATGCATACGGCCAATTTTTTGATATACCTACAGGTACTTACTGTCAAATACATTTTCTTACTCGCTGTACACGGAGAGAAAAATGTATGTTAAAGGTAATTAAAAATATAATAATAGCTATCAAAAAATATAATACGTATAGGGATAGCTATGAAGAATTATAAAATTTATCATATACATATTGTTGCAAGTGTATAGCTAGTTTTACTATATATTGTTTTAACTCATACAAAAAAACTGTATGTAACGGCAACCATCTCATATGCATGCTTTTGTAATACGGGAGTAGTTGAATTAACATCTCCGCTTTGTATTAATAAGTAACTTAGATTATTGCAACTAATATACACACCCTGCCAAAAATCGACTGCACCAAAATTTCTCGGGAATTCTTATTAATTTTGGTGCGTAGAATCCAAAACAATTCGTACTTTTTCGATCAGACTTCTCAATCAAAAGTTATAGACTAGAAACCAATTTCGAAAGAAAATTAAAAGGGCTGTAACTTTTGAACTAGTAGCCCAATCTTGGAACTGTTTGAAATTATGGATTCTACAGGCCACATTCTATAAGAAAATTTTTTTTCCGGGTCGATCTGAGACAATTTTTTTCCGGGCTCAAAAAAAGGCAGTGTAAAACCTTCCTTTTTTACCAAAAATCAGGATACACACATATTGGTTTCGAATATATAAAATTATAAGTTCAAAAATCATGATATATTTGCAACAATAAGGTATAATAATCAATATAATACAGTTTTGTTGTACTTATACTGCCATATTGTATTGGCCCAACCCTCAAAATCTCTGGAACATCACTCATGATTATAAGTGGTATAGAATTCATCTATAAACTTCACCAAAATTGCGAGCCACATACACATACGCACTGAACTGACTGTCGACTGAACAAAAACCGCATACAATATACAATACAGAGCTTTTAATAATTTAATGCAACCTTTGCAACGGTTGTTCTCCAAATAAGCTTATGCTTATCTTGCAGATTCAGCATCATTACAATTACATCATATGTTAAAAATTATTATATGGGTTGTTAAACTAACAATCTTTCAACCGCAAGGTTTTCATTTAAGAATGCGTTATATACTAAACTGTATTATACACAAATAATAAACCCATTTCGTTAATAAACTATATTTTAATGTTTATTATCTATTTGCTCTTGGATATATTTAAATATCTAAGATCATATTTAATACAATATCATTATTATAGTGAGAATAATTTTGATTAGACATATTCATATTGTACAGCGTGTGTCAAGGTTTGTTTGATTTAATAATAGCTTCTCGTACTGATTACAATATAATTATATATGATTTTAACAATCCATTTTTCTCCGTGCAAGNTGGTAAAAAAGGAAGGTTATACACTGCCTTTTTTTGACGCCCACCAAAAAAATTGTCTCAGATCGACCCGGAAAACAACTTTCTTATAGAATGTGGCCTGTAGAATCCATAATTTCAAACAGTTCCAAGATTGGGCTACTAGTTCAAAAGTTACAGCCCTTTGAATTTTCTTTCGAATTGGTTTCTAGTCTATAACTTTTGATTGAGAAGTCTGATCGAAAAAGTACGAATTGTTTTGGATTCTACGCACCAAAATTAAGAAGAAAAAGTGTTTTCCCGAGAAATTTTGGTGCAGTCGATTTTTGGTAAAAAAGGAAGGTTGTACACTGCCTTTTTTGAGGCCCCAAGAAAAAATTGTCTCAGATCGACCGGAAAAAAACATTTTCTTATAGAATATGGCCTGTAGATTCCATAATTTCAAACAGTTCCAAGATTGGGCTACTAGATCAAAAGTTACAGCCCTTTGATTTTCTTTCGAAATTGGTTTTTAGTCCATAACTTTTGATTGAGAAGTCTAATCGAAAAAGTACGAACACGGAAAAGTGTAGAGGCAGTGTACAAATATACAAAGAACTTTATAATTTATTTTCTTAAAAACGTCTTGTGATTAATTATTACCAACAAACTGTGGAACTGTTACCGTACAGAAGCGTCATAGTACTACAAACTCCGTTGAAGGAAATAATAATCCTTTCAATTCCGTGTTAAATAAATCCCATCTATCCACTTTTCAATTAATTAAAGTATTGAAGGTGAAGAAGAACGCGGATGATACTGATTTTCGCCAAGAATAAACGACAATTAATGATGAGTACCTTAAAATAATACGAAAGGATTGGTGATATAGTGAAGTGTTTACGTACACTTTCATATTTCAGAAATTAGAATAAACTTCTTAATTTCATTTAATTAATTTTTTATATACCGTGTACTGTATCTGCTTATGTATCACCATGATAATATACATAATAGCATTTATCTACATAAGTAATCACGTGGGTTGCAGTGTAATATGTTCGTCTTACATACATATTCTATATTCTATACGACTTTCTTTAAAATAAATTACTCCGTATTTTGTGTATGTGTGTCCAAACGACAACTGCAATACAATATTTCTACAGGCCATATTCTATAAGAAAAAGTTTCATGGTGCAATTTTTAGATAAACTATCAAAGCTCCCTTGTTGTGGGGCGCAATTTGTCTCACCCTCACTCACTAACAATAGTAACGTTACCATTATTAAAAACCTAAAAACCTAAATGACCCGACCATAAGCCTTCCAAAATCCAGATGAATGACGATGTGAAATTTAGTTGGGAAAGCGAAATATTGTGCACAGTTATTAAATTCCGAAGAATCCTCAACCTGGAAGCTTTATCTTCAATCTTATAACTTCAAGTAGGTACTTGTTGCGTCTTGAATTAATGAGTTTGTGACGCGGTTCATTGATTGGCTGACTCAATAAAGGAAGTAATAACATATTTGAATTTGCGGATGTGGCGTGAAGTTATAAATTGCTACGTTCATGCCTCGATGATTGATGCCTCAATTAAAAGTTTTTTGGCGAAAACAATGTCACGTGAATTACGTGCCAAATTAGCGAATCCAATCAATTTTCCGCCCGAAGCTATCTACAACATGCCAAATTTGAAAATGTCGCAGGATTCGGCGTCCATCCACGTAGGAATCCATCTCCTCGTACGAACTTCTACATCAATTCGACAAAAATTAAAATGGTAATAAGCTAAACGAGCTTTATGCATTGCGTAAACATAATTAAGGCAGGCGTCTCTCGTAATCCTGCGAAGTCTTCGAGAGGATTTTGTGTTTAAAATCTTACATGCTAAACCTTTTTACTTAATGCTCAAAGCGAAAGTTGACATTGTAGATGAAAATGTGGTTGTTATCCGAGTAGTTTTATGCAAACTTTACTCGTCTAAAGGACATCGCGTAAAGTGTTCTAGTGAAATGCTAATATGGCCGTAGGGAATATGGGCAATAAAGAATAGCTATCCTCAGTTACATCTTCTGTAATTGTATAAGGGGTTAGTTGCTCGGGATTTCTTTTAAATTCGAGGAGTGAATTACTGCGTTCAACAGGTTTCATTATCCTTTGCTTCTGTTGAAATTGGCGCAAGTGATTTACGACTAAAACTGACCCGCGTGAAGTTAGCCCCCCAACATTAAAATAATGACACGTCAAACTCTTCCTTCGTTTGCACATTTAGGCACACTTCGATTTTTTGCACATTTCGCTGAAAAAAGATATTGAAAAAACAAATTTGGCGGAGCCAGCTTCACGATTTTAGCCCCCCAACATTAAATTAATTAAACGCTATATACTTCATTAGTTTGCAATTTGTTTGCACACCTCGATTTTTTGTTTGTATTTCCCTACAAAAACATTCTGAAAAATCAAAATTGAGGGGCTACCTTTACGATTTTAGCCCTCCAACATTAAAATGATGGAGCGCTATGTATTTCATCCGTTTTCATTTCGTTTGCCTATGTAAGCACAAGTTTTTCCTTTACACTTTTTTAAAAAAATTAATTTCAGGGAGCCTAATTCATGATTATAAATGGGGGAGGGTACATTCGTCCATTTTTATCAAACGTCACTATATTATTAAAAGCACTTTTTATTCTACATTCAATGATGTAATTAACACTATAGTTTAATCGCGGTTTAGCCTTTTTTTCGGGCATAACTAAGAAAATTCCTATTACAGAAGGATTTCAGTTGGCTGAAATGAAGCTTCCTACCATATGAAGCCTTTCTTCGTTAAAAAACACAATTAATATGTAAAATTAATTATTACTATCTTGTTAAACCTCAAAATTGTTGCTTCACTGCCTGGTAGGAATACCAAATTTTAATTTAATGTAAACCAATTAATATTTAGGTTAGCGGTCCACAACAGCTTGCCTATTATAATAATACCTATCTAGTTATTGTAAATAAACCAAATAACTTAAAAAAACTGACATAAAACTTCTGAAAATAAAAATGGATAACTGGAATATAATTTTAACCACAAAGTCCCTTCTAATTTTTGTTAATAACCCACTTCAATATTTTATTACATCCGCACAACATCTCGCTTTTCCCCAAACTGCACTATTAAAAAGTTCCTCTTGCAAAAAGCTGCGCGTCCGCTTATAAACCCTCGAACAAATTACAGCGGTTTATTTATTTTCTCTAACTTTAAAATAACGAACGGGGAAAATACACATTCGGTAGGTACGTTCGAAGTGGATCGAGATCTGAAAACGATTTATTATGCCATCAAACCGATATTTAAATTTTTTTATTTTCGTATGCATAAAAGCGAACAGACCCTTAGAGAACTTTATTATGTTTACACTCTGCGCGCCAATTTTATTCCATTTGTAAGGATGAGACTACATTAAAATGTAGGTTGTTTGGGAACTGAGTAGCTTTCCACCTGTTACAACTGAAGGGTCTCGAATTACCTCAGGTTAGTTTACTTCCAATTTCCATGACGAAAATCCTGTCCGAATTTCTATGGCGTACGTTTAGTGTGAATAGTGTAAGGGTAGTAATATTATCCAACCCGACTGTAAAAAGCAAGTAGATATGGTTCTCTACAATTAAAAAGTGCGTGATATGTAAATTTTGTACTTACATGGAAAACCCAAGGGATATATCACATGTTAGCCCGTCAGGATTTAACAAAGCTCTTCCTATTTATACATTAACGTATAGCCCCAAGCTTATGTTTTGCGTCCTCTTTCTTGTTGATGCGTGTTCGAATTCATTACAAGGGTAAAATAAATACGAATTTGCTGACGAAATGTGAGTAAGTTAAATTATAATTTTACTCACAGGAGAAAAACAGCTTTGGAGGTGCCATGTTGGTAAATTTAGGTAAATATGGTTGATAAAATGCCTATAAAGCTCTGGAATAAGGTAAGATGTTTATGAATAGGTGTACAGAGCTTTGGAAAGGTACTCTGAAGGCGGTTTACGGGGCCTCTGCACTGCTTTCCAAAAATGGAAATGACCTCTGGAAAGGGGCGAAAGAATGTCTTGGAAACGCCATTTAATACTCCGAAAATCATCGGGATCTTATACTTATACTTTTTGTATGTATCATGACCTGTCTAGTTAAATACACTAACATAAAATAAATTAAAGGTTGAGTGGAAGAGCAGACACGGATGATATCTCTGTCTGAACTCCGCCATTTAGACAGGCTCTGTATAGAAATTGTCTATTAAAGTCATATATTATTATTATTATATTATACTTTTATAAAGTATTTCACAACTAGAGACTAGAAAGTTTTATAGTAGAAATCCAATAAAACGTTCTGTTAGAAAGCTTTAAATTCTGATATTAAACTTTTTCTATTTAACGCAAATTACACTACAACATAAAGCAGCGCTGTTTATTTCATGGCATTATCACTTATTACATTCTTCACACCTTTGTGTTTCAAAAGAGTTTGCCTTCACATAATTCCACCCGAATCCCCTCGTTGAATATTAATACACTTCATTTTGCAAGCAACGGCAATTTGTACGAAATTTAAACTTTCTAATCATACAAACGTAGATAATCTCATTAGGGATTCGCAGCAATAATTTATTTAATATTTATCTTTATATTGTTTTGAGAGTGGTTTATTAATTCATAAAGCCGAAACGTATGTCAGCACTTTGAGATTATACGCAATTTCCATACAATTCGAAAACGGAAAACATCCAAACCATTTTTTTTTATAGAAACGGTTTCTCACAAACTCCTAAGTCCTTAATAATTGTAATTGATCGCAGCCTTAAAGTTTGACTATCACAGTTAGTCAATTTTGAACGAAGTTTTTAAAACGTTAAGGCATTCTTATTTTTGCTGAAATATTATACCTTTACTACGATTTTTGGGTTTCTTTTTCATTTGGGAAACATAAAGGAATATAAATAGAACCATTTTCATTAAACCAACACGTGCGTTAAATAAATTTCCTCCGATAATAAAACTTCATATCGCAGATGTGTCTTACATGCAATTTTACGTTATTCAATTAAATACACAAATGTAAACAAACAATTTACAATAGCGATACAACTCAAATAAGATAATACGCAACTACAACAAATTCTAAAAGGAAAAAATCAACAAATTCAAATACAATAAACCAATCCCCCCAAATGGTGTCTTTGAAGATCTCAATGCCCTCACAATAAGTTCAAATAGCCAGGTTGAGCCATCTCTTTTTCAGTCTTTCAACGTTTGCAGTTTAGTGGAACCATCCGCTCTGAGATTTCATCCCGTTAAGTGGAGGTGTAATGAAAACTTAATACTAAATATCAATCTTTGTGCTTTCCTTTCAATTGTAGTAAAAATTAGATCGCGGATTTTATTTTAATTTGTCTCAAGAACGGCTCTTTAAAGTTCCCAGCAGATTTCATCCCCTTAAATGGAAGGGTAATGAAAAATTAATACTAAATATGAGTCCTTATGCTTTCCTTTTAATTTTAGTAAAAATAAGACTGGGGATTTAATTTTAATTTGTTTTAAGGAAGGTTAAGCGCGTTAAGAGATTATTACCAAGTATCAGTCTTTGTACTCTCCTTGTTATTTTAGTAAAAATGAAATAGCAGATTTTGTTTTATTTTTTTAAACAGTTTCTTAGCTTTCCAAACAGATTTCATCCCCCTAAATAGGAATGCAATAGGAAATTAGTACCAAATATCAATCTAGGATCCCTCCTGTTTCTAAAGGTTAGTGATGAGTCATGGAATGTATTCCAAAAATTGGGGAGATTATAGTAAAGGTGCGAAAAAATTGATAGTAAAAATCAAGGAGGCAAACTATTACTAGAGGGTGAAGGGGTTAAAATATTAATATCAAAGCTAATACAGTGTCTGAGTTTTACTGTTATAATGTAACATTCCAAAAATTTTAATTCTTAGACATTAGTAATGGGTTTGATTAATTTTCGTTTGTTTTGTAAAGAATTCACTACTATGAAACACATTCGAAATTTAGCATGGAGTTTAAACAGAGTTGAAGAAATTAAGATTTTTTTCTTGTCCTGAAAATTGGTATCACGTTTCTGGTCACTTAAACATAGTCGATCAAACAAACACAAATATTGGGGGCACCACAAAAGTTACAACCCCCAAAGTCGAGGATTGCCAAGTATAATACCTGTGAATAAAGTAGAAAATTAAGTAAATTTAAAACGAGAATGAAATTTATTTTTAGAGGGTAGTTTCAGGGTTGCTTATAGATCATTTAAACATAATCGATCAAACAAACACAAATATTTGGCGCACCCCAAAAGTTACAACCCCCAAAGTCGAGGATTGCCAAGTATATATCTGTGAATACAGTAGAAAATTAAGTAAATTTCAAACGAGAATGAAATTTATTTTTAGAGGGTAGTTTTGGGGTTGCTTATAGATCATTTAAACATAATCGATCAAACAAACACAAATATTTGGCGCACCCCAAAAGTTACAACCCCCAAAGTCGAGGATTGCCAAGTACGAGTATGTATATGTGAATAACACTAGAAAATTAAGTAACTTTAAAACGAGAATGAAATTTATTTTTAGAGGGTAGTTTCAGGGTTGCTTATCGATCATTTAAACATAATCGATCAATCAAGCACAAATATTTGGCGCACCCCAAAAGTTACAACCCCCAAAGTCGAGGATTGCGAAATATGTATATGTGAATACAGTAGAAAATTAAGTAAATTTAAAACGAGAATGAAATTTATTTTTAGAGGGTAGTTTCGGGGTTGCTTATTGATCATTTAAACATAATCGATCAAACAAGCACAAATATTTGGCGCACCCCAAAAGTTACAACCCCCAAAGTCGAGGATTGCGAAATATGTGAATACAGTAGAAAATTAAGTAAATTTAAAACGAGAATAAAATTTACTTTTAGAGGGTAGTTTCGGGGTTGCTTATAGATCATTTAAACATAATCGATCAAACAAACACAAATATTTGGCGCACCCCAAAAGTTACAACCACCAAAGTCGAGGATTGCCAAGTATATATCTGTGAATACAGTAGAAAATTAAGTAAATTTCAAACGAGAATGAAATTTATTTTTAGAGGGTAGTTTCAGGGTTGCTTATACATCATTTAAACATAATCGATCAAACAAACTCAAATATTTGGCGCACCCCAAAAGTTACAACCCCCAAAGTCGAGGATTGCCAAGTATGTATCTGCGAATACAGTAGAAAATTAAGTAAGTTTAAAACGAGACGGAACTTTATTTTTAGAGGGTAGTTTCAGGGTTGCTTATCGATCATTTAAACATAATCGATCAAACAAGCACAAATATTTGGCGCACCCCAAAAGTTACAACCCCCAAAGTCAAGGATTGCGAAATATGTATATGTGAATACAGTAGAAAATTAAGTAAATTTAAAACTAGAATAAAATTTACTTTTAGAGGGTAGTTTCGGGGTTGCTTATAGATCATTTAAACATAATCGATCAAACAAACATAAATATTTGGGACACCACAAAAGTTACAACCCCCAAAGTCGAGGATTGCGAAATATGTATATGTGAATACAGTAGAAAATTAAGTAAATTTAAAACGAGAACGAAATTTATTTTTAGAGGGTAGTTTCGGGGTTGCTTATAGATCATTTAAACATAATCGATCAAACAAACACAAATATTTGGGGCACCCCAAAAGTTACAACCCCCAAAGTCGAGGATTGCCAAGTACGTATCTGTGAATACAGTAGAAAATTAAGTAAGTTTAAAACGAGAATGAAATTTATTTTTAGAGGGTAGTTTCGGGGTTGCTTATTGATCATTTGAACATAATCGATCAAACAAACACAAATATTTGGCGCACCCCAAAAGTTACAACCCCCAAAGTCGAGGGTTCCCTTGCCATGCTCTACAGCATATTTGGAGTAATGCAATTCAATACATTTGCCCGTTTCGAATGAGAAAATAGGTTTGTTTATTTTTGATTAAATGAGATGTTTAGATTAATTTGAACTGCCATAGCAATTCCCACCTAGGGCGGATTTGTGAACGCAAACTCATTCATTTCGCCGAGTAAAACGAATCCACATCAGAAACGTAAGCTTGCGTTCTATTTAGTAGTACAAATCGAATTCTTTAAGTTATAGACTTAATTATCTAACCCCCTTCCTTGCAGTGGCAAGTATTTCAATTATATCTAGTGACTAGAATAAGGAATAACTACTTGCGGGTTGTAAAGTTTTAATTGAAATCATGTGTAATTACGTTTATTGATTAATATAGGCAACATAACGCGTTCACAAAAGGGCAACATGTTACGTACACTTACAATAGAATTTGGGTGTGGGTAAATTGCGTTAAGAATTGCCAGTTGAGAGACGCCACTGAAATTTATCGCTGGCAATTCTCCACAAATGCTGTAAGCAAACTCAAAAGGTAAATTTCAAAACTGCGTACCAAAAAAATGAGGATTTGGTATTAGAAACCATTTCAACAACTAATTTTATCTACAGGATACGTACACACAAACAATAGTTAGTTGTTTTGGAAGAAAAGGCTATTTGTATAGGAACGTCCTCGGAAAACCAGCCCTTGCGCACGTATTCAGAACCCAATTTACATAGCCACGTTTTGTGCAGTACGTATTCGTACAAGTAGCACTTATCACTATTACTTTCTTGTGTTGGTGTAATTTGAAATGCCCCCGTTAAATAAGGGTCGGTTGAGTTTTTTTTTGTAGCAAGACACAGCTTAAATGATCCCATTTTCTGTTACACTAAAAGACAGTATGAACGTTTTCCCCATCTTCCCAGAGGTAGGGTGTTTCGTAAACTATTATTGCTATTAAATGCCGATGTTCTTTCATTAGAGAAGTTTTCACGACAAATCGGGAATTGCCTTTTATTTGCCAAGCAAAAAAATAACAAAATCCTAAAGCAAAGTTTGTGTCGTAACCGGACAACGTAAGAAATTCCCATATGCATAAAATAAGAATAAAATCTCTTTACCCTGCTTCAGATCTCGATTTTTACAGGTCGATATGGTAAAGGTTTCGCTTTTGCTGTAGGCAAAGGGATTAGTTGTACGTGCCAATTTCGGTCGGAGGGCATTCCGTTTTTAATTAAACGCACACCGTTTTGTGCCTTGTTAAACACGACGCATCCCTATGGAATGCAAACGAACCCAACTACCACTTTATTGCGGTATTTTGTACTTAATTCAACTACTTGTGGCGCAAAGTTTTCCGATGGCGTACTTTGGGGTTCTCCAGCTTTTTAGAGCATAATAGGATTATTGAGACGAGGGCCCGCGTTCGTGTTTCACTCACCCTATGAAGTTTGAGACTCTGTTTTAAAAGCAACGATTAACGTACCTACTGAAGCAAATTTTAATTTACCTAATTGTTTTCAAATATTTAAAGCTTCCATTGCAAGTTTATTGACAAGTTTTACAGCGAAAGAATCAGCGGTCCGCCTGGCTTTTGATGTTCTTTTCCTCTATTTTTACTGTTACATTTGGTTTTGACTTTTAACAAAAATCTGTTTACGGAATAAACTCCTGCAGGTCGAGCTCTTCAGGAATGTTAAATTTACTTTAAGTACACATATTTCCACAAAATTCCCAAAACGAAATTTTCTCCAATTGACAGCTGATTCTCTCATTTTGAAAGGTAGCCGAAATTCAGGAAAATGGATGGTCGAACCCCATTACAACTGCAAAAAAAGTCACACATAAGAATTAAATTATGGTTAAAAGACCAATGAAAATATTGCGCTAACTTTTCTATTTAAACTACCATTAGAACGTATAGAAGGGCGCGACCTTTAATGGAGAATTTGCCAAATCTCCCCAATTAAAATTTATTGATAACAGAAACTTAACAAAATCAAAGCCATATCAAACGGTGTATGTATATAAAAACATTATCGCTGAATGGTCAGGTTTTAATTGTACAACTTCAAAACCTTCATGCATGTAAACGACCATCCTATTCTACAGCCGGAAGGATCTCAAATTGTCTCGCTCATTTCAGTTTCCGATGGGGCATAACGTAATTTACCTACTTCTCTTGATAGTTTGAAAACGTGAACTAGAAAAATTATACAATGGTGACCTCTTTAATAACGTTAAAAAGTTATTTAAGCATTATTGATTAAACTCTTCCGTTAGTCCAGTTAGAGCATATGCCTTTACAGAATTTCATTTCTAGCTTTCATGTTCAATATCTTGTAAGGGTTCTTGAAAAGGTTGAGTGTTTATATAAATATATTTCACTTCAAATTTATTCTTACACATGTAAAACAGAATCGTGACTAAATTCAGTGGCTGCGCAAATCGGGGTTAATTAATGTTTGCAGTATCAAAGGGCACTGAATATAAGATGAACCTCCTCTTTAACACGCAAAGGGGTAAACAAAATAAGTAAACAACGTCTGCGTCTTTTTGGATTCCCAGTTTTCATTGGGTAAACCAGTGGTTTGAAAAGGTTAACAGAACTGATTGAAGTGCCGTATTCACAGGGTTAAAAGTTAGTTCCCTTTATAAATGTTACAATTGCGCCTTTAGGGTGCGCTATTTGTCGGGGAAAGGGTGTTCGGATGGGATTTTAAAAGAAAATCTAATAATTCACAAAACAATTACAAGGTGGTCAAAGCTTACTCCTACATTTCTACTGGCTCCTGTTTTGAAATCCATTTTTAGCAATTGAAAATGATACTGTAACAGCAAAGATGTATTTCAGACAATCCTACGATGGCAACTGCAAAAGTTTCAGAAACCTACGAAAAATGTCGTTCACAGTCGATCTGAAAGAGGTTGCTTTTCGGTCTTTATAAGGTAGAGCTATACATTTTTCTCTCTTTAAACGATTTTTTGCTGTATTTGTTGCTGCATTGCTCTGATGTTGGTTTTCATTTCTTCAGATAAGATGATAACAAACTTTTTCCGAAAATGTTTACATAGTAAGTTAACTTATTATTTTGACGTTTGAAGAAAAACGCCCTGTATATGATATTTTCCAAAAAAAATTAAATTTTGAATAAGGAATGTTTAATCCAATCTTTATTCGCATTATTCGACTTTTGTAGCTTATTTAGATAGCTATTTTACCGTTTTTCAGCCATTCTTTGAATATTCATTTCTGCACAATAGTTTTTGCACCAGAAATTTGAACGAAACTGGTGATCTATTTACACAGCACATACGTGATGCTTTTGATAACGTAGCAATTCTGATATTAATTAACGTAGCTGCAGTTATTTACGTTTGTCAAGGTAGTGGTGCAATCGTTTGGATTTTTATGGAATTTTCCTTTAGCATAACTAAATTATCCTGCTTTGAGTTCAGTTGAAGTGGAACTTTTCCACATTTTATATATATTTTTTTATAACTCGCTGGAAAGTGACTTTAAATTCAAATACGATTATTGTTGTCGGCTTGTGCTATGAGTAGGGGTTTTGTATGTTTTCTGTAAGGACGTAAAATATTTGATGAATTTGTTCTTGTATTGCAATATGCATTTGTTGCAATATATAATTGGTTTTGGAGTCAAAATAAAAGGGGGAAACCCTCCTTAGTAAGGACTGACGATTCCTTTTCGAATTTTTATTCATTTTTAGGTGGTTGTTCTTTGTGTCAGCGAACACAAATATTAATTGGTGCTTTTCCTTTTTCCGTCGATCAGAATAAGGAACAAAAATCGCAAAAATGTACCTTATGTGCCCCTAACACTCTGTACAAAATATAATAATAATAATAATAATAATAATAATAATAGTGTCTTTATTAGATAACGAGTAACATCAGTTATTGAAACCTAAAGATGAATTTAAATAAACGGAACACAAATTCTACCCGTTAAACTAATGAGGCGAAGTTCAGATGCTTTGGCACGAAGATGCCGAACATCTGCTCTTCCACTTAACCCCTTTCGATTCGATTTCTAAAAGATAACGCTAGCGGAAAATAATCATAAATGGATGGAAAGATAAATGAAAATCGTTTTGCATTATGCTAAATAACCATAAAGTAACAAGTTCGCAGAGTATTTAAATTAAATGTAGATGTTGAATGAATATGTGTACAAAGCGAGATCGAAAATGAGATGAGATGACATCGAATTTGTGTAAATAGAATGACATTAACATTTAAGAATGATTAAAGACTCATGTTCTGTCTGTCTAAAGTGATTTTGAAAATTTTCCTTTTAAATGAACTCATCCCCAGCATTTTAATATTAGTCGGTAGAAGATTATAAATTTTCGCAACATTGTAAACATATGAACGTTCGAAAAATTTGGTTCGATGGAGAGGTGGAGTAATCAATTTGTAATATCTACTGTTAGAGCTAAATTTGATTTTCTCGTATAGGTACTTAGGCGTGCGGTTGCTAATACATAACTATAGAAAAAAGTAATTTCGTCGTCTGAATGAGGGATGAAATTTTAGATCTCCGTCATTTTAATTATAATTTAAGCTTCTCCGATGGGTATCGAGCGCATTTGGTAATTCGTGCACATTTCACACGAAATGAAAATATCGGTTTTCTTTGAAATTAATTGAAATATAATTGCTGGAGAAGCACGAATTAATTGGGATTTTATTTACTGAAACGTAAAATTTCTATCTCTGCAGGGCACATAATTAGAAGCGGTCAGTAGAGAGCAATTCAAATCTTTCATAGATGAATCTTTGATATGAAGCAGGGTGCCCTACATTTTTTAAGTCGAAATTGGTGGAAATAATCGACATTGGTTATTTTAGTGCTATAAACTAGGAAAAAGGATTACAACCCTCTTCGTGTTCATTCAAGTTTTGGGAGCCTCCATATCTGTCAACATGTCTTTAATTAAAATATAGGAAATTTCCATGTTGTTTAATGCAAAAAGAGGGGATTATAAATAATTAATCAAGAGAATTTATGGGTACGTATCCATTTAAAAATCGATTACCAATTCAAATTTATACCCCAGTCCGCTTTGGACTCCTCTTCATTAAGCAACTTAAATTGAGTTTGCATAATTTCAGATTATGAGTACAATCACACTGGAACCCAAATCACAAATGATTGAAACTTATGCTCCTTAGTGATACCCAAGTGTTACTACTCACGGCCTACTTCACTATACAGGGCTTTCATTTCAAAACGAACCACTGATGATTGTAATTCGTATGATACGAAATCAAAAATTGTATTTGGGTAGTTAGGGGGAGGTTTAATGGAAAGTTTACTTTAGTTTTAGCATTCACCTTCAAAATGATAATATGCGCCCACCATTTGAATGACCAGAAAATTTACAGAAATATCCAAAAAATCAAATTTGAATGGTTTAATTACGAATTAATTAAAAAACCAAGGCAAACACAAAATAAATTGATTTTAAACATTTTCGTTTCGATTGTATAAAATGTATTTTAATAAATGCTCAAATGGTCCTTGCGAATCTATTCACTAGGATACCATCGATTAAGCCAGCGCATAATGTGACGGAGCTCCATCTTGTTGAAAATTCAAATTTTCTTCGCCTGTCAGCATTGTTGTCCATTTGAGGGATTGGGATATAATTCCTCTGATAAATTTCATTCCCAAAAATATCTACCCATTTCTGTGGAAATCGGGAAAACAAGTGTGGATTTTCGTTATCCCAGTACCTAAAATTGTGTATGTAAGAAACCTCAGTTGTCGTCAAAGCGGATGTTCCTGGAAAAATTAGAATTTTCTTCGTCCAATTCTTGTATGGAAGGAAAGTGCTCTTTTTCTGAATTCTATAAACTGAGCCGGTATTAGTCAATTTTGCGATTTGCATCAAATTGACCGAGCACCTTTAAGGCAAACTCTTCCCCCTAGCTACAATTTGCCTTTTTTTAAATCGAATCTGCAAATTTGCAATCGGTGGTTTGTTTAGAAATGAAAGTCTTAGGGAATTATTTGGAAAACCTAAAAACTATTTTATCATGCTATGTAAAAATGTACCAAAGGAAACTTAAATAAACGGAAACTCACGCTTTTATTGTAGAGTTATAGTTGATATGAGAGTCATGTAGCATTTATCACACATCACTACCATGTTCAACATTTTGACATTTTACCTTATTTTTCATTTTTCCTGGCGTCCGTTTAAGCGTCAAACTGAAACTACTCATATTATGTCCCAAGCGACGAGTGCGCGAAGAATATCCAAGTAGATACGTTAATCACCTGCGGCAAAAAATTTTCTCTCCTCTTTTTCCTCCGGGATAATGTACAAGAAACTGAAATAATTCAATCTCATGGATAGGTCATTTCAAATGCACCGAATTGATTTCGTTTTAGTGTAGCCCAATTTAATATGCTTTCAGTAACTCCCCGATGAATTGAGTGGAATATTTCCTTTTGCCCGTGCTGAAAGCCAAGTTCGATTCTCGAATAGGGAATCCGTTGTACGTTCACATACTCAACCGTCTCTTTATGCTACGAGATAGTCAAATTAAGAATTTGTATTTACTCGCGAGCAATTGCTTTTTACCTCGTTTAAGCTCCTAGTCCTTTTTGCAAGGTTTTGTATATCAATGTAATTTTAAAGCAGTAGATAGGCTGCAGTTAAATTAAATGGAACGAAATGGACTTAAGCGGGCCACATTTTGGATAATTATCACTACCACTAAAACAATTAGCATTCACCATAGCTTACCTTAGTTTCATCTGACCTGCTTACGTTTCTCTAGCCTCTAGTCCTTTCATAGCTACTTTTTCATCTTTTCTTAGTCTTTTTCTCTACCATAATTTTCTCCAACCTCATCGTCTTTCTCCAATTCAAGTGTCCCGTTACAGTTACCTTCGTCTGATAAACCGTTTTTCTGGTCCTTTCCTTCACTTTTTAGTTATTGTATAATTCTTTTCATATTTTTTAACAACTAACCCCCTCCTCTATTGTATCGCTAAAATCCCTTTGTTTCTCGGTATTGCTTTAATTTGACCTGATCTGCCTACATTGACCTAGCTAAACCCTTTGTCTTTTCAATTTGTTAATATTTTCTTTATCGTTTCTTCAATTTCTTTGGCATTATTTTTATTTTCATGGCACTCGTTTTTTCATTTGTCTTCTTTTTCTTTTTTAATCAATTAGACCTTCTATTATATCGCTAACACACTCTAATAGCAGTATTATTACATTTACATCCTTTTTTCCTATTTTTGCCGACGGACCTTTCTTTTCTTTATAATTTTTTGAGACCTCCAATTCAAGTGCATGATAATACTTAATTTCGTATACTAAATCATTTTTTTATTTTACAATTTCTATATTTTTATTTTTATCGCGCTTTCTTCTTTATCGCACCTCATTAACCTTTTAAATACTTCGTCTGTTTTTCTCCTTCTTCGCTACTTAACCGTTGCTCAGTTTTTCCCATCTCCTTTAAAGAATTACTCCTCGTCCCCACACCAGTTTATCGCTAATTCTCATTTTAGTTAAATTGATGTGTTACGGTCAATTGCCTAACGCCAACTAAACTTTTATTAATTAACCTCACCCTCTAGTTTCAATGTTAATATATCTGGGCTGAAAAAATTTATTTAAACGAGAATGATAAATCTTCGCAACTTAAAAATGTCAGTAGGGTTCTGAAGCAATCTAATAGTTTAACGCAATTTAAACCCTGATTTATTTTATTCCATATTCAAGTGACGACATCAATATGTCGCCGTCGCGTCGTGATCCGAAAGGGTGTCGAAACTTACATGGAAGTTATTAACTAGTTTGTAATTAGTAAACTTTCAAGATCACTCCTAAATTCAATTTCGTCTCAATGCTCGCTATTTTAGATATACGTATACGAATATTATTTGTCCGTTTTATAAATTGTTGTTCTGTTTAATTTCTTGTTTGTTTAGGCACAAAACTTCCAGGCGTGGCTCCGGAAGTCCTTTTTTTGCAAATTGTTCATAGTGATAGCTGTAGGAATTATTGGAAAAAGTAGTAAAAAAAATGGATGGACCATGTAACTTGTTCTTCTATTGAAATTTGCTTTGATTAGAGGGCAAGCGATATCCCGTCACTGTGTGCAACAAAGTTGAAATTCTTAAAGTCCCTTTCACAATTTTTGAGATAACTTCATTTGAAAAATACTTATCACTTTTTTACAAGCTTATCAGACAATCCGCATTGAATTCTCTAAAGCATAACCCAAGGATGTCTAAAAATGTTATAAAGAACAAAAATTATCCGAATATTTTGAACAGTTACAAGAATCATTGAATAATCTTTGTAGCAGTTCGGAAAAAAGATCTACAAGAAATTTTGAGGTACTCCACAAAAATTGGCAAAGAATTTTTGAAACTTATCAAACCAACATCTCGCAATGTACCGTCAACTAGGGTCCGTTAACTTGCCCCCCCCCCCCTGAGAGATTTCATAGTCGTATTATTTTGAAATGAAGCGCTCGTTATGCGCTCATATGCGCCACCGATAATAACTCTTGTGCCATTATCGTTTTTTAGAAACCCGAAAAAACATTTGGGGGGGGGGGCCAAGTGAACGTAGCCCCCCTCCAGTACGTTTTTGTCCCTTGTAACTAGGTCACCTGATACATTTGGTTATGCGCTCAATTGCGCCACTTGAATTAAAGCTAGCGCCATTACGGTTAAGCCGTGACAAATTTTCAAAAAGCGGGGGGGCCAACTTAACGTTTTTAAAAGTTACTTTTTTTAACATCTTTTCATACGAAATTGTACTCTCAGGTATGCGCTGAAATGCGCCGTAAAAAGATATCTTTGCGCCATTATTGTTTTTTGGTTATCCTTTGAAAACGTTAAGTTAGCCCCCCCACTTTTTAAAATTTTTTTATGGCTTAACCGTAATGGCGCTAGCTTTAATTCAAGTGGCGCAATTGAGCTCATAACCAGATGTATCAAGTGGCACAAATACCGGTAGCAAAATGCGTTATGGGGGATTCCGTTCACTTGCCCCCCCCCCCAAATATATTTAAGGATAACCAAAAAACAATAATGGCGCAAAGATATCTTTTTACGGCGCATTTCAGCGCATACCTGAGAGTACAATTTCGTATGAAAAGATGTTTAAAAAAAAGAAACTTTTAAAAACGTTAAGTTGGCCCCCCCACTTTTTGAAAATTTGTCACGGCTTAACCGTAATGGCGCTAGCTTTAATTCAAGTGGCGCAATTGAGCGCATAACCAAATGTATCAGGTGACCTAGTTACAAGGGACAAAATACGTACTGGGGGGGCTACGTTCACTTGCCCCCCCCCCCAATGTTTTTTCGGATTTCTAAAAAACGATAATGGCGCAAGCGTTATTATCGGTGGCGCATATGAGCGCATAACGAGCGCATTCATTTCAAAATAATACGACTATCAAATCTCTCAGTGGGGGGGCCAAGTTAACGGACCCCGTCTTAGTCTCTTTTCTCTAAATCAATCCAGGGTTTCTCTATAAAAATCCCACACATAAAATAATCTCTTAATTCCTCAATTACAGATAATTGTTTTCCCTTTTTACTTATAATTAAATTATTCAAATACTCAATTCCTACTCCTTGCAAAAACTCACTACTCCTAACACTTTTAATCTTATCCTGCTAAAATCTTCATCCTGTTCTAGGCTACACAAATTCCCTTCATTCTCGATCGCTAACTCCAATTCTAAATCTCCTATCAATTCCTATCATAATAAAAATTCTCCCTTATCTGGTTACCGAAACTCTCATAATTTTTTCCTATCTCCTTCCCTCCTATTCCTTTCTTTGATAAAACTTTCGCAATTAAATTATTATTCGCAATTAAAGTATTACTCCCTTACTCCTGAATTTGCCTCACGTTCTGGGACGAGGATAACGACATGACTTAAGATTAAAGAAGTGATTTCTTTTGGAAATTTCATATGGAACGTCTAAATTGCGCCATTGTGTCTCTTAAAAGCGCACAATTTGCGAAAACCCCGAAAATTGCTGTACCAAATTAACAGCGGCAATCCGTACTGCCTCCTAGGATACATAACTTCCACACTTCAACGGTTTACTCACAGATAATAATAAATTTCCCCGCTTTTTTTTTGTGAAGAAACAAAATCTAATGGGCACTAAAGTTTTATATACCTACAAAAATTGGTTGGCGATAAATTTCGACGTTAGCAGTATATAAGGGTCTATGAGTTTCAAAACCCTTTGAGATTAGGTTATAAGTTCCTATTTTATTATCTTTATAACTCCCTTAGAAATACTGTTGCGGAAACTTCCATAATCGATTTCGGCGAAAAAATCTTTTCTTTCATTAATTGCAAAACGGCAGCTTTATTATTTTCCCCTACGCTTCGATACCGTTCCGTTCGACCGACGTCTCAATGGATAATGCCCTTGCTTTTTATTTTATTTCGAGGCGAGCCGAAAACAATCACATTGCAAATGATATTTTAACCCACGCGTTTATTGACTTACAGGTCGTTATTTATTGTTTTTCACTCTCGTTGGTCGTTACTGATTGATAAATTTTGGTTTTCGCGGGTTTCCAGCTTTATCATGAATTTCTATTGGGAGACTTTGAATTTAACCGCAATCGTTCCAACTAATTTTGTATATTCTCGAATTGTCAGTGCACGTTTCAATATTCCGATATGTTTCAGTAAAATGCAATCGTTGTACTTTGTTTACTGTTGTGCTCGAGACGTCTTCCGGGGACCCTGGCTTTGTGGTGTCTAAATAAAACTCGAAAGCTGAAGTTTGTCTACTCTAAGAAACCTATCGTGGTACAAACAGAAATGGAATATTTTCGACAAAGAACTGCGAACAATCTACCACTGTCGACGTATTCCCAAAGGATGACGTTTTGAACGTACCTGGCACTGAATAAATCACAACCGAGCAATAAATATATGCTATTTTTAAAAAGGGGATTGTCGCAGAAATAGGTTTCCTCCGGGAATCGTGACACATTTGGAGGAATCCTTACTATGTAAATTACGAAATGTATGCAAAACGAAGTTTTAGAAAACCGATAACCGAACAATGGGAAGGGAAAACTGGGAGCGTCGTAAGGAAGAAATCGTCTGAAAATGTAGTGTCTAACAAAGAGCTTGATTAAGGGTAGATTCCATCTCGGTAATGACAAATTTCCATTAAGTAATATCATTTATTTCCCTTTTTCGCGATTCGAGCGAACGTTTATTTCATTTTATGTGGGGAGCGCGAGCATATTTACATACCAATGAGACATCGATGAGGTAACTGCCTGATTCAGTTACTGGAGCACTTCGTCAGCTGGGGGTAGGCAAATAAAAATTAACGTCGTCATCTTTATTCACATTTGTGTAACCGTGCCTACGTAATTTGGGAAATGCTGAGATTAAGTTGTTGGACAGTTACTACGGTTGTGGTACCACTGCTAATTTTACGTAGCTGTTTTCGAAATGCAACTTTTAGATGGTTAAATAAACCGTCGTGTGAAGTGCGGTTTATCACAACTTCCCCCTTAAAGAAAAATTTGGTTACAACTTTACAAAGTTTTAGTTGGACGCCTTCCTACTATTGCAATTGTATTACAAACTGCGGAATTTCTATCGCATAACTCAGGTGATGGTTCTAAGCCATGTCTACTATTTCTAATTGATACAGCGTCTAATTCTCGATCAAAGTTGCAAACTTTTTGTTTTTTGCACTACACTACACCTCTGTATAATAGTAGGCGTAAATCACACAAAAGGCTTAAACTACCATATGAAGGCTTAATTCCTTTCAGAAATGCTAAATCACACAACACTACGACTGCAAATTGTAGTCCATAAATAATTTTAGTAATCTATGCTTGTAATGTTCCCTCTGGTGGAGAGGACATTTAGGGAAAAGAACCAACTCTTAAGATGACTTAAAACTTTATTTACTTAACACCTACCTGCATCTACTACATTACGATTATTACTAACTGCACGCAACGCTTTACTTAATCAGTTAATTAATAATTAATTGTCACGTCATGCGCAAATCAATATTTTATATTCTTACTCCATTACACCTCCTCATTTTCCAAAAAAAAATTTTTTGTTTTCTAATTAAATGAAAAATTTTTGTTTGCTATTAAAATAAACGCATATTTACTCTTAATAATAATACAATTTACCTTATCTTTAACCTAATTACATACATTACAAAAGTCATGAACTTATTACATGCATAATTCTATTTCTAGTCTTACTGCTAACACATTACATTTATTTCCGTACCGCTATTACACTTACGTTTTCCCGAATGCATTCGATTGTCAGGCTAATTTAATCACTAAAAAATGGTTTCACTCGGTTTTTGTGCACTTTAACTAACTTATTATTTATTTTTAATGTCACATTTGGCGCATCCTCTTCTATCACCTTATATGGACCGCTGAAAATTGCGTCGAGTTTGCTACCAGTTTCATTCTTTACCAACACCTTGTCATTAAATTTGTACTAAGACTATTACTATTCCTATCTAACCTATCTTTTCTCTTAACTTTAGATTCGAGCAGATTACTCCTTGCATCGTTCCAAGCGGTTTGTAAACGAAATTTAAGCTCGTGTGCGTAATTGTCTACACCTCCTAGCAAATCATGAGGAAGATTACACGGCTTCCCAAAAACTAATTCATAAGGACTATATTTTGTTTCCGTGTGTACGGTGGTATTGAAAGCAAAGCTCCAAAAACCAACCCACGTTGACCAAGTATTTTGAAATTTTTCTATTTGAATACGTAAATAATTATTTAAACTTTTGTGTGTGTTTTCTAAGGCTCCTAGTGTCTCATGGTGATACGCTGCTGAAGTAATTTGTTTTATACCCAAATTTTTGCTGACATCTTTGAATGTTTTAGCCAAAAATTCCGTCCCTGCATCGGTCATGATTTCGCGCGGAACTCCATACCTCAAAATAAAATTATTTGTGAATGCTTTAGCGACTGTTTCTGCCTCTTTGTTCTCAATCGGGTACGCCTCGACAAATTTGGTTAGTTCACACTGTATCGTTAGAATGTACCTGTTATTTTCGTTATCTTGGTTTAACGGTCCTACTAAATTCAAATATACCCTTTGGAAAGCTTTAGAAGCGGTTGTGGTAATATTTAATGGTTCTCTGTGCGGATTTGAATGTTTATACCGCTGACACATACAACATTTTTGTATAAATTTGGCAATATCGTCTCTTAAATTTGACCAAAAATAAGATTTTTTAATATTGGCATACATACGATTAATTCCCGCGTGACCTCCCGTCGGAAGTTCGTGGTAATTGTTTAGGATTAATTGCCGTGTTTCTTTACAATCTATTCGCTGTGCTTTGCTTATGACACATATTTTCAACTTAAATTGTGCAAGTAACTTAATATTTTTTTTTCACTACTAGCGTCTCATGACATGATTATTAACCTTTTTTCCACTTGTAAAGTAGGTTTTCTCGGCATTTGTTCAAAGTGGTTAATAATTTTTTATTATTAACTAGTAGTCAATAATGAGAACTGTCACGCTGTCACTTTTAGAAAACACAACCCGAAATTTCGCTCAATGAACGTTTAGACAAGTTCTCTAAAACGAATAATTGCCACCATTCGCAATTTCCAGAGAAATTACATACCTAAAATTATCACATTTTGAAAAAATTCGAACGAAATTACTCTTTGAAAAATCTCAATGACAGAACAAAATACGGCCTGTTTGACTTGTAGTTCCACGTACTTGATTGACATGTTAAATTAAGAAACAAACAATTCTGTCCAACCGTTAACTCTCTTATCAATATAATATGTTAATTTAGAGGATTTCAAGTGCTAGTAGTGAAAAAAATAGTATATATACCACGGTAGAGAAGTCTCTTATTGCCTTCGCACCTTACACCCCTCGGCGCAAGCGCCTCGAGATGTAATCTTGGTGCTCAGGCAATAATAGTGGACTTCTCTACCTTGATATATAATGTAGGTACTATTCTTAGATGACTCAGAAGCGCTTCATTTTCTATACATTTAAAAATACACAATTGTGGAATTCCATATTCTTTACATAATTGTTGCAAATGTCTCAACTCTACGTCTAGGGCATGAGCTGATAGACAACGTTGCTTTATATACACCTTATTTGTGTTTTTGTGTCAGAAAATAAATTTCCTACTTGCCTTACACCTTTGGTTAAAGTTATATTTTCATCTTTGGTATTTAAAGCTCTTAATTCTACAGAATTCTGGGGTCGTTTTAATAATTCAACAATGTCCGGTTGATCAGTCCGTTCATTAGTTTCATTAGTAAAATTCGCCCGCGACTCCGATTTTGTTAACAGATTTCTGGTTTGGGACCTAGTCACTGCAAAAATATCATGTGATAAACTTTTTAGATCTGTGGACTCTAATTTAATCCTTGATAAGGCATCGGCTGAGGTATTTTCGCTACCTTTTACATAATTAATGGTGAAATCATATTCTTCAAGTGTTAGACGAAATATATTGTGTGATCAAAACTCTCTAAACCTTCCCCATATAGTTTTTATTCGTTGAAGTTTTTAAAAATAAAAGCGACTATAGTTTCGGCGTACTGCCATCATCAGGCGATGTAAAATTATTAGCAGGAAAACGGTAAGTTACAAACGTCGAAGACGAATAAGACGAACATTTTTCCTGTTAAAAATTTTACATCGCCTGATGATGGCAGTACGCCGAAACTATAGTCGCTTTTATTTTTAAAAACTTCAACGAATAAAAACTATATGGGGAAGGTTTAGAGAGTTTTGATCACACAATATATTTCAACCCCCATTTCGAGGAACGATGGATCCAACCCAAAAAAATGTTAGACGAAACTTAGTTAATCTAGATGAAGGATTCTTGTTTCCAAATAAATATACGAGTGGCCTGTGATCTGTAAAAATTTGAAATTTCCGACCAAATAAGTAGGGTCTAAAATGATTGACACTCCATACTATTGCTAAAAGTTATTTTTCGATAGTTGAGTACTTTGTTTCCGCTTTGTTTAATGTTCTACTTGCATAAGCAACTGGCTTATCGTTACTGTTGCACAAGATCGCACCTAATGCAAACGCACTGGGGTCGGTTTTTAAAATGAACTGACTTTCCGGTGAAAAATCTGGGAACTCTAAAATTGGTTTTTCAGTTAATTTTTGTTTTAAACTTTCAAATGAATTTTGGCACTCTTTGCCCCAAACAAATTTAAAATTTTTTCTCGTTAATTGGTTTAATGGTGCTGCAATTTTTGCAAAGTTTGGAATAAATTTACGGTAGTAGTTAGCAAAAGCTACAAACCTCTTAGTTTCTTCGGCATTATTAGGTACTGGATAATTTTGCAACGCGATAATTTTGCTTGGATCCGGAGAAATTCCATGTGACGTAATAATATGACCTAAATATAGAAGTTCTTTTTTCAAAAATTCGCACTTTAACGGATTTAATTTGAGATTCACTTTTCTTAATCGTTCTAAAACTTTCACTAAATTTCGATTATGATTTTGCAAGTTGTTTCCGAAAACGATAAGATCGTCGAGATACATAAAACACGATTCGTAGTTCAATCCCGATAATGCTATTGTCATGATTCGTGAAAATGAATTTGGACTAATTTTTAATCCCATCGGTAAACGTTTCATTTGGAATTGACCTTTAGCAGTGGAAAATGCTGTATATTTTCTAGATGTTGGCTCTAATTCTACCTGATAAAACCCTTGCGTGAGATCTAAATATGAAAAATACGTAGCACCTCCTAGTGCATCGTAAATGACTGTAATATTCGGAAGTGGAAACTTGTCATCTTCAATATTTTTGTTTAATTGACGAGAATCTACGACTATTCGCCATTTTTGGACTTCATTATTACCTGAATTTTTGGGAACTATGATGACCAAGCCGATTTACTTTCTTCAATGATCCCATCCTTAAGCAATTGGTCGATTTGTTTGTTAACTTCGTGTTTTTGAGAGTTTGGTAATCGATATGGTTTAATGTAAGTTGGACGTGCCTCAGGTTTTAAGTTAATTTCCGCTTTAGCCACATTAGTAACGGTAACTTTCATTTTCTAGAATAAACACGTCGGCGTATTTCGCGCATATTTTCTGAATTGTATCAGATTCTTCCCTATTTAATTTGTCAAAATTAATTAATCCTAATAATTTGTCGACTCTATCAACGCATATCTCGTTAGTGTCAAGGTTATATAAGTTAAAATTTGATAATTTAATCACATCTGGACTAAAATTACCTCCCTATCGCTTGTATTTAAAAATCGTACGGGTACCATATGATTATCTGGTTTAACTATGATTCCGGCAGTGAAAATATCTTTGGAAATTTCTTTTGGAAGAATAACGCACTCCTCTTCAGTTTCAACCCAAAAATGTTTAATAATTTCGCACCTCGATGGAATGCAACTTATTGTATTATAATTCGATTCTAAGGGTATTGTGATTGCATGAGTTTTATTAGAAAGGGATATTGTAAAATTTTCATAATTAATTATAGCGTTGTAGGCAGTAAGAAAATCTAACCCTAAAATACCATCAAAGTTTTTGTTACTTTCGTTAAGAATATAAAATTTGTAAGCGATATTGAAATTCTCCACTTGTAATGGAAGATAAACTGATCCATCTGTTTTGGTGGAACCAGCAATTCCGTTGACTTGGACATTATCATTTATTTGTATAAGTTCATCTTTATTTAAGGATTTTGAAAAAAATATGCTAATTGAGGCGCCGCTATCAATTAAAAATATTAAATTTCTGTGACCATAGAGGATTTGTAAATAATTTAAATCAATGTTACTGGCGTCTACGTGATTTAATTTTTCTTTAGGAACGAAAAAATGTTTCCCTATTTGGCTTATTACTATTTTCAGTTGATTCAGTGCTGAAGGCATTGACTTTTCCGCTATTTCCTGCAGAAGTATTACTTGTGAAATTGGATCTACCATATTGCCGCACAGTATTGAAATTTCTATAATGAGGATTATTAGCACGCGTGTAATTTTTATGCGTATTCATCTGATTCTTCGGAGCATTGTACCTTTGGTAATTTGTTCTATTTTGTGCAAATTGCGATGTTTGATTAGACCACCTATTTTCATAGCGATTTTGACCGAATTTGTTACCTTTCCAATTATTTCTACTAAAATGAAAAAGTTTGAATTTGACGGTTTATTTACCTCCTCATCCTTCGCAACTGTTATTGCATCTTTTAGTTTCGCACAATTTCGGGCTTTGACAATAGTTCGTAACTCGTGATTCCGTAATCCGTTACAAAAGGAATTGATTGCAATTTTTTCGTTAACCGTGATTAATGATTTTAAAAGATCGTCGTCGTTTCCAGCTTGGGCTAATGATAGATCACTTAACAATTGTTCAATATTTTCTGCAAATTGCTCAACCGTTTGACTTTGTTGTTTAGCGTTATGGAGTTGGTTGGCAAGAACAGTGGCGGACTTTTTGGTAATAAAATTTTCACTAATGTCGGCAACCAAGGACTCTAAGTCTCCGTATGACCTATTCAGCCTAACTTTCGCCTGCTCAGATAAACGTGTTTTCAGTATGTATTCTATTAAAACTTTTTGATCTTCCGCTTTTAATAATTTGGCATATAATTTGCTCGAATCTATGAGTTGTCGAGTGGTACTCTCTTTCCCGTCCATACACGGTAAGAGAATGGAAGCAGTTTTCAAACAAATCTTGTCGCCTCTCATTATTGTCTTTTTTCCTATTATTTCTAAAAGCACTAACTTTTTCCAAAAATGTTGCGAACTGGAATCTGTAGCATTTCCTGGCTGCGACGTACCTCCCTTCGGATGTGATTTTCTAAATTTCTCTTGCACCTTACGTACAGCACATATAATACAGCTACCACCAGCAGGACGATGATGACTACTACGCCAATTTCAACTAATTTGGAACCTTCCGAGGTCGATTGGTCCGCGTTGTTGTTTCCTGATCCAGTCGCTTCGACGATAATTTGCTCCCGATTTCTTTGAACACTTCGTGAATTGCACATTGTGAGGTTTATTTTTCTAGTCCTACATCCGTATCACATAATTTTACACTTTTAGGCAGGATCGCCATGTAATGTTCCCTCTGGTGGAGAGAACATTTAAGGAAAAGAACCACTCTTAAGATGACTTAAAACTTTATTTACTTAACACCTACCTGCATCTACTACATTACGATTATTACTGACTGCACGCAACGCTTTACTTAATCAGTTAATTAATAATTAATTGTCACGTCATGCGCAAATCAATATTTTATATTCCTTACTCCATCACATGCTATCATAAATATAATTAAATGTAATTTTGCCAAATTGTTTTATTTCTGTCTCTCATATTAGCCACTGAAACTTTGCGATTGTAATTTTCTGAGATCACCTAAGCTTAGATTGCTTTCGATCATGGCCACCCGGATGCAACATTAAAAGTGGCTCTAAAAAATCAATCAGGCGTAAAAACTTTTAAAAGGTCCCATTCTGATTCAGAACTGTCTCAGAAATCCAAAAATGTAAAAATATACACGGTGTTACATTTAAAAATTCAAAACCTGGACAATGGAAAGAGAAAAATTTGCGAAAACTCTCCACGTACTATTTAGCTCATTTTGATACACCTAATTCTCTAGAAATTATGGTCTGTCTAATAGATTCGTTGACACCTAGTATAAATTGGTATAGGAGTGTGTAATTGTAAGACACTAAAACCAAGCCTTTGGTGCGATTCAAGCTTTTCGTGGCATTTAAGCCTTTTTTACAATTCACAATTACAATTCCTTTTGTAAGTACAACTAAAGAAGAAACTGGAGTCGAAAAGCACTTTCGTCTCAAGTTTTACACATAATTTTTTCTAAAACTACAATCAAAATTGAAAAATTATCGTATGCAATAATGAAGTTTGACACATAGTAATCTAAATAATAATAATAATAGTAATATATATTTGGTCTAGTTGATACAAGAGTTGATCACGAGATTTGGATATAAGACAAGTCATATAAAACAAACTGTAGGTATATAACATATAACATTAAAAACAATTTAAAAAGTAACACAGTTGATGTTTAAAATTTAAATATTCTTGGACGGAGTAAAAAGCGTTTCTTAAATGTATTTTTTGGCTGGGAACTTTTGCGAGGATATTTTTGTTACTGAAATTTCCATTTAGGTACAAACATTATTTGTTAGTCACCTGATTGGGATTTTAATTCTCGCACGAGTGTACCTGTAAAATATTGTATGGACACGGGGAAAATAGTTGGACAAGTTTGAAACGCTCGGGGAATTAACAATAAAATTAGTGAGAAAAGACGAAAATACGTTCCCCTCAAAATACTAAGAAACGTGATCAGGTGGTTTAGTAGCAATAGCCGGGGGCCTTATTCCACACTACCGAATCTACGCTTTTAAAGGTAAACACGAGAGCACGTATTTGCTTCGTAATATTTGAACTGCAGGAAACAAACTACCCCTGTCAGCTACAATAAGAAGTAAACTTAGTTATACACAAGTTTGACAATCCCGAAGTTCGGGGAGGTTTATTTACTGCGGCCGTATGTTTAGGGAGGTGGATGTATCGATTTGGGTTTGAACACCGCAATTACTATTTTACAGATGCCCTCTGTATTTACGCCGAAAATCACGACAAAGGACGCGCGTAATAAATATCTCAGCCCCATGTTTTAGTAAATTTTCAGTAGCATTGTATTTGTATTCCGAGTAGTGAAATTCCCCTACCTTTCGAAAGCACTTGAAATACACAAAGCGCGAAAAGGTAATCACAGCGGAAAACGTATCGATCTACTCCCGCTATGATCTGCAAGTGAAATTTATTTTTCGTTTTCGCAATGCAGAAGTAATGAATCTGCATTTAATTAGCTTTTAAACGAGCTTTTATTAATCCTCCGTTGATATTATCGCAAAGCAAAGACGCCCTCGGTCTCTCGGGTATTTTTATTCTGCTCTTTAATGTCATGCTCTAGCAGACCAGACGAAAACTTATCTTTGTAAAGTACGCACGTAAAGTCGCCCAAGTGTTTAATGTTTCCATAACGGAACGCGTCTTATTCTTTCGAAAAGCACAAATCAAGAAATTTGTCAATATTACCGTTGCCCCTTCTTTTCAAATCGAATTATCCTCCATTCACCTTTTAAAGCCGTGACTGAGTTATAACGTTAAGTCTCAAATTTATATGAATGGAGCTCGGTTAAGCGTATCGGAATTACCTGCTGTCCAATCTTTACCGCAGTGCGCTAAATCCTGCAGCTAATTGAAGTCACAGATATTATGGTTCATGCGCTTGAAATGCATTTACAAAGGATAACAATCTGCTTTATAGGGTATACTCGTACTTCTACCCAAGAAACAATTTGGACACTCTACGGCGGATTATCTTTTAAAATACGACCGGTATAGCGCAAGAATTAATCTAAGTTCATGTTTAAAACGAAATTGCGACAAAGAAAACTGTTAGTAAAACCAGATATTCTAGGGATTTCCTAAATCCAGTTTCTAATAACAACTCGTGTAAATCGAGTTTATGCCAATGCTTATCTGTGCCAACAAAGAGTGTACTGATTATACTCCAAAGACAAGTTGTTAGAAGCTAGGCAAGTCGACAGGGTTTTAAGCATGCATACGATTGAAGCCAGAGTGCCGAGCCCACTCAGCTACTCTTATTGGTGTTTCCTGCTGGAATCACTCGAAAATTCATTGACGGGTACGACGCTTAAATAAAAAGGTCACAGCAAAAAGGGTTACTTTCGCACTCTAAAAGCACGAAATCAAACTGCGATTACACAGTATAATTATTAACATATTATAGTTATAAATTAATTGTAGCGGCCGCTCCATTAATTTGTACTCTCCGAGAATTTTTAGCGACCTTTCAGAATTCATTAGGAAAATGGGAGACTGATCCGCCGTAGATAAAGGCATCAACTGCCAGAACACGTCTCATTATGTACTTGCGTAGCTATATACCCTCATCTAATTTCGAAACCGTTTCCCGTGTGCAGCTTTTTCCGTAATTTGAATGTTACAGAATTTCGTTGGGGAATTCTTCGTCTGACGTTTCAATTAGAATTAAGGATGCCAATTTGTGTTTATTTGGGGATGATTCTCGCGAGCCTTGTGAAGCCAATAAAACAAACGTTTGGCTTCGGTAGCATCGTAGCTCGTTTCTAACATTCAGATATAGAAATCATTATTTACCGGGACTCAAGCTCTGAAAAATGTAAAGAGCTATAAAGGGAATAGTTTCCTCCATGTTTCTCTAGTGCTATTTTTCATAGCCATGTATAGGTAAGATGTAATTTACATTTGTTTGCGATTTAAGCTTTTGTGCTTTATATTTACGGCCCTTTGTTTTGCCGTCAAAACGTATACAAGACTGCACGGTGATTATAGCAACGGTATAAATTATTAGAGACAGAATCTGAATGTACCGTGGCGAAGATTTTCACTTTTCATGGAATGAACATTGTTTTGTTTAGATGAAATATGCACACTATTTTGTTCGCAGAAGGAAATAAGTGCTTTCCATTTTCGTTACGTGATAATTTTAATTATATCGCGCAATGCGCGATATTTTCAGAGCTTTCGACACGAATCAGTACATTTTAAGAAATTCCGCAGAACAGCCAGCAATAAATGCCTGATAATAATGTAAGTGATAATGTTTCCAGCTTAAATTTAGATGAAAGTTCAAGTAATGTAAATGCAACCCGTAGGGATCAGTTTTTAAGTTAAGTAACTACAAGCAAATTTTTGTGTGAGGTAAAAAAAATACTTTTTTAGCTCGGATTTGATGTCGTATCTATTCTATTCTATTATTAGGGTTATTTTAGGGTTAGAATTTCGTCTAATCTTGCAATATTTATTATTTATGTCCGAATCTAAATTATTGCACTGCCATTAAACCTTCGTTTATTATAGTAATTTACCTATAAGAAAAAAAGTTTTGTTTGATACCGTGCCTTTTTGCCGGTTTTGAAATATAAACGTAATACCACTATAATTAAATTCGCGTTAAAATTACCAAGATTTTATGAACGCTTTGTAATTATCGCAAATGAAATACCTCCCCGTTCCTTGAGCAATTTTCTCATATTTGATTATGTTCTTAGATGAAAACTTACCTTTGAACGTAGATAACGTGAACCGTGTTAATGAAAAGCGTATTTGTCAAAACGTTTCCATAACAGAAGCATTTCTGTCGACTATTTCTAAAAGCTCAGCTCTATGGTAAGTAGTAATACTTTGTCAATGATTTCCTTCTTTCCAAAATGTTTAAAGACTTAAATAACCTATAAGCTCTCCCTCAAGTATTGGGGTTGTCTATTTTCTGCTATGATAAATAATTTCCTTGCAATTTCTGCCAACTTTGCAAGCTATGATCCGTTAGAAATAGTTATTTGTACAACTAGATTTGAAAGTGATACTTTTTTTCATGAATTTGCAGTTTGATTAATGAGGGCGGGTGGTAAAAAGGTGTCTGTGATGTCAATTGACAAATTATCCCTTATTTTTCTGTCTATGATTCGTTCCCACATCTACTTCCGATCTCCTGGACTTATCATAAGGGAATTTCGTCACCCCAAATCCAAACTAGATTTGTCTTCTAACCATAGTCCTGTTATAGCCACGATAAGTTCAAGAGTAATAACAACTCCCAAAAAGCCCTCTCTATACAGTGTGATTGATTTTCCGTGTCCAAGCGTATATTCCTTGTATTATTGGAGATAGGAAAAACGTGTAAAAAACACTCGACTATCAAATTATGATAAGGCTACATGTTCAAAAAATCAAGTGACATAAAAACAAAAGAGCATCAAGAAACAAAATAATTTTTTTAGTAGAATGATTACCTTAGAAATTAAAGCTACAGTATGTTTTTAAAATCAATCGCAACAACTGTGGAAATTTAAACAAAAACAAAAGAGAGTTTTTCATTTGTCATGTCTGTCAGAAAACTAGTACCGTGAACAATATAACTTATAAGAACCACAATGCAATAAAATAATTACACAAATGATGAAAAATGTTAAGAGTTTTTACTCGATGTATAATGAGAATACATAGGAAGCAAGTGCAATGTAACTTATAACAGTTATTTCTGTAACTACTTCTCATTTGTTTTCTTCGCTTCCTGTTGTAAATGTTACGTTTTTGTTTAAATTTCCACAGCAACTGCGATTGGTTTTAAAAATATTACTGCAGCTTTAATTTCTAAGGTAATTATAACATATTTGAAATCATTTTAAAGAGAATTTCAAGCTTTTTAAGAATATTACAGACAAAAGTAGCCGTCCTATTTAAAAAAATTAATTTGTTTTCTGATGTTTTCAATTTGTTCAATTTTTTCGTTTTTCTTAAAAATGTAAGGGTTAATTTTTAGAATAAAATAAGTCCAAAAGTATATCGATCGTGTGAAAATTTGAAAGCAAATCTTCGAAAATTAATTTAAAAAGTCTTTTGTGAAAATTCCTGAAGGGGAATAATGGATATCAATGCAGTTTATATACAAATTATTTTAAGAACTTCCTTATTGTAATAGCTATCTAGCAAGTCATGAATCTTGCAACAAACATTTAAGGCGATTTCCACATGAGATTTTTTAAAATTATCTTTCCCAATTTTTTCTTTGAAATTTTTACCGTATACCAAAATGTTTCCGGATATTTTTTTGTTCTCAACGAAATACCATAGTGTTGGGCAAGTGTTCCAGCAAAAACTTACAAAAACTTCAATAACCTTTTTTAAAAATTAAATTTTAATATATTAAGATCTACTTTTTTGAGAAACACTAAAAATCAAAATATCTCAAAACCTATTAAGTTTTCTATAATGCATATTAAAGTTAAATCCACTCCTTACTTTTAATTTTATCACCTTTCCAAAGGAATGTATCCAATTACCAGTAACCCTGTATAAATATCCATTTTGAGATTTCCTGTTAAAACTGTAAAGCAAAGGACTTAACATAATATTATGTACCTATGATCTTAGATTATTTTTTAACGTGCACAGTCGGTTTCAGCAATACAGTTTTACTGCGATATATCTCTGTTTTGATGGTAAGGGGGCCACGAGGTACATTTTTTGATGTTTGCAAGTATACCTCTACACTGCAGAACAGTTACAGCCGATAATTGAATAGAATCATAACGGAAATATCATCCAAACCGTCTATTTAGAAATTCCTACAGAATTTGGTCAGTTCAATATAGCTTAAAGTTTACTACTCGAATACGAAACCTTTATTGAGGTAATAAAGAGTGTATTTACAAAATTGGAATTTATATTTTCTCCAGACCAGACTGGTTTCCATTATTTGTGGGAAAATTAGTTCGGATGCGTAAAAGCGAATTTTGTAATGCAAAAATGTGGTCAAACTGATAACCGAATTTTTTAATTCTAAACCGTGATTCATTTTATTAAACGAGTCGAATAGAACACGTCATTGAAACTTACTTTTATGCAACAGTAATAATGGGTATCACTTAGTTTCGATTGTAGCTGCTTCGTGATAGTGTCAATATGGCGTACCTCTCATCTCAAATTTACCTAGTGGTTTGGTATTGTGCTGCCGATAGTATTTTGGACAATGAAAAAGATGCGAAGATTCCACACAACAGGGCAGAAAGGTATGGAAACCTTTGCTTTTGGATTATATTGTAATCGCATTTTGGGGTGCGTCGTCATTGATCAATCATAATCTTTAGATTAGAATATTAGATTTCATTCGGTGTCGAATTACCTACGTGTATGCCTAATGCAAGGGCGTATTCGATCCCTTTTCTTGAATTTTACACAGTTACTCGTCTAAAACAGTTATCTATGCTGTAGCACTTCGTAATTATTTACTTATTAACAATAACGTTAGATATTTTAAATTCTTTTGCCGCTATCGATAATGAATGGTCCACCACATTCCTTCCACAACTTAATTAATAAACATATCCGAAATTCTATTCGGTCTACTAACTACTAGTAGTTGATCATTCCGTGAAAATTCATTCTCCAAGTATACGCATTGGAAATTCTCACCTCTCACCTTAAGCTATTCGTACAAGAGAGATCGATCCATTAATATAGCGTGCAAGAAAAAGTCCAAGTTTATTTTTCGAAATTGTTACATTGTGTTCTTTTCAACAAAATCAAACTGGGGGGAATTCGTGGGGAGGAATTGCAATAGATTTGTTTTTCTACAATGTTTCTCGGTTTTATGACGCAAACGTCTTGGAATTTATGATCAATGTCTATAAGGTGGAAAAGTGTACCTTTCGCTCCTAAAACGGGGCGGGAAATGATATATTACTTAGATCTCAACAGCTAAGCTTATAGATAAATAAAATACCCTTCAATTACAACTAACTTTATACTTGAGATTTTCGGTGCTAGAAAAAGAACCGAAGTTAAAGGTGCAATTAGTAACATTGTTGAAATACTACTAGAAAAAGGTGATTGATTAACATTAAAACCTTTCAATGTTTGTAGTCGGCGTTTACAAAAATTGCAAAAGCTCCCTTGCGATTTCTTGAATATCGTTCTTTTGACGTAAAAAAAATAACCTCTGTCAACGAGCGATTGTTGCTAAAAGTTTAAGCTTGTGAATGAAATTAAATTTTATAACAAATTATTATCAGTGTGTAATAAAAATGAAAAAGTTTATACCATACAGTGTGATTGATTTTGCGTGTCCAAGCGTATATTTCTGGAATATCGTTCTTTTGACGTAAAAAAATAACCTCTGTCAACGAGCGATTGTTGCTAAAAGTTTAGGCTTGTGAATGAAATTAAATTTTATAACAAATTATTATCAGTGTGTAATAAAAATGAAAGGTTTTTAGTTTATACCATACAGTGCGATCTGCGTGTCCAAGCGTATATTTCTGTTATTATTGGAGGTGGGAAGAACGTGCTGATAAAACTACATAATTAAAAAAAAAACAAGTGATATAAAAACAGAAGAGCATCAGAAAACGCAATAATTTGTTTTAATAGAACACTTTTTTCTGCAATATTCTAGAGCTTGAAATTCTCTTTACAATAATTGTATCATATAGGTTATAAGTATGTCCTTTAGAAATTTTATGTTTTTGTTTAAATTTTCACAGCCACTGCGATTGGTTCTAACCACATTACTGGAGCTTTAATTTCTAAGGTAATCATAATATTAATATTTGACATCATTGTAAAGAGAATTTCAAGCTCTTGCAGATAAAAGTAACCGTCCTATTTTGTTGCAAAAAAGACGCTATTTTGTTCGATTTTATCCAATTTTCACATTCTTGAAACACAATGTAAAGGAAAGTGGTCAATTTCATCTCTCCCCCGAAAATTAATACCAGCAGCATAAGGGGAATCAATGGAAAAGTTGAAAAATGTCGCTCAATTTGTCCCTATTCTATTTAGAATTAAATTCCAAATTTTTGTTGCAAAAAAGTTGCTATTTTTATTAAATTTTGTGCACATTTTTACATTCTTGAAACAAAATGAAATAGAAAGCGGTCCATTTCATCGCTCCCTTGAAAATTAATACCAGCAGCATAAGGGGAATCAATAGAAAAGTTGAAAAATGTCGCTCAATTTGTCCCTATTCTATTTAGAATTAAATTCCAAATTTTTGTTGCAAAAAAGACGCTATTTCTATTCAATTTTGTGCACATTTTTACATTCTTGAAACAAAATGAAATAGAAAGCGGTCCATTTCATCGCTCCCTTGAAAATTAATACCAGCAGCATAGGAGTATCAATGGAAAAGTTAAGAAATGTAGCTTAATTTGTTCCTATTCAACTGGGAATTAAATTTTAAAATTTTGTTGCAAAAAAGACGCTATTTTAGTTCGTTTTTGTACACATTTTCACTTCCTTGAAACGAAATCAAATAGAAAGTGGTCCATTTCATCGGTCCCTTGTAAATTAATACCAGAAGCATAGGGGTATCAAAGGAAAAGTTGAGAAATTCAGCTTAGTTTGTTTCTATTCAACTGAAAATTAAATTTCGAACTTTTGTTGCAAAAAAGACGCGATTTTTATTCGATTTTGTGCACATTTTTACATTCTAGAAACAAAATTAAATAGAGAGGGGTGCATTTCATCGTTCCCTTGAAAATTAATACCAGCAGCATAGGCGTATCAATGGAAAAGTCGAGAAATTCAGCTTAATTTGTTCCTATTCAACTAAGAATTAAATTTTAAAATTTTGTTGCAAAAAAGACGCTATTTTAGTTCGATTTTGTTCACATTTTCACTTCCTTGAAACGAAATGAAACAGAAAGTGGCCCATTTCATCGCTCCATTAAAAATTAATACCAGCAGCATAGGGGTATCGATGGAAAAGTTGAAAAATGTCGCTTAATTTGTCCCTATTCAACTTAAAATTAATTAAAAAAATTGTATTGCAAAAAAGACGCTATTTTTGTTCGATACCTGTTAATTGGTCCGAATCCATCCTCTCGCCTAAATTCACCACTTAAGAAAACTACCACTGATCGAATTTCGATGATGGGGAGTAGGTTAGTATTGGCGGGGCGAGTTCCAGTGAGCAAATTCGCCTTCCTCTTGGTAATGGATATGCGGCGGGTAATACACATACTGGCATACCCGCCGTGTGAAGTCTAAAGCTCTTCCCGATAACTCTGGATCCTTTCTAATGCCGGTTCAGGCATATTAATTATTTAACGGGTCACAAATCTCTTCCTTTCGTCATTTTTCACGTGCCCGTTTTACCCACATCTCCTTCACGCATTCTTCGTCAATTGTTAACGCATGTTTAGCACCCTTTTCATATCTGCGTCACTTTCCATTCATACTTTCTTCAACGACATCTTAAATTCTAGTACATCAATCCGTGTGACCTTTCCTTATTCCCGGAAATTAATTCGGAACTTCGTTTCAACTAATGGCCTACAGCACTGCTTTTAACAATGGAAAGATCGAATGGAGAAGTGTAGTGATAGGGAAAGGGATTAGTTTGGAATTTGCAGTTTTTAAAATTAAACCATTTTATAGCGTCAGTAGTCTTCAATAGCCAATCCTCGTAAATATGTAATAGTATGTTATATGTATCATAAAACTCTCAAGTATACCTATAACGAAGGACAGTCTTTCGGTTACGGTATTTACTGCACCCGTCCTTTACAGGGTTTTTCACCGAGACGATGTAACTGTGGTGGGTATCTCCGCCTGTCTAAACGAATGGACGCTTGAATAAGTTTGCATTCTTATCATAGCCGATGGGGGTTGTTCTCGTACCATCAAGTGCATGAACTCTATATGAACGGATGTAGACAATTTATATTTAGGATTATAGTTTCGTAGTAGACCGTTTTTCCAGAGGTTCCGTGCACATCAGAATAAAATATACCAGTTTTCACGCAAATGCAATAAATTTACTAAGAAACGTCAGTTTTATTACACGCTAAATATCTTTACATGATACAGGCCGCGCGTCTGAAGCTGTACAAAAATTGGCTAATTCAATGGGGAACAGGGCAAACGATAACATTTATATTGGCCAAAGCTTCGAGACCAGAAAGTTCGCAGATTCCGAAAACTGTTTATGTAAAATCTGATGTTTTGCCCGACTAGTTATCATAAACTATCTATTATTAACCCTTAGGGATCGCCTTCAATTCAATATTACGTTCTAATGCGACTACCTCTAACGTCTAAGACAAGTCCATTAACATGAATGTAAGGGTTAAGCATATTGAGCTGGAATAACAACAGTAATCTAATACCACCACACAACTCGAAGTCTATATAGTTCAAAGGCTTTATATTAAGACCAAAATATCAAAGTCGAGGTAAAACTGTTTCATTACCACCAGCAGATTTGGCGAAATTGAGCTATTGTGCTCGCTAAGCCCGTTACGAAATTTCAATTATACGTGCGGGTCCCTTCCAAAACGTGGTTGTCTAAAGTGGCACTACCTGAACGTGCAGTATCTCTATTGCATAAGAAAAAGCTTTAGCAAAACCTTCCCCCGGAATAAGCTGTTTAGGCGCACATTAACGAATAAGTTCCATACACTAATTTACCCATTTATAACTTCTGATGAGATTAATTTCTACATTAATAACTCGAAACTGAAGGCATTAACTTCGGTTTCTCTCTTCAACCGTGTATACGCGTAATATGGTATTAATTATCATGTTACGTTTCATTCCGCGATTGATCTGTAATGCGTAAGTACATTGCGAAGATTACGTAATTGAATCATCTATCAGACACATGCACCTGCATCATTAAATAATCAATAGAGAGTAAGAAAAGTTCAAAAAATAATTGACAAGTGGCTAATTTTTCACCTGACCTATTCGCACTTTCTTTGTCTGATGTGATGAGTATGCGGAGTCAACGACGGAAATTTTGTAAAACTACGACAAGAAATAATGGTAGAAAACTTAAGGTCTTGAATGGGTTTCTGTCAAAATTATATTATTCTATGGGAGCTATCAATCGTTTCATCTAAAAAAGTAATCCGAGGAAAGTAGTGTAGCTTCCCACTAAGTTTATTGTTCATCTCAATATCGCTGGCCATGTCTAATTACTCTGTTAATTTATTGATTCACCTTGCCCAGTTCCATTAGATATCAGTTTTTACAAATGCAGGAAAACAGTTATTTATTTAATAATATCAATTGCAACATAATGATAGTTTATTAAAGTAGCCTGAGCTTATTTTGCAAATTACAATCAATGATAATATACTCTTCAAAGTTTAAACAATTTATCTTTGCCCGAATACGTTTACCTAAATTTATGCAATGGAACGCGCCTGCCCAATGTTTAAGTTCTCTTTCTTGCCCTCTCACACAATAATCATTTTCTCTATCGTGGACTGGCAGGTTTAAATTAATTGTATTTTGCATTTGAAGTTTATATTACATCGCTTTACGATGCCTAAAAATAGCAGTACCCACCCTCGAGATTCCAGAACGAATTTTCAGGCAGTAACCGACGTGTTTACTCTTTTTTAGTCCCGAATCGCGGGAAAAAACTGTATTTTGAGCGGCTTACGCTCCCGTAGCCTAAAACCGCTAAAACGGAGTGGCCGAAGAAATTTCTCTTTATCGTAATCCCTACCTATCTTGTAAATTTATTAACGCCCCTTTTAAAATTAAGTGAACCACCTATCTTTAAGAACCAATCGGAATTGGTTCACCCCCTCCCCTCCACTCAAAAGTTAGGCTGTTTAGTGTTTCATGAAAGCAATTCGTACTAATTTTTGTTTCTCGTCTTTCGAAAGCACGCTTCATGCCCTTTTACGACTGTTTCCGTCTCTTTCGCGATCCTTGCCTCCTACCCCCTTCCTTAAAGAATCGTTCCTTTCCACCTCTTTAAGGCCAATTCCGTCATATTGAAAAGAAATCTACTTACAACTGATAGGCCGAGCAGAAAGAGATTTTTTCACCTTTTCTTCCCTTACGCTTTTTACACGTATCCACCTTTTACAGTTCCTTCAAGTTTCTCCATACCTCCTTCCAAAGCAATTTGTTATGCCTCCTCTATTCCCGTTTTTCTTTACTCCTCCTTCATGCTTTGTTCCCTCAACTTTTTTATTTCCCTCTCGTGGCATTTACGATATCGTAATTAATTCCCTAACGCAACCTTGACGACTGCCTTATGCCTTCATGACGCCTTATTCCCTCTTTATTTCTCCCCCGACTCCAAATTCGTAGATTTCAAAAGATAACCCTGAATTTTTCAGTATAGTTCCTTTTTAGACCCTTCAAATTGTGATAAAAAGTGAAAATCTATTTCAATTTCACGCATGCACCCTTAACGTCTGCTGCAAAGATCTTGTCTGAACATTTTCGCTTGCCCCTATTCTTTGTTCATGCTGTCTTCCTTTGCACCTCTTTTTGTTAAGCTCTTGGGGGAGCATCTTTTCTTAATGTTCGTTTATGTCCTTACAGAAGCTTCATGTTTTTAATACACTTTTTCGCTGCCGTTCAAGCACGCGCCACGCCCTTTTACTCGGCCTTCGCGTCTTTTTCACGCTACCTCCCATCAAATTTACACTTTCTTCATGACCCCTACATGCTTGATTTCCTCATGTCTTTTCCTTAAAGCTACTTTTATTTCACATTCCTTTCTTTCACACCTTGTTTCCTTGTTATACCTACCCCTTTTATAGTTTCCTTCAATCTTTAAAAACATCTCCAAACCTATTTCATCCTCCCGTCATGATGCTTTATCTGAAGGGGTGCTACTTCTGTTCTGACTACTTGTTTTCCCATCACCTTCGCTATTCCTTCGCGCTTTTATCCCTCTTACCTGCTTCGCGCTTCCTTGCGAAACCCTTCATAACTGCTCCACGACATATTGCACTTTTCTGTCTTGTCTGATGAACCCAAACTCGCACCCTTTGGGTCTGCTTTAGATACCATTCACGTTGTTTGTGATTTTCGATCACTGTTTCACAACCCCTTCTTCCCTTCGCACCCTTTCCGCACATATCTCCTCGACTTTCATGAACTTTTGCCATACCTCCTTTATGAATCCTGCAGCTCTCCTTTATTCAACGATTACATTTTTACCTCCCCATTCGCACTTCTTTTTCATTTACACCCCCTTCACTTAAAACTTTATGTCACCTATTCTTTTCGTACTCCACTATCCTCTTCCAAGTTCCATCAGCTTTTACAAAAAAGTCTAGATTGTTTATGGATCATTCTCTATCTTTGGTAGCCCTGTTTAAGCCTCCATGCTTCTTTCTTCCACGCGGACTTCTTCTTCTTCTTCTTCTTCTTGGATTACCTTTTCTACTTTCGGCTCCTTCTGCCGTCTCGTCTCCTTTGCCACTTTTTTCAAATTTTTTCTTAATGCATCCTTCCATCGAGCAACACAAAAGAGGGATTCACAACTAAGGCTTATGTTAAATTTTTTTTTAGTGCAGAAGATACGGGTAATGTGCCACAAAATTCCAACAGAATCCATGTATAGTTTACGCATTTTGATTTTATATGGAAGAAGCTATTGATAGCGACTTTAAAACAAATAGATTTTTATTCTAATCAGGCTAAAATGATTGGTTGTTCCATGGACAATAAAGTCTTTTATCAAATTAGTTGCAGTATGCATTTGAGAATTAAAATGGATAGTTACATGTCTGAATTATGAAGAAAGTAAACACGAGCGCGAAGTATTTATCATTTCAGCGTCGATCTTGCAAATCGAACTGCCATTAATCGATTTGCTTATATAGCAAACAGCAATCCTTCTAGCACAGTCTCGAACACTCCCAAATATTCTTGAATAAACAAGGTTTTTCCCGATCTTCGGTCCTTATCGCCGGTGACTAATCTTTTATGGCGTCTCGATGGCGGCTGCTGGCACCACGATGTCTGGGGGGGTTCTGACTATAATAAGAACATTTTGGAAAAGATTAAATTCGAGATTAAATTTCAATCAGCAATTAGTTAAAGACGGATACTGCAACTTTTTATAATTTTTATCAAACGGATTAATCCTGAAAATGTATCCATCGAAAACTATGTAAGATCCTAGAGCCTTTCGTTACAGACTATCCGGCGACGGACGAACTATTTATCTAAAATGGAAAAACCACCTTTCCGACACAAACTAGCTTATACCGTCGACCTTAAAAGTCCTTAACATTTGTCACCCTCGAAAACAAAATAAATCGGGCCGCCCAAAAACGACGAACGTAATCGTATGAAATATTTCTACTATAAATCCTGGCATAGTTAAGAAGTTTTCCTTTTGACATACGTAAATCTCGTTTTATTTTCCAAAACTTTGGTAAGGCATTTTCCTCCGCCGAATTCCAATTAACCTTCTCTCGCAGATTGAGATTTAGCTTGTATCAATTTTAATACAGAACTTTTTTTTCGCGACAAAGAACTGGTACCGATACCCGATTATTTTTATCCGTATAAATCTTCGTATAAAAGCGGTAAGTACACAATGGGGAATCGTTTAACACAATTAATTCGCAGCCGATCCTCAACGCTTCCGTTGGAAATTCTAAATATCTCGGGATAAATATATTAGGGTGGCAATGGAAATTCTATTTCGGTGGTTTATTGTTTTCTGGGCAATGCGTTATTGTTGTGCCCGACCATGTAAATAAGGCAATGTATCACTGCTATTAGCATGGGTCGTGGAAGTAGACATACATTGTACAGGGCGGCACTAAATTCACTTGCGATTCATGGCTAGTACAAGCAGAATTTAGAAGGGTTAAACTATTGCGGGAAGAAGCTTTCCCTTAGTAAAAATTAGGAAGTTTGGCGAGAAGCCTTCGTCGTCGTTGTATTCAAGGTAAACTTGCATTGATCGTGTGCTTTCGCATTTTAATTATCAACAATTTTGTAATAACAATTATTGCCTCCCAAGGAAGGGTGACGAGTCTAAATATTGCCATCGACACCAGCGTTTTAATTAACTCTATTAATTTAACTTTAATGAAAATGCTGGAAAATGAAGATAGACCTCCAAAAAGCTGTGAAATCTGCCAGGTTTGATTTTGTCTTCCAATTCGTATCTCCTTTAATGGAGGAAGAAGGTATGGTCGCACAAAGAAAGAAGGCATGGCCGGCACGAAATAAAGTGTAACAAGAAGTAGGTATATGTTATTAATGGCTTACTCCTTGTCGCCATATCAAGTTATACTTATCAAACCTGCGTAACAATATGAAACTAACTGAAATGTAAGTAACAGATAGGATATAGAGATTAATCATTGAGCAAACATGCGTGCTTGGAGTGTAGCGAAATTGCTTTATACACAAACGGCGCTTTACAGTAGGGAAACGTGGAAATTTGTACGCTTCCACTTAAGTTGGGTGATTAATTTTCAATCACGTCATTGAAATAGAATAACTGCACCTTTGACATGCTCAAATAAGTGTAACCGTACTCTGCTGATTCTCCCATTACAATTGTTGCCTGTTCCAAACTGAAACCGCACGTCATAGGTCCATTAGTTTCATGTTAGCTAACATTTAATTAACGGCATTCCAATTTTAGGTTACAATTAACTTTCAAGTTCTTAATTATCTCGTCGTTTTAAGTTAGTTTGGTATGATACAGTATACAAATTGAAATTAATAACGATCGGCCGTAGTGATTCGTCATGTCAATAAGTAGCTAAGGTCGATAAAATTGGCACCCTTACTTTGCCCACATCAAGTAAAAATATGCCTCACTAATTAAAGACTAACTTGTACCCAAAAAATTAAAATTTGTACCCGCTTGGTTCCGCCGGAGAACCGATTCTGAGGTGGGAGTGCTAACTAGAATTCAACTTAGCACCCCCACTTTTTACGATTGAAATTTTATTGGTCGCATTATAACACTATGAATTAAAACCAAACTTGTACCCAAATTAGATTTTGATTGTTTAAATAATTTATACATTATTTAAACCAGGGGGTAAACACCAGGGAAAGTAATTGTACAGAATGGAGGAAATTACGAGGAAGTACAGGGAAGTTCGGGGAAGTTCGGGGAATTACTGGAAGTCCAGGGAAGTACGGGGAAGTAACGAGGAAGTACTAATTTGTTCATAAGATGCGGAATGTGACAGAAGGTGACCGGAGAGGTAAAATCTGGTAAACACTTGAAAAGTAATAACGCAGTTATTTCTGAGTGCATAAATCCCGCCTCGTTCCAAAAAAGTGAACACCTATGATTGTGATTATCTATATAGATACCTAAAATCAAAACCTATTTTTTCACTACTATACTCTGTTTTTTAACTAGGAAGACGGATTTAAAAACCTGATTTACACTGAAAATGTCACTAGAATCTAGTAACAAAAATAATAGACTCATTTTATACAGACATGTATTGTGGCTTGCGTGACGTAATTTTCTTTCACATTTGGATAGATTTCATTATTTGTGCTTTTGGGTTATTATTTGGTAGGAACTCCTTTATATTATGCATACATCATACTTTTAAAAGCGAATTATAATAAATAGGTAATACATTGATAATAGGTAATCATCCTGCATACATTTTTTGGTCTTTGAAACATTATTTTGAATTGTAGTTTTAAATATTTTATCAGTTGTAATACTACACAATCCACATTACAATTTACAACAAATGTTAAGTTATTGAACAAATTCAGAACAATGGAATTATACTCATAATATTAAACAGCACAGTTCACTGCTTTATGTATAAGCGCTGTCTTCCGAAAGTTCACTAAAACCTCGACTAAAACTGCCACTGTCCTCCGATCCGAGTGAAATAATTAATGGTTCTATAAGTGTATCCATTAGGCCATCCAATCTACACATCTTATTTTCTTCCTTAATAACGTGTTGCACACAATTCCGCCAATCTTCAGGGCTCACATTTGCAACAGCGTTATGACCACTGGAACGTTTCAAAGGGGTAATAATCCCAGTACTTCGAAATTCTTGAATTATCCGGTATACTATAGATCGTGCAATTCCTAATATGTGTCATACTTTAATAACTAAATATATACCTACATTATTATTTACGTTACCTGTGGTAAATGCAATCTTCAACACAAGCGTAGCAAAATTCATATCTGGAGTATCAGACAACATTTGTTTATAATAAACTGCTTCTCGGAGACTGATAAAATGACCCAAGTTTAAGCGACTACGTGTTTTCAAAGGAGGCAAGCCTTGCTTTACTGGTACTTGGAGTTGAATCCATCCTTAATACACTTAGGACGCGAAATATCAACTTTACTTCTTAAAAGAACTGTTTTTTTTTGTTAAAATTTATGCAAATGAACTCGGAACACAAAAAAACTCAAAAATAAGTACAACAGTTACGAACGAGAATCGCGATTAAATTTGACAGTTAAATCATGTCAATAGCAATTTTATCTGGATGTAAAACGGGCGCAGGGCGAGCCAATAGAAACTAAGATTTTTTGCGGGAACTTTTAAATCCGTCTTCCTAGTTTAAAAACAGAGTATAGTGTCTAATAACATGATTTTTAACCCTTTTTCCACTTGTAAAGCAGGCTTTCTCGCCAGTTGTTCAAAGTGGTTAATAATGGGGTCATTATTAACCAGTAGTCAATAATGAGAACTGTCACGCTGTCACTTTTAGAAATCACAACCCGAAATTTCGATCAATAAACGTTCAGATAAGTTCTCTAAAATGAATAATTGCCACCATCCGCCATTTCAAGAGGAATTACATACTTACAATTATCACATTTTGAAAAAAATTGAACGAAATTACTCTTTGAAAATATCTCAATAACAGAAGAAAATACGGCCTTCTTGACTGTTACTTCCACCCACGTAATTGACATGCTAAATTAATAAACCAAAAATTCTGTTAACACTGAAAATGTCACTAGAATCTAGTAACAAAAATAATAGACTCATTTTATACAGACATGTATTGTGGCTTGCGTGACGTAATTTTCTTTCACATTTGGATAGATTTCATTATTTGTGCTTTTGGGTTATTATTTGGTAGGAACTCCTTTATATTATGCATACATCATACTTTTAAAAGCGAATTATAATAAATAGGTAATACATTGATAATAGGTAATCAGCATACATTTTTTGGTCTTTGAAACATTATTTTGAATTGTAGTTTTAAATATTTTATCAGTTGTAATACTACACAATCCACATTACAATTTACAACAAATGTTAAGTTATTGAACAAATTCAGAACAATGGAATTATACTCATAATATTAAACAGCACAGTTCACTGCTTTATGTATAAGCGCTGTCTTCCGAAAGTTCACTAAAACCTCGACTAAAACTGCCACTGTCCTCCGATCCGAGTGAAATAATTAATGGTTCTATAAGTGTATCCATTAGGCCATCCAATCTACACATCTTATTTTCTTCCTTAATAACGTGTTGCACACAATTCCGCCAATCTTCAGGGCTCACATTTGCAACAGCGTTATGACCACTGGAACGTTTCAAAGGGGTAATAATCCCAGTACTTCGAAATTCTTGAATTATCCGGTATACTATAGATCGTGCAATTCCTAATATGTGTCATACTTTAATAACTAAATATATACCTACATTATTATTTACGTTACCTGTGGTAAATGCAATCTTCAACACAAGCGTAGCAAAATTCATATCTGGAGTATCAGACAACATTTGTTTATAATAAACTGCTTCTCGGAGACTGATAAAATGACCCAAGTTTAAGCGACTACGTGTTTTCAAAGGAGGCAAGCCTTGCTTTACTGGTACTTGGAGTTGAATCCATCCTTAATACACTTAGGACGCGAAATATCAACTTTACTTCTTAAAAGAACTGTTTTTTTTTGTTAAAATTTATGCAAATGAACTCGGAACACAAAAAAACTCAAAAATAAGTACAACAGTTACGAACGAGAATCGCGATTAAATTTGACAGTTAAATCATGTCAATAGCAATTTTATCTGGATGTAAAACGGGCGCAGGGCGAGCCAATAGAAACTAAGATTTTTTGCGGGAACTTTTAAATCCGTCTTCCTAGTTTAAAAACAGAGTATAGTGTCTAATAACATGATTTTTAACCCTTTTTCCACTTGTAAAGCAGGCTTTCTCGCCAGTTGTTCAAAGTGGTTAATAATGGGGTCATTATTAACCAGTAGTCAATAATGAGAACTGTCACGCTGTCACTTTTAGAAATCACAACCCGAAATTTCGATCAATAAACGTTCAGATAAGTTCTCTAAAATGAATAATTGCCACCATCCGCCATTTCAAGAGGAATTACATACTTACAATTATCACATTTTGAAAAAATTTGAACGAAATTACTCTTTGAAAATATCTCAATAACAGAAGAAAATACGGCCTTCTTGACTGTTACTTCCACCCACGTAATTGACATGTTAAATTAATAAACCAAAAATTCTGTTCAGTTCCAAGATTGGGCTACTAGATCAAAAGTTACAGCCCTTTGAATTTTCTTTCGAAATTGGTTTTTAGTCCATAACTTTTGATTGAGAAGTCTAATCGAAAAAGTACAAATTGTTTTGGATTCTACGCACCAAAATTAATAAGAAAAAGTGTTTTCCCGAGAAATTTTGGTGTAGTCGATTTTTGGTAAAAAAGGAAGGTTGTACACTGCCTTTTTTTGGGGCTCCAAAAAAAAATTGCCTCTGATCGACCGAAAATTGGGCTACTAGATCAAAAGTTACAGCCAGGATTTAAACAATGTTTTTACTAAAACAGGGAAATTCCCAGAATTAAAAAGAAATGGAACGTATAAATCTTAGAATCTCTACTCTCTTGGTTTCTCCGGAAAATTGATTCTAATCTAATGTAATAAGCATTTAGAGGCAATGACAAATATTAATAAATCAATAAATATACGCTATATAATGCAAGAAGATTTAACCCCCTAAAAACATGCTCCGCAATCTTTTTGGATAGTTTTCGAATGCTTCCGAGCGCTCCCGAATATTCTAGAATGTTCTCGAACAAATAAACACGCCAAATTTCCCGGAAGGAATGCGTCACCCTCGCTTGCGTTTCTTATTGCGGATGACTAATCTATGATCCCTCGATGTCTATCGAGATTTGTAGAATATTTGCTACAATACACATAAACAGAGATAATAAAAACATTAAAGCTCTTCAAGATTATACTCTCATTTTTGTATTGGAAGTTGTTTTACTTTTTGCCTGAACTGGATTTTTATAGCAGTCTACCGCAAGAAAAGCGCAGGGACAGAGCCTAAAATGGAACCTTGTGGGACTCCAGACTGTAAACATATTTCTTTTGAACATAAACCGTTATATCTAACAGTTTGAGAGCGTCCTTCGAGGTATTAGTGCATGAGTTTAATGGAAATTTCATCAGCTTTAGTAGAGTGGGAAATGTTGATCTCACATTTTACATACGTACCCCAGTTTAGGCCCTATATTGTTTCAAATAAAATAGTCGGTGTGGCTAATACATTTTATTAGTACACGTAGCTAGTTACTAAGCAGTTTGCCATCGGGTATACCATTTATTAGGAGTATTGGAAAACGTGCCCCGACGAAACGACTTTATCTCCACAATTATGTTGTAATGAAAAATCGTAGAGTTACCTATATACTCGTTCGTGTAATAAGCATAAAAGTGCTTTACCGTATTCTAAGGGCAAATATTAATATAAGTACTCCGAGTACACTAATATCATACCAAAATATTCCACTCAAGACCATCTTTGGTAATTCACCGGATCGTTATAAAATGAAATAACGAGTGGTTGATTCTAGAGAGTAAACTTGAGGAGTTTCCCTGCAATTGTGTAAAAAAATCAATAGCTACACCAGATACTTATCTCTACACGTACACGTGCGCTCCAATATAGCGAAAATAAGGTAATGAGCACAAATTAATTTGGCCTTTTTGTTCTAGGTAAGTGCTTGTGGCGCTTGTTCCTTTGGGTTAGTGTAACAGCAGAATTTAATGGTCAATGCAAATGTAAATTGCGGCATTATTCAAACAACTGTGCGGACATTAAACTATTAATCGCATTAGTTCCTATAAATCCGATAACGTCATTACCTCCGTTGCGGCTTAATCGATTTAACGTTTTTTTTTACAAATACACTGGATTTAGCGTGGCGAAAGGGTGTCATCGCGTTTAAAAAATGATGACTAAATTTCGCGAAGATGCTTGTGTAAGTAAAAGTGTGAAAGTGCACTTCTCGTTGACGTTTGATGTTTCGCGTTTCTCGAGAAGCTTTTAAAGTAAACAGGCAAAGAAAGGGAAAGTTGTTTCGACTAAAAAATGTGTTCGTCGTGAGATAAAAGTGGTATGGATTACGTGGATCGTGCCCGCCACGTCAAGAAGACAATTCAATTTAAATGTTTCGTTTTAAGTATTCATGGTTCTATGCCTTAAGGGGTAACATTTGGTATGGATAATGTTACTTTGAATGTCATCTCCAGATTGTCTCAAATTGGCCGTTTCCGCACAGAAACTTAAATGCTTGTTGCAAACTAAGTTTATTATCGCACCATGGGACAATCAAACTTTTAAAATACAGGGGTAGGTAATTATTTTTACAAAGTGAAACAACATTCTGACATGACAATTTGCATCTTCTTCTTGTATACCTACTGTAGCGCACTCGTCCCTTATTTGAACAAATAGAGAAGCCTGAAAAGCGTATCCTTCCCTTTTTTTTGAACTTGTAGACGTTCAATGCAATAGAATCTAATGTGTAAACTGAGTGTCATGGCATTCGCCGTTATGGCGAAATTGCATCCAATACCCTCCTAAAAAATCTTATTTTATTCAACCTACAATCCGTTTAATATTATTTTTTTACGTAGTTCTTTCTTGGCAATTTTATAAATTTCTTTGTCTCTTTAGTATTTTAGTACTTTATTAAAGAGTTATTATCATGCTTTAAAGAAAAGCGGATAATTTCAATTACTTCCGAAGATATGTCAAAAAAACCGAAATTTGCCGATGTCGTTTTTATTTTTTTCAGTTTCGAAAAAATAAAAAAAAACGCTTTCTTATTGCCACTTTTTGAGCTCGACAAGACGACGTTAGGAGATTTTCCACAATACAACGTTTAGTTTCGGAGAAATCATTAACTTTATTTTTTATATGGTTCGTAATAAAAGTACGTACTGTACTGTGTAGATTTTTTTATAAAATAATAATGAAATTTATTTCCTCCAAAAATTACAAAAGTGTTTGCTTAATATAAACTTGAAAATGACTGGTCACGGTATCGAGTCCAGGAAGTCTAGCATTATATACAAAAACTGTTTACGTCGCCAGAATAAACAAGTATTTGACAAAAAGGAAAAAAACAGAGATTTTCTTTAAATAATATTGTGAGTAGGCATCACTATATTTTATGTACAGCACACACAAAAAAACAAAAGTTGGAAACTGTTGGTTTCAACAGGATGGTGCACCAGTGCACATCGCCCTAATAGTGCGAGAATACCTGTCGAACATATTTTCCATTTTCCCGAAAAATGTCTCGCACGATTGTGCCGTTGTGCGCGAGTGCACCATCCTGTTGAAACCAACAGCTTCCAACTTTTGTTTTTTTTGTGTACCGTACATCGTTCGAAATAAAAAATGCTACTCAGTAGCAGTAAAAAATGAAGGTGATGACGATTTCTCCGAAACGAAACGTTGCGTTGAAAATCTCTTAACGCTGTGTTGTAGAGCTGAAAAAGTGGCAATGAGAAAGTGCTTTTAGTTTTTTGTACCTGTTTAAATAACATAAGAAAAAAAATTAAAACCATATCGGCAAATTTAGATTTTTCTGACACACCTTCGGAAGTAGGTAATCGTAAGTTTCCGGTTTTCTTTAAAGTTTACCCGAAATCGTATTTTAATATAACATTTTCATTTTTAATGTCATGTCAAATTTCTCATGCCATTTTTGACTCCTCAAGTCATTGTGATGTGTTTAGCGGATTATATTTTCCTTTCATATTCCTTTTCCAACGTTGCCATTTGATATGCATTGAAACGGGAATCTTCTTTTCAATACCGATCATCGTTAACGACCTTCTAACTCTGCTACCCTTCCAAATGATTTTAGGGTGGTAGTAACATTATTTAGATCCGCCGCTACCGGCTACCTTCACAACTGTGTCTAGATGGTCTTTTCTCATGTTTTTAGTTAGTGAATTTTCGATTTTCTTCATTAAACTATTAATGATGTCTTTGGGACCAAATAACATCTCCAAATTTTTGGTACATTCTCGGGTAGACCTCAGTGTCCTTTCACTAGATTCATCGCTTTACCTCTTCAGCATATTTTTAGCGCATTTTTGCAAAAAATTTTTTTTTGTAAAAAGTAGCTTTTAATCTCACTTTGGCTGGCTGGCTGGCTGCTGGCTGGCTGGCTGGCTGGCTGGCTGGCTGGCAGCAAATGTGGGCGCGTAGAAGAACTCTTGTAGAAAGGCAACGGGTGTACGTGTATCTACAGGGCCGTGAAATTTGTCAACCTTAGGGACATGGCTACATGATGTGGGTTGGCGACATCTGGGCGTCATCCTCGAGCGTAGTATACTAACGTGAAGGTTTTTCAGTTTTTTCCTATCTTCTACTACAGTTTTGGTCCGATTCTTTTGAAATTGGTGTCGTCGGAAAGATGTTGTAAACGCGCACAACTCCTGCGTGGCGGAATTTTGTTTTTTGTCATAGGGGCGAAATTAACGACCTTTTGCGAGGCGCGCGCGCGCGTCTTCGAGAAGTAGTCAGGCGCCTTTTACCTTCCGTTGCGAACTCACGCGGTTTAAGGTTTCGTAAATCTCGAATCGCTGTCTCTTCTCGTGTCGCCAATAGAAGTGAATTGCGAGTGAACGGGACGTCGGAAGTGGGTACCGTAAAAGGGAATGTGGTAGCCCGCGACACGATCTCACTGATGGTGGAGTCAAATCTTCAATCGCGAATTGCGGGTGAACGGGACGTCGGAAGGGGGTACCGTCAAAGGAAATGTGGTAGCCCCCGACACGATCTTCCTGATGGTGGAGTCAAATCTTCAAACGCGAATTGCGGGTGAACGGGACGTCGGAAGTGGGTACCGTAAAAGGGAATGTGGTAGCCCGCGACACGATCTCACTGATGGTGGAGTCAAATCTTCAATCGCGAATTGCGGGTGAACGGGACGTCGGAAGGGGGTACCGTCAAAGGAAATGTGGTAGCCCCCGACACGATCTTCCTGATGGTGGAGTCAAATCTTCAAACGCGAATTGCGGGTGAACGGGACGTCGGAAGTGGGTACCGTCAAAGGGAATGTGGTAGCCCCCGACACGATCTTCCTGATGGTGGAGTCAAATCTTTAAAAGCGAATTGCGGGTGCACGAGGAAAGTGGGAAGCGGTTAGTGAATGTAGTAGCCTTCGACAAGATCTGTTATTGATGGTTGAGTCGAAAGTGGCTAATAGAATACTGATCTGCCACACAAAAATGCGCTGAAGTCCCTCGATCTCAAACGAGGACTTTGATAATTTTTAACCTTAACTCTGCAGTCTTCTTGGCACTTTGGTACAGCTCGAGTCCTCTGCAGTCTTCTTGGCACTTTGGTACAGCTCGAGTCCGATGTGATTCTAACCCAATATTGAGACAAATACACAAACAACACACACCATTGGAAATCCTTTTCTGAATGTGAGGCTGTGAGCTTTTAGAAAAAAAGGACAATTAGCCCAAAAGAAATTACAGAACAAATTTAGGGATGAAAGGTGTTTTTTTCTCGCACTACCCTGCGATGTAGCTTCTAGGAATTGTATTGCTAAGCGCGATAAAAGAATAGCGAGATAATGCGAGAATTAAACATGAAGTTTTACGTCCTGCACAAAAACTTCTACACTCCTTTCACAGATTTCCGCTCACTCGTAATCCTTAGACTTGGAGAAGTCAGGTTACATTGGCAAGGCATTGTCGGTGGGTGATTTATATTGAATCCAAGAAATAGTAGACGTGATTACTTGGGAGTATAAGCGTTCCCTTAGTGACGTAAATCTGTCGTAAATTTAATATCGTTGTACCGCTCCACGTTTGTGTAATGATTTATTCACTAGTCTTAAGATAAATGCTTTGAATTAAACCATTACTTATATTTGTAATGTACGAACTTGTGTAGAAATTGTCAAAGTCAAATGAGAGAATGGGTAGAACGAAGGTGGGTATTTCTTTGGAGTCGCCGAAAGTGTAATTTCCCTTAGCCGTTTTCTTCGAGAATTAGCTATTGAACAAACTTGATCTCATTAATTAGCGTAATCCGTTCTTAAGTCTTCGAGTATTGAATGTTCCTCTTTAGTACAGCTAAGCAGCGAGGTGGATGTAAAATGAAACGCCATTCATTTTCCTCTCTATTCACTCAAATATTACACAGACAGTTGCTGGGCGCTCTGTGTCGGAATAGAGCTCGATCTTACGCATGAACGCAAGACTGTTTCCTTGAAACTTCTTGGTCCACTGACACTGGCAACAGGCTTAAAGTGCTAATTTGCGTACATTCCGTTTTGTCTCCTATTCCTTTTTGAAAACGACCACCGCCGCCGCCTTTAAGGTCGAATTTAAATAGATGCGCGTACCTATCGGCGGAAATGCGGAGATAAGGTGTTTAACAAAGGCTGTACGACTACTCGAATTCAACAGGCATGCAAAATTGAAATGGAATAATTAACTAGCCGGTAGCATATTGGACTGACGATTACTAGTTGTTACCCATTGATCGGTTTTAGTGTTCCAAATCTACTGAACAATTTCACATTAGAAAAATGCAATATCTGGAAACGTGATTTGATGAACTGGAACCAATTATAAATTTTCCCTTGAACACGTCTTATTGGGGTCGCGATGGTACTCTTCATATAATTGAGGCCAAACAGTGTAATATTTTAGGTATTCAAAACGATAAAAGTAGTACATCATTTTCTGTGTGGTCAATTCTATAATATATCCCAGATATCGATGGGTGATTCCGAATTTTTGGTTGGGATTAGGTATTTGTTAATGCACGGTTTCCCATATTGCTATAATCCGACGATAATGGCCATGGAACATTCGAAATCAATAAAAACAAAATTGCTCAATAATGTGAAAGCTACTGATCTGCCACATCAACCACGCGTTGAAGACTAGTGAACTGTATGGCTGGGGGATATAACCAATTTATACCTTCTGATGGGGCTACATTCATCGAGGATACCGACCGGTGCAATTCACATTCAGTGGAAAATAACGATTTTGGCACCGTTTAAAGTGTAATTGAATTTTCTACCTCTACCCCTTACTCCGCAACCGAAGGAATTCTTATGGATTGTATGAGGTAAATGGGAGGTTATTATAAGCTCTCGTTTAACACCAATATGACCTATGCATCAGTATTGTATAACATACCCATACAGACCCATAAAGGCAGGTGGATGGGCGGATAGACGACCAAAGTGCGGAAAATACAATTAAAATGCGCTAAAAGAAAATTTGACAATGCAACAGTACTTTTCCTTTAGGTCCCACGGTTGCGCGTCATTATGCAACGGATTTGCACGAGACCCTCTCTTAACTTTCCAAAAATGAATTTTAAAAATTTTTACCAATTCTTGCAAATGACTCACGGCGAGCCCTTACCATAAATTTTGCGGAGGATTACCTACTGAAAATCTCTCCTTAAGTTTCTGAAAACTGACTTCAAAACCCTTTATTTCAAATACCTTAATTCACGTTAATTCAAATTAATTCACGTTAATTGACGTTAATTCATGTTAATTCTCGTAAATTCACGTAAATTCATATTAATTTATGTTAATACAGTTAATTCACGTGAATACAAATTCAGGGTAATTCAAATTAATTGAGTTTAATTACAATTAATTCATGTTAGTGCACATTCATTCAAGTTAATTCAAAATATTTCACGTAAATTTAAATTAATTCAAATTATTCGGAATTAAGTCCAGTTATTTCATGAAAATTCAAATTAATTCTCGTCATTCTAATTAATTCTACTTAATCACGTAACTTCAAATTAATTCAGATAGGTGTACACCAAAAATAAAAAGTTGTTTTCCCCTATGACATGTTCGTGACGTCATTATGGTTCTATAGGCATACCTTCCTTTACTGCACTGTAACGTGTTACGGGAACTGGTCCCAAAAACGTGCAAAGTGCGGGAATCACCAAGTAATACAATAATTTCAATATATTGCAATTTGCAGTGGTAGTGTTTTCTGAAAGGAAGCCTTCACATGGTACCTTAAGCCTTTCGTGTGATTTAAACTTTTAAGTGACTCAAGCCTTTCGTGTAATTCAAGCCTTATTTACAATTCACAAGCGCAATTCCTTCTGTAAAGGGATTTAATTACAAGCCCTTTTGCGGTAGTACTAAAAAAAGGCTTAATTCTGAAAATTGACTTCAAAACCTATTATTCCAAGTACCTTGCTAGTAAAATATAGTCACCGAATTACGATAAAGATTGAATATGTCATCATTTGGAATCAATCATGATTAATCTTCGTAGCTACGGTTTTTTGTTGAATTGCCCTTAATCAGAGCTGTGGAAGCCCTACCAAAAAATTAATTAATTCACAATTCACAAATCAAAATCCTAATTAGCCAGACTGCAATTCACAATTACAATTCCTTACAATAGGAATTAATTCACAATTCAAAAAGGAATTCTATTTTACAAGCGCTAAGTCAAAAGCCCACTTGTAACATGTTCCAGGGGAAAACAAGTATTTTTGTTGTGAACACTAAAAATTCAAATTCAAATTAATTCACGCTAATTTACGTAAACTCATATTAATTTACATTAATACACGTTAATTCACGATAATTCAAATTAATTGACTTTACAATTAATTCATGTTAATGCATATTAATTCGCGTTAATTCAAATTAATTCAAGTTAATTCAAAATGTTTTACGTAAATTTAAATTAATTCACATTAATTCACATTATTCGAAATTAATTCAAGTTATTTCATGTTAATTCAAATTAATTCTCGTGAATTCTGCTTAATTCACGTGAATTAAAATTAATTCAGAGGGGTGTACACCAAAAATTCAAAGTTGTTTTCCCCTAGGACATGCCCGTGACGTCATTATGGTTCTATAGACATACCTTATTTACTGCACTGTAATGTGTTACGTGTACTGGTCCCAAAAACAAGCAAAGTGCGTTAATCACCAAGTAATACAATAATTTCAATATATTGCAATTTGCAGTGGTAGTGTTTTCTGAAAGGAAGCCTTCACATGGTACCTTAAGCCTTTCGTGTGATTTAAACTTTTAAGTGACTCAAGCCTTTCGTGTAATTCAAGCCTTATTTACAATTCACAGGCGCAATTCCTTCTGTAAAGGGATTTAATTACAAGCCCTTTTGCGGTAGTACTAAAAAAAGGCTTAATTCTGAAAATTGACTTCAAAACCTATTATTCCAAGTACCTTGCTAGTAAAATATAGTCACCGAATTACGATAAAGATTGAATATGTCATCATTTGGAATCAATCATGATTAATCTTCGTAGCTACGGTTTTTTGTTGAATTGCCCTTAATCAGAGCTGTGGAAGCCCTACCAAAAAATTAATTAATTCACAATTCACAAATCAAAATCCTAATTAGCCAGACTGCAATTCACAATTACAATTCCTTACAATAGGAATTAATTCACAATTCAAAAAGGAATTCTATTTTACAAGCGCTAAGTCAAAAGCCCACTTGTAACATGTTCCAGGGGAAAACAAGTATTTTTGTTGTACACTTCAAATTGAAATTAATTCAGGCTAATTCAAATTAATTCGTTTTAATTCAAATTAATTCACGTTAATTTACGTAAATTCATATTAATTTACATTGATACACGTTAATTCACGTAAATTCAAATTCACGATAATTCAAATTAATTCAAGTTAATTCAAAATGTTTTACGTAAATTTAAATTAATTCACATTATTCGAAATTAATTCAAGTTATTTCATGTTAATTCAAATTAATTCTCGTTAATTCTGCTTAATTCACGTGAATTCAAATTAATTCAGAGGGGTGTACACCAAAAATTCAAAGTTGTTTTCCCCTAGGACATGCCCGTGGTTATGGTTATGGTTCTATAGACATACCTTCCTTTACTGCACTGTAACGTGTTGCGTGAACTGGTCCCAAAAACAAGCAAAGTGCGGGAATCACCAAGTAATACAATAATTTCAATATATTGCAATTTGCAGTGGTAGTGTTTTCTGAAAGGAAGCCTTCACATGGTACCTTAAGCCTTTCGTGTGATTTAAACTTTTAAGTGACTCAAGCCTTTCGTGTAATTCAAGCCTTATTTACAATTCACAGGCGCAATTCCTTCTGTAAAGGGATTAAATTACAAGCCCTTTTGCGGTAGTACTAAAAAAAGGCTTAATTCCATTGGATTTAATTTACCAAACAGAATTAATTCCATTCTCAATTAATTCCTCCAAGCTCTGCCCCTAATTTCAGTTCAAAGATAATAAAAAACAACAGCAAATTGTAAAGTACACCTTATACTATTAACCTTGGATTCATTTAATAATTAAGTAGGTTAACTGTAAACAAATAGCCAAAAAATACGACACTGCTTGAGGAAATACTCGAAATCACAAGTTGATTTCCTGTAGTCCGAAATACAGCAACCGACACTGAATCTATTATGCGTTTTGCACTACTAGGGTTCGTCATTCTATACATAATGAATCAAGTGTGCGCTCCTGTGATCCTAGCTCTTGAATTGATTTAATAGTGATGTTTGGAAGGGAGACACGTATGAAAAGAATATTTCTGTCACCCTGAAGAGAAACTGGTATTGCGGAACGTTGGCAGAGAAGGTGTCTTCCAACTAATCCTATACATGTTTGGGTCTTTGTGATCCCTATAAGAGTTGTTGCATTAATGGAAATTTTTAAGTCGAATTTTCGGAGAGAATTTTCCTACAAACGTACAGCTGGGAGAGGAAAATTTCTTTCACTGGCTTCCTTATAAATAGTAAAATGCGCTCTTCGTAACTTTCTTAATTAAATATCTGCTCTATTCGATTTCGCTGGAATCTTTTAACCGAAAGATTTTCTTCGTGTGCGCACGGTAGATGCATAAACGGCTCTTTTAGAAGTCTTAGCGTGCTACTCTGAAAGAAAAATGAAATATAAAAGAAATTTATTATGCAACAAAATACACTTTACTTACCCTTTTATGTTCACACTACTTGCCTAAAGCTCATTTCAAATAGCAAACTTACAAACTTTTATCATTATCCCTCTACCTTCTTTCTTCGCAAGTTTAAATGCAATGTAAAGTGGTTTTCTTTAAATTTTCGCGCAGCAAATTTTTTCTGGATTTAATTATTTTTCTAGACCGGCACAATTTGTCCGAGACTTGTGTACTCACTCATTCGCGCAGCTTTAGAAGGAAAAACTAAAAGAGAGCTTTCGATATTAAACGGTGACTGCGTCATTACCGTTTGCCTCCCTTTATGCCTTTATCTTCACCGACGCAACGCGACCACCCCAAATAAACCGATATATTTTGCTTCGATTTTGGATTTACAAACGTCGCACGTTTCATTTAATACTTTCAGTGCTTACGTTTTCAAGCGTATCCAATTCAGGTGGAGTTTTTAATGGCATTTGTGCGTACCCAGATCGCGTACAAAAAAAATGGATCCGCTTAAATCAAAATAACGTTGCAAAATGCGACGGAATTTGTGGGATACCTGTTTGTCTTAGATCATTAACGTTTTTTAATTACGGATAATTAATTTAATGACTTCTCAAGATGGCTGCTAGTAATTAATTAAACCATTTTTTTAAGAGTAAATCTGATCGGCGGTAACCCACGAAATGGACGCACAGAATTCTGCTGAATTGCATCTTGAAAATGGGTACGATAAACTTTTAGCTATTTTTGCATCAAAACTCGACTGATATAAGATCACCCGAAAAAGAAGGTTTACAAAAGTTTATTGACGTGTTTACTCATTTTTTGCTTAGTGTAAATTTGTGTAACCTTTCACCAATACGACAATTTTCGATTTCCTCACTACCCGAATTCAAAAAGACGTAGACCTCTCTTCAATGAAATAATTTTATTATTTAGATTTTATTTTTACCCCAAGAGCAGTAGATCGAACGAAATCTTATAAATAGAGCGAGAAACACGAAATATTTTATTAGTATCGTGTTGTGTTTATGTAAAAAAAGTTGTGAATGTTGTATTCAAAGGAAACATCAAGAACTCGCTTTTACATTTGAAAATGCCAATTTTCCTTTTTTAAACTTTAAAGGTGATTTTCGTTGGGGATTCCTCTACACTGCACAATTTTTATACATACAGTCGATGCTTTGAAGATCCTAAATTTACTTACATTGTCACGGGAAATTTTCAATTCCACCGTGTTAGTTCCAAGTGAGGCGTCTTTCAGTACTTATTTTTATACAATACGACCTTCCTGTCTACCTCCATTATGCACCACTACGACATTTCGTACATCCGCTTTGTACGGATAGCTTTCCATTTACCACATCAACCCGTAAAGTTAAAAATGCAGAATCACTGCAATATTTTTATTTTAAAAATAAATCTTCTCTTAGAAAACTTTCTCAATATTCCATTCTATGGGTTTACTTTTAATTGGTAATCGCATTTCTTTTACAAAATTTAAACGTTCATGAATCTCATAAATATTCAAGTAAGGGTTATGTCTGCTTCATTTACGACCCTTCGACAAATTTAAAATTTTACATTTTTAATGCTGTTGTTCGAACTTTTTTCTCATTTGTGCTTTTGGAACACAACCGAGTTAAATATTTATACTCGAAACGAGATTTCGCTGTTATGAGCAGTATTCCCTCGGTTATTCTCTTTTAATGCTTATGAAAACCACATCCCTGTTCTGAATATGAATGAAATCATGCGAAAAATTGATCATCGGTTACAGTAAACTGCAGTACGGTTATGACTTGCAATTTGTAATTCTATTTGTAATCCGTTTTTTAAAAATTGCTTCGTTGAATGTCATTTGTCACCATTCCCACCAGATCCAAATAATCGCTTCTAATACTAATACACTTTTATCCCGACTTTTTTAGTTCATATTCATATCTCTTAAAGGCGCAAAAATCTTAAAAATTGGGTAGGTACAGTATGCGAATCGTTGGATGGGGACGATAATGTATTGCTATAAGTAGTTTTAAGTGATTTTTTACGACAGAAACTGTTGTGTATTAAATAATCGGTTCCAATTGCTTTAAAAAAGCATATTGTGAATTAATTCTACATCGTCAATATAACGTCAATCTTATTTTTTTACAAAACAAGTAACTATACATTAAGATAGCTTCGGCACGTGAAAATCTATATGTGAAAAACCATATTACAACGAAAAAGAATACACAAAAAGCGCTATAATTTTTGCTCGAAGAGTACGTTTGTTAATTTTCAGGGTATTTTGGATTCTGCAGGTCAAGAACTATTGAAGAAATTGCCGACATACGATAAGATCGCTTCTGCACGTGAAAAGTTACAGGTGAAAAACCGTATTATAATGAAAAAAAATACCCACCAAAACCTGCTACTAATTTCTGCTTGAAGAGTACGATTTTTAATTTTCTGGGCGACTTGTATTTTACGGGTCAAAATCTCAAAAAATTGTCGATATACGTTGAGATCATCCCAAAATTCCACTCCAAAGAGCAGTTGTTAGAAGCTAGGCAAGTCGACGGGTTTTTAAACATGCATCCGCTTAAAACCAAGTGATAGCTACCCCAGAGTGCTGACTCACAATTAACTGTAAGACTTCTAGAGTTCAACATCGAGGAAAGAATGTAAATATGAGGTTAATTGTAATTTATAGTTATAACCTAACTTAGGTTAGAATGATAGTTAAGTTAGGCGTCTAAAATTTTGACAAACTAATTTGACCTAACTCTAACCTAACCTCAATAATATTTTATCCTAACCTTCAATCTCCTTGCACGATATATTCTTCTGATAAAAGATTTCTGACTATATGCTCTGGTAAGTACTCTACTTTCTCAACGTTTCCTGTTAAGAATTGTGTTAGGTGCTTCCTGCGAGACCATTCTTCCTGCCAGTTGCCTACTTTTGCCCAGGAATTCTGCACCTCCAAACGCCGTTGAACAGCCACCAGATCGTCAGATGGCAGCATTGAGGAGCCTAGGAAAGCAGTCTTTTTCTGCACTACCTTTATGTGAGAGGAGGTGATCAAAAGTTAAGATAAAATATTAGTGAGGTTAGGTTAGGTGAGAAACCTTGTATCAGGAGAATATAATGTGTGAGGAGATTGAAGGTTAGGATCAAATATTAGCGAGGTTAGGTTAGAGTGCTAGTTAGGTTAGGTTAGAAACCTTGTATCAGGAGAATATAATGTGCGAGGAGATTGAAGATTAGGATAAAATATTAGTGAGGTTAGCTTAGAGTGCTCGTTAGGTTAGGTCAGAAATCTTGTATCAGGAGAATATAATGTTCAAGGAGATTTAAGGTTAGGATAAAATATTAGTGAGGTTAGATTAGAGTGCTAGTTAGGTTAGGTCAGAAATCTTGTATCAGGAGAATATAATGTGCGAGGAGATTGAAGGTTGGGATAAAATATTAGTGAGGTTAGGTTAGTGTGCTAGTTAGGTTAGGTCAGAAATCTTGTATCAGGAGAATATAATGTTCGAGGAGATTAAAGGTTAGGATAAAATATTAGTGAGGTTAGGTTAGAGTGCTAGTTAAGTTAGGTTAGAATTCTTGTATCAGGAGAATATAATGTGCGAGGAGATTGAAGGTTAGAATAAAATATTAGTGAGGTGTTGATCAGATTGATAGTTAGGTTAGGTGAAATTAGTTTAGGCGTCTAAAATTTTGAGAAACTAATTTGACCTAACCTAACTATCCCTCTAACCTAACTCATTAAAACTTTAATCGGCAAGGATTTCTCTACAAGCTTAAATATTTTGTACTACCTCAGTTTTTTGTAAAAAAAATGCAAATGTTGAGACTTTTGGGGGTGTAGCTTCTAAGGGAAACGTTTTGGACCCTTCATAAACTTTTGTGTAAGTATTTTCTACCACTTAATCTCTTTTGACAGATATATAATTTAGTCCTGAATTTAGTTCTATAACTTCACCGTATCAAGCTAGATATTGGTTTAATTCACTTTCCAAAAACAGCGAAGTTTTAAGACCCTCGACTGATGAAACCTCAGATTACTTATAGAAGCACAATGTTGTAATGAATACTCCAGAAATCCCGATAGGCATCGAGGCACCATGAACAATTAGCCATCGGCGATAAGAAACGAAGGCAGATCTGTCTCGCAAATATGGCGTGTTTGTTCTACAACATTCAGAAGCGTTCGGGAGTACTCGAAACGTTCTAGAAAGATTGTTATTTCCCTTATATGCGAATTGAATTGTGTTTAGAGTCAGCTCTAACATCGATGCGAAGTGGAAGTGTTATAAATCGAGTGATAAAGAGACTGTTAAATTTACGTTACAATAGATTTTGCTATCTGTGTGGGCAAAATAATGATTTTCAAAGAAAAATTTTAAAAAAAAGTTGCACGTTGACCTATAACTTTTGATGTCGAGGTCCAATTTTGAGAATTTTGGTCTTTATAGAAATATGACTCTTAAAGATTTTGGCCTGTAGAATCTAAAACGACCAGACGATCTCTAAATTAAAATAAAAAAACAGCTTTTCTAAAATCTACCAAAAAGACTATTTTTCGTAGATTTTGACGTGTTTAGGACACTAAAGTTAGGAGCTCGAAAAGGGTGTCCAATGACAATATATTTTTAAGATTACAGTATAAGGACCACAGAAACGTATAAAAATATATTGTTATTCCAGATGATCCAAATGATAAGGTTTTTAGTACATAATACCAGTATAATACAAATAGTAAGCCAATCGGTTCGCGCCAATTCTTGATGATTGTAAAAAGATGTACCGGTACATGCTGCCACCTAGTTGAGAGTAGCTCAATACGCCCATCTTAGAAACTACATTCATTATTGTCACGAAACGATCGGCATTAGTTATCGAAGCGGGAAAATACAAAACATGATCGGTAATCGAGTTTAAATATTCTTCCCATATCGTATTCCTATTACTCCAAAAAGTATTCGAATACTGATTACAAATTACTTTATCATAAAAGTATTTACGTAGGTATTTGATTAGGTACCTACTTTACAAAATTTGTATTTAATTACTGATTACAATTTGTAATCGATTTACTTTAGCATCGTATAATTACATTAACTACCTACATTTTTAAACTTGCATCTTGCATGCGCACGTATCCATACTTTATTTATCGTTATCGAGTTCGTTGATTCTTTGTTATTACTTATTAACGATCCTCGTGACCGTTCATAATTTTGTATTGCTGTCTGTCTGTCCGTTTGTCGCCCGTATGCACGATAACTTTGTGTAGAAACGTCCGATCATTTTGAAAATGGGTACACATATCCTTAAGGATATAAGAAATGTCGCCATTGTTTTTCAGCTGAGTAAACTAACGCACCAAAAAGTTACAGCCCAAAAACTGCCCACACCTGAAAAGCTTTTTGATAATTTTTGTTGTTTGTAAGTACATTGAATGTCCGGTTTTCTGTGTTAGCAAATATTCCTTAAACCTCAAGAAACTACGCAGATGCATAAAAAATTTGCCCCAACTTTTGTATCTGCGCAATCCAATTTTTTTTTTGTTAAGATGGGAAAATGAAATTTTGTATGTAGGCACCTCGAATAGAAATAAAACTAATGCCGAATCAAGAAAATTGTTTTAAAGCTATGCTGATCTGGTGGGATCACCGAGTCAACCCCTTAAGATGTACTATGAAAACGATGGATGGGATCTCGAAGATCGTTCGGTATTCTGTTCTCTTGTATCAGATTTTTAGAAAGATATTTCAATAAATCCAGATATTCCATAAGCAAAAATATTAAAGAGAGTATAACCCGTGCACTTGGAAACCTCTATACTTTGAAGGTGTGCTAGACGACCTTCATAACTTTCCTCCGCATGAATTATTTTTCCCAGATGCTTGTTTGCAGAGCCGTCTTTAACCAATTGGGGGCCCTGGGCGCAAAAATGTATGGGGCGCCCCTTTGTTTGGAAGATACGGAATTCAGAAAAACGATCTCGTTAAAATCAATAAATATGGATATCGACAAAAAAGTATATAACTCTTGCTCTTGCTCTTTGTATAATCCGATTATATTTTTAGCGCATTTTCCAAGGAAGGTGGGTGCGCTATTGCCAGCCATTTTCTCTGTCCGTCTTAGGTCTCTATTCCCAGATATTTATTTCGTTCTTTTTGCATTCGGTAGCTTATAGCTTTGTCACCTCAACCAAGAAAAATCTTGACGAGTAATGTGCGCATACGCTGACTGTGCAATATCAACTTTCTTATTTATTAATATATTTTGTTGAAATTTTAACCACAGACACTTCTAGTAAATTGTTGTTTTTAAAGGAAGTTAATTACACTTTGAATTTACAAATATGGACAAAGAAAACCTACTATTAGTAATTTATTTTAGTTACATTTGCAATTTGTAATTAAGGGTATATCTAAGTAGTTAGTAGGGTTGCCACATGGCCGGGATTTTCCAGGATTGTCCCGAAATTAGCTGCACTATCCCGGATCCCGGTTTTTCATACCTATATAAATCCCGGAAAAAATATGGCAACGTCTTGAATAAAAATTCAAAATTTGGTTGGGGGAAGGAGGGGCTGGTCCTTCATGGTGCATGGCAGAAGTCTACTGCTGAGGTCAAAACGTTAAGAACGAATATTTGGCAAATAATTTAAAATTTATTGACCATAGCTGTTAGTTTCGTGAAGTAATTAGTTCTCAAAGAGACATGCAATTTTCACGGCTGCGTTTTAGGAGAAAAAATAGTTCGTTAGTGCCCGTTTGAGCACAATTAAGTTGTTAGACCAAAACCACGAGGACCGAAATGAGCGCCGGGACCGAATCGGTCTGACCCGAAACAGCTTCATGTCCATTTGGTTGATTGGGTTTAAAAAAAATTGTCATTGGTAGGTATTCCTTTTTCAGCAACACTCATCTTAGGAATTAACCGCACATCTCTATAATCATAATTTTATTTATGATTACCCGTTGAATGTATTAATCGCAACCCAATATAATTTTATGATGAAGAAAAGGAAATAAACTAAATCAATATAGACGAGCGACAAGGTCGCTTCCGATTATCCAGTATTGACAAAAAATTAATCACTTAGTCGCTTGACTACTGTCTACCTATTACTGAAAACAGAACTGGAAAATTCGTAATCGTTCGGGAATTATCATGTAGGGACACAGACGGACTGACAGACGGACAGAAATCATGAATTCGCTTAGGAGCTCTTAATAATGAAGAACTCCCTATATATTTTATTGCCATAATGACCTTTAATGGAACGTAAACGTGCTATACAGTATGATAACTGTAGCATGCACCTGGCGTGGTGTTACAGTAAGCCAGTGTAATATAGATATTACCCTGTTGAAGTTAAACACATTTCATATGGCTAACTGTACTGGGTTCAGCGACATCTACTGAAAGGAAGATTCAATTACAATTGGTAGCACTGAATGTTGTATTATGGGCGCACACCACTTTACAAATATTCCGACTCTAGCATCTAGCAATCACAAATATGAACTAACTAAAATTCAAACGCGTTGTGTTACTATTGTGTTATATTATGATAATACGAACGCGTTAAGACAGCAAAACTGTAATCATACGCAAATGTTGATATAATCCGCACATTGCCTAAATCAACCACCTTCGAGGCTTACTTCTGGAATCCTGACTTGGTACTTAACCACCTCAGAATGCATACCCTGGGCCTTAATAATCAACCACCTTACGCGATGGCACGTTTTCAACACGGTAGAGAAGTTCGTACTAAAAGCAAATTAGCTTTGCCCCACACATTTTATGAATTAAGTTCGTACGATGTGATATACGACTTCCAGAAAATTTATGGCCTCTTTCTAAGCGGCAGTTAAAATGAAAAAGCAAAAACGTGAAGTTAGCACAAAATACTTTCGTGCGAATCGAAATTGCATATTTTTATTTAATCGTAATAAATGCGTACATACTCCTACTCTTAACATGATAATTTATCTTGATTAACTGTTTTGAGTAAACCTACCCTATTCGCGTAAGAGGCAGTTTCTAAGCAGAGCTGGGTAGTGCTTTGAAAAAAAGTGCTTGCTAAAGGACTTCAATTACTTTTAGTGCTTAGAGCTCTGTGCTTCAATTACTTTTCTAATTCAGGAAAAAGTGCTTCAATTACCAAGCACTTTTTAAAAGTGCTTGGAGCTTCAAGCCCTATTGAACTGCTTGAAGCACTTTCATACAATTTCGAGCACTTCTAAAGAGCTTCAAGCACTTATCAAGGGCTTCAAGCACTTATAAAGTGCTTCAAGCACTTATAAAGAGCTTCAAGCATTTTCAAAGAGCTTCAAGCACTTACAAAGGGCTTCAAGCACTTTCATAACGAAGCTCTTATCGTGAATTAGGTGACGAATTTAGAAAACCCTTAGTCTTACTCATTCCTTCACTCCTACTCTGACGTTACCTACGTGTTCTGTGCTTCATTAGTGATTAGCCTGCAGTCTGCACATCCCACTTTTGACTTCTTGTTTTTCGTATTGTGTGGTTTCCTGTGAAAGGGGTCGTACGATTTCGCGAACAAAAAAAGGAAGAGGTAAGTTCTGCCATTTATTAACGCTGCCCTATCATATTCAGGGCATACCGGCATACGTTAAGTTTTGATATAGTTATTACGATAGGTATAATCAGATAATTTACTGCCGCGTATATAATAGATAAAATACATTACCTGAACGGCAAAAAAGTACCTAATCAATTACCACGCACTTGCCACTAAATTAAACATTTTTATAAAAGGCCAGAAAACAACATCAAACCGCCAAAATAGTAAATACCAAGAATAGGAATTGTTATCTTTTATTGTCCTTTTATATTTGTAATTAAAAATTATTCCCTACATACTAAAAGTTTACAAATTTTATCTGTGCATTTCTTCACGTAACATACTATCACTAATTGCAATTATTTTTTCCGGATCGATCTGAGACAATTTTTTTTGTCGGCAGTGTATAACCTTCCTTTTTTACCAAAAATCGACTACACCAAAATTTCTCGGGAAAACACTTTTTCTTATTAATTTGGGTGCGTAGAATCCAAATCAATTCGTACTTTTTCGATCAGACGTCTCAATCAAAAGTTATAGACTAGAAACCCTGGTTTCCAGTAATATGAAAGGTGCTTTATATTGTTTATATTTATATTAATTTATATTGTCAATTACTGTGATTCAAGCACTTTTAATGGCTTCAAGCACTTTCCAAGGGGCTTGGTGCTTTGAATTTTCAATTACTTTAGAAAGTGCTTGGTAATTCCAAGCTCTTTAATCACATAAAAGTGCTTAGGGCTTGCAAGCACTTTTATCAAAACAAAGTGCTCGGTGCTTAGTGCTTCAAGCCCTTTTCAAGAGGGCTTTACCCAGCTCTGTTTCTAAGGCTGTAAAAATGTCTGCGCCTACCTATAAAATAAAAAAAATGCCAAATTAACTCTTCACGGATTGCCAAAATAGGGAAATTACCTTGGGGCGGTTTATATCCAACGAGAACAATTTCACTTGTCTTGGATTCCCAAACGTATCGCGGATGCCGCCGCCGCCGCAGCTAAAATAAACAACTCCAGAATTTCGTGACCTGCATCGCTCCAGCCGCGAGCTGTTTACCTAGCTACGCAATCGCGGCCGTTAATTAAAATTGAATTATTAATCTGAAATCGTGTTTTTGGCGCAGAACCATTTCCCGCGTTAGGCTTATCGCATCAAAATTCAAAATAATTCGCGGTCGTCTCAAAATCTTCCCCCCAGACGTCGGTTTTCCGACGTTGTACGCCGCATTCCGACGTCGTTGAATTATTTAAGGGCTTTATAAATAAAATAACACAGACGCGAGCTTCTGTTGATTTTATTTTATTGATAGAAAAGCGCTCTTCGCGGTCCATTCTATTTGATCGATCTAAAGTGGAAAACAGAGCAAGCTGTCAGTTCCAAAACTTGCGGTAGGTACACAATTTCAGTTTAAACAGTGGCGAACGAACGGTTTATTGTTTGCCAGTGAATAAAATCGTTTGATTTTCATTACTTACCTATTGGGTCGAATTTGTTGTCCAACCCAAATAAAATTTAATGGTATTTTAGTGTACATTGATGGCTATCCATCATGAATTTTATGCAATCACTTCACTGCTCAGATTAGTCAATATGGGGCTTTCTAAAATGCGAACGAGTTAGGGAATAAAAGGTAGATCCCGGGTGCCACCTACACTGCTTATTTGATAAATTTGGAGTACATTTTTCGTTTCTGGAATTAAAAATCCATCTACTACTTGATACGTTATAGACGTCTATCCAACAGGTAAAGCTAAAGGAACTAACTAAATTTAAAAAAATTCCTAAAATTCCTTGAACATTCCAAAAATTGACTTTATCTTATCGATATATCCGAACTTAAACAGTAAAATGAAAATATTTGAGAATATATGTAATGAATTGGGAGATTGATTGCCAATACTAGAATTGTTTCCCTTCGGAAACCTGCATATCCTTTTTTTTTAATATAAAATTTTGTAAAAAATGAAAATAATGAAGGAGCTTCAGTTATTTGGAAATTTCGTGGTTCAGTAAATTGTCCTTGTAAAAGGGTCCGACTTTAAGGATACTTGAGGAAATTTAGGGGTATTTCTGATTATTACTTTAAAATTGGTGATAAAAAGACGTGGCCACGAACTAAAAATTTTGACAAAAGTTAGGGGTAAAAAATTAATCTTGATAGGAATATCGAGAAAATTGTAAGGCAAGGGGATTGAGATGTGTTGCAGTTATAAATATATTTGTGTTCATATCACGTTAGAAAATCTATTTCTGTTAAAGAAATCAAATTAAAAAATTACGTAAAAATGGGAAGGAGCGGATGCTGAAAAATTATTTCATGTAAATCTAGCCGTTGGCAGTTACTTACTGTAGTAAATAATATCATATTTCAGCAAAATTCTAATTTATTTATTTATCGATCGATAGCAATAATACACTCTTCATTGAAACATAGATTTTACATTTCTCAAGACCTCAACAGTTATTCTCCGGCATTCGGCGGTACTTTTTTGTAATTGTACAAATTTTCGTTGAGAGACATTGTAAAAGATTGGGCCATTCCTCCAGGATTAAATCAAAGGGCAAAGCTCGGAATCTCTAAGACGATAATATTTAATTAAGTCGAAGAGCACGTATTTACCCATCAGGGCCTGAGCGCATTAAATTGGAGGAATTTACCGTGATAGACAAATGACGAGCAATATTTAATACAAACTGTTATTTTATAATTTCACGAACGAACTAATTTATGAAATATAATTAGCTCGGCGCGAAGCGATTTTAATTAACGGATACTTATTAATTGATCAGGACAACTAAATAAACGCGTGCTCGTCCAACCCGATTTTATTAATTTCGACAACGAGGATCGTTAATTAATTTCCGGACATTTCCATCAATTCCATAACTGAAAATTTCGCTTCATTTCAGCAGTAGAAAATTTGTTAATCAAGTCGCAGCATCCGAAATTAACGTGGGCGTTACAAAGCTTGATAAATTACTATTAATATTCAACGGGTATTGCTTTTGAGGGTTGAGCATATAGCTTTAGTCGAGCTCATGCGATTTCCGCGGGGATTAAGCTGATGTCGTACCTACGCCGTAACGTCATTGCAAATGCCAAAAGGACACATTTTGCTTTTAGGTGAAGAAGCTTTCGTTTATTTTATTAACCACGCCTGATTTCTTACACCTTTATTGTGAAGCTTTACGGCTATCAGTAAGAACTAAAAGCTGACTCGCGATTTGAACTTTAAAAAAAGGACTTCTTCAAATAAAATTAGCTAACGCGTAAGAAACTTCAAATTGAGCAAATATAATCATAAAAAGTTCTGAGAAAGGGCTTGGGATAATGCTCGAGAGTCCTGAAGATGCTTTCTGGTGCTTTTCAGTTAATTTGGTTTTCTAAAATTCCGAAAATTATCTGCACAGGTCCCTCAGAAACCCTAGTACTGTGACAGAGTGCAACCTTACACAACTCGACAAATCGTTTAGGCGATTTTCCAGAACCATTTAAAGCCGGTAATATGCATTCATCAGTCCTGCGAAATTCAATGGGTTTTCCATTCATAAAAAACCAACATTCGTGGAATTTCGTTTCGAATTAATTAAATCTCTTTCAAGCTTTGACGTGAAAGGATTAGAAGGTGATATTTGAATGCAAATGCAAACTTTGAATCTCATTCAATTTTTCTATGGCCTTAATGCTGTAGCTACTTCCTGTTTTATTATTTTTTTAATCTCTCGTATGACAGTATGTAGAGAAATATTACTAGTTATCGCTGTGTACTTTATTCAGCAGCTCTTGAATCTATTTTGTATACCTAAGACACTTTCCAAGTAAATGGCTGATCATCTTTACAGTAGAACAGGTTTAGGGTTTCCACAATTACCTTCATTAGGAGAGTTACAGCATACGCATATTTTAGCACTCGTACAATTACTTGCTGAATGGCCAAACTTTTGGCAGTTAAAGCATCTTATTGGCGAGAGTATGCATGGTCTTCCTTGTAAAATGCTGCCTTAATTGATTTCGGTACACCGTCCCTTTCAAAACTTATGACATGATTAACCGTAATTCACTTAATTTTAATTCTTTAGACTTCTTTCGCATTTGCATTACTTTCTGAGCTACCTATTTGACCTCACCTAACAAAAATCCTTCACTATTCTAATACTATTAACGTCTCCTATCACACCAAACATTGATTTAGCTACAAGAAAGGGACTTACTTGGTCGAAATCACCGTTCTGTCTTTAAATAAGAGGGATTTTCCTGCCTATTTGTTTCGGCGGCCTTTCCACCTTTTTTGTCAGGTGTATTTACATGCACCATGTCATGTTTAGAAGTTTTATTTATTTATTTATTTATTATCCCTCTCTGGTTCTGGGCCCTCAACAGGCTTGCGCCCAATTACAGAGTGACCCGCATAATGCTTTTTAGAGGTGCTTCTGCAGAAGGTCTTAAGTTGTTCTATACTACTCTGGTATTTACCTTACGAATTAGGAAAACTGCAGGAAAACCTAATTCGGAGTACCCGGCAGAATGCTCGAAACTGGTCTAAGGTAATTTCCATCTCTGCCACAGATGAAAACTTCACCTCAACCCAAGTTCGAACACCCGACCTCCGGATTTATAACTCAACGCTCTATCATTGAGCCATAATGCCGGTTAAGAAGTTATATGGCATCTGCTTTTTGTAAATACTTCTATCTAAACCTCAAATTTGTAAACAGTGTTGTAAGGTTTTTAGTATAACCCCGGTAGCACTATCTAACGATTTATTTTCCTGATTAGAAGCATATATTGTTCCCGGTATATTTACTTGTCGAATGATCCTCGTAACAGTTGTAACGTTGGAATTTTAAACACGCAATTTTACGACGCTACGATTTGTCGTTATCGACGGTTAACATTCATTGTCTCATTCGTTCGTGAACTGTGACAGAGTGCACTTCATTTTTAATCAAACAGCGAAACGCATGGGATGTTAACTGGTGCCGTACATATGCATTAATATTTGGCGATTAAATTCGGTTAATATGGGGATTCCGCATCAATTTGTGAATGGAATTTCACTCCAGTAGGAGGATATAGTTGGGTTATTCTTCTTCATTGTAAGTACGCCATTTGCATTTAATCTGCTTGACTTATATCTTCTTTAGGTTCCGGCTGATATTTAATACGATTTTTCATCGACGATTGTTGCACGTTCATCTATAATTAGCCCTCTTATTTAAAGAGGTATGTACATTTTAATGTTAGCAACGATTTTTTCTAGGGTTTTTAATTTTAGTTCTAATTTTGGATTCAAATTTTCATTTCGAGTTTTAAAATTTCGTTTGAATCGTCGTTACTAGTCTAAAGGACCAGTTCGGATACGTCTTACGTACGAATTTGAGGTAACCTTGGCCTTATCCTTCTGGATAGGTTGGTCGGAAAAGTATCGTACTTACTAAGCTTACTACGAGTAAGGCGATACCCTTCAAAGATTGTTCAGTTCATTGAATTCTGCGGTTTGGGAGTTCTTTGGTTACAAATTTTATGGTTCCAGGAATTGAGCTCACTTCTCTGGATAACATCTGATTAAATTAAAGTAAGCATTGTCTTTTTTATGTTTTGCTTGTACTTGGCCTAAACGTGCTCATTTGTGTTCGGATTAATTTCTTTGTGGAAATTTGTGTTAAGATCGGGTACTAAATTTAATCGATCATTCTTGATTGGAGCTTTTTAAAACTGGTATAATATGTCAATTGCAAAGTCAAGTTACTAAGATTTTTGTGTGTGACGTAACTTATACTTTTGATATTTGAATTGCAACCTTGGTGAGTGCAACTAAGATTCCGAAGATTATTTTACTCCAGAACAAACTACCGCTGTAGAAGATTCTCAAGCTCTTATTTTGTGTGTTACCCTGAGCTCGCTACTCGCTTTACTTATATGAAATGCATATTTACAGAATAGGAAACCAATTCAGGATTATTTAATTAAAATACGCTGTGGAAGCCCCAGGCGAATAATAGATTTAAAACCCTCTAAAAAGATTAAATGGATTTTTCATTTTGCTTTGAGATTAAGTTTCGATTTGTAGATTGCCCAACTTTATTTTGCTTTTTCTTAATCACTTCTGTTTGTAGACTTCAGTGGTAATTTTCCGCCTCCTTTTACCTCACTTTCCTTGTAGCCAACCATTGTACGACGTGTAATCCGGATTTTTCATGCAACTATTCAAAAACACCTTCATCCCTAAACCGCAATATCCCCACCCCTCCACATTTATGTCTTCCTTCTTCTATGATACTCACTCTACAATTGTTAAATGCTATTTCACACGCTTTTACGGCTATTCAGCTTTCTGCGTATTTCACGCACGAATTACGCTCTTAGAACAATAATAAAATGTGTAAGTAATACCATATGTAAATGTGAGTGTTTGTGCCCTCCTTTTAATTACAGTTAAATCGGGGATTTTGTTTTGTCTAATCCTTAAAAACAAGCAAAAATGTCCATACTAATTTCGAGCTCATCAAACCAGCTCCAATTTCGCGAAAATAATGCGCAATATTGCTATTATGCACTGGAATAAAATTCCAAAATTGCGCTGTGCTGATATAAAAATGTTGCCCAATTAATTGAGCTTTATTTGTGTCAGAATATGCATCAATGAATTGTTGAAAAAATGGTTTTTTTTGTTCGTAAATTTAAAGTGTGTCTTAATGGCAAAAAACTCCGAATACCTGCCACCTTTTTAAGAGAACGAATTGAATATACGGATAAAAGAACTTCAATAGCGTTAATTGCAATGTAACGTAAGGCTATAAATCTAAGAAAATGTTTTGTTGCAGTGTTTCGACAAGGCGACACCGGAAAATGTTGGTATGCAGTAATGGGAGGTATCCTGGATGTGAGAATTACCCAACCAGAAGCAGACGCAAAGGTACCGTTAAATTATTTTTTAAATAAAACACTGTCGATTTCTTTGTGCGACACGACAATGAAAATTGTAATTATTGTAATTAACGTTTCATTTCGCGAAAGTAGTTAACTTTACGGCTACTAAAATACGAAAGCGAAATGCTTAACTGCGACTCAATTAATTTTATTAAACGGTAAGCTGCTGGTAATCCTGCATAATATGTCACCATAATACGAATCCTTTCATAACTCGCGCGCGAAAATTACCACCCACAAAATTTGTTTTCTCTACTTGATGCGTTAGCCCGTTTTCGACCCCGCACAAACGTAGAAATTGAAATTTTAGTAGCTAATTAACAATTCGGAATGGCGAGGTTGGTACGCTACCAGCGCGTTAATGTTATTACATTCGAGCTACTATTAATAGCTAAATTTACTGCCCGAATTGTCGTAGCGTCGTTTACGTCATCCAAATTAATTACCAAACTTAGTTAACCATTTAAATTCGTTAGCAGAAGGCAAACTTCTCCACAATATTCGTCAAGTTTTCAACTATGCCTGTATCTAGGGAGGGTGGGTTCAGTTTTTACTACGAAAGGCGAAGGGGTGGATGAAGTCTTGAGCAGCTTTTTGTTTCCTTTTGTGTTTTTTTAACGACACAACAATGAGTCTATTGATTACATTACAATTAGCTTTCAATGATTTTCCGCTTTTTCGTGGTTAGCTTTCATTTAATATCCATAGTTGCTCGCTTTAATTAATTAAGCACATACAGTTAATCGATATGAAAAGAAATTAGTATGAACAAGTAGCGTTTGATTAATTACTCAAATTGAACACATAGACGTCCAATTTTGATTGATGGAATGATGCCTAAGATGAATAATTGAATGGCAAAACAACCTTTCACAAATCAACCCAACTAATCTTAACCAACCCGCGATTTATTTAATTCCGGTAGAAATCCTAGCTTAATTAAAGTATGATGAGGACTTTAATCCACTAAAATGCGGTTGCCGAAATAGATGGCAAATTGTTTCACTTCCAAAAAAGAACCAAGGAACATTTGTTCCATTACGTAAGGTATGTAGTAAGGAGAAAAAATTCTCAAAAATTTGTTTGCGTAGTGAGTAATATTTTTATGAGACCACTTGCAGATCGTAACAGATTAAGAAAAAGTGCGTTTCAAATTAATTTCATTTTATTTATTTCATCCCCTTAAGTGGGACTTCTGCCTTTCTTAAAAATTTAAATGGCAGGAATAGTCGCGAGATGCATTCTTTTCAAGCTCTTTGCATGTCTAGGTGTATTTCCATACAGTGATATTCATTTAGAAGTAGACATAAGAATTTGGGTATTGCTTTCCGTATGTCTAGTTTTAAATAACAAAAACTTCTGAAAAACCCCTAATTTTATGCAACCAAAATAACTTTAGAACACAAATGAAGATCTGGCTGTCACATTAATGAATTGGAATATTACTGCTTTGGTTTCCGTATTTTTACTTTCGTGCAATGTATCCACAGAAGAAAATCTTGACACTTGTATTTAAATATGTTTGCGGGAACTTCCAAAAAATCAAGTCAAAACTAAAAGCTTCCGTCACAGTACCCCCTGCTGTTTTTTTTAAAACGAATAACACCTGATAATAAGATTCAAAAAACAACAACAAAGTTACAACAATATCTAAAGAATCAAACATTCTAAAAACTACTCCAAAAAAAATTTTAAACCTAGCAATAGCAAAGTCAAAAAACCTGACTAACTATCCACAAAAATCTCTCTAAAAGTTTAAGAAATTCAATATAAAAAATCCTGAAAACCTATCCAATAAAAATGAAATTAATTCTTCTTCATTCTTTAAATATTCTTGATGTAAAAAGGCTATTGTCCTCTTTTGTCTTTTCAAGTTTCAAATGTAACTCTGGAACTTTCAGAAGATCTTCTTGAGCTCTGATTAGCCCTTCTTCTAATATTTCTGCTGGCTTCCTACATTTATTTAGCTCGTCCACCCCCATCCAACTTCCTTGAAATGAATGTGTGACTCTTCACTATTCCTTTTTCTTCATCTCCTTCAATTTCTTCTTTAAATTGTTTGAAATCTTCAATTAAATTTCTTAAATTTTCATCTTAGTTCTTTAATCTCTTGAATTACAATTTCTTTGGCTGCTATTTCTTTGTTGTATTCTTCAATTGTATTTATTTCTTGTTTTTTTCTAATTTGTGTCATGAATGACAATCAGTCATTTGCTAAATTTCTAGGTGTTCCTATTGATCCCAAATTCGCTTTTAGGTATCATCTGGGTAAGTTTATGAAAACCTGCAATTTCTACTTTAGTTATTCTGCAAAAGTCTAAAAGCTCTCGAAATTTAAAATTCTCACAAATTGGAAGAAACTGGAAAAGTTGAAGAATCGGAATCTGAAGATTTGAGGTATTTGATTAATCTGAAAAAATAAATAATTGGGAGCAGCTCTAGGATTTCAAATATCTATACAATTTGAAGAAACTCTACAAGAAAAGGTGAAAAATATGAAGAATTTGAATACACATTTCACTCCCAGTGAATCACCCCTGTAGATAGTTTACTTTATTAACGATCCTCAAGATAAACAATTTTCTACAAAATCCATCGGATAAGCATTCAAAATGTGTGGGCTCAACAAATACCCGCACAAAGTGGAAAGCACTTAATTTTTACAAACTTTAATTAAGTACCAACATTGTCTCCGGGATATTCAGAAACTCTCCGAACCTGAACCTGCGGTTTAAAACTTAGTCTAATCTTTCCTCTTGTTGAACAATCGTACAAATGTTTGGTACCTCGCGGAATAATTTAACTTGGGAATTAAACTTCTTAAACCATGAAATAAACTACGAACAAACTTATGTTCGAAAAAGAAGAGGTCCTTTAAGGTTTATAAATTACCGTCGTACTCGCAAGGCGGGTAACTTTGTTTAGGGCAAGGGGATCCCGCGCGCATTAATTAAATTTGCCCAGCTATTTTTATTAGAGAAAATCTCGAGGGGTCCGTGACAAGTTTCTCCGAGTAAATCATAATGTAGGATGACACGTTTTGTGTCCATTAGCGTATGAAAAAGTGAGATTTTCCCCACACGTCAGACTACATTTGCGAGATGTATACGAATTGCAGAAATTATAATCTCAAGGGAGGAAGCTGACTTATTAGAATCCAGCGAGATTTATTCATATTCGGCCTCGTTTCATTAAGGAATCGCTGATATTTAATATCGTTCGCAAACGTAGAGTTTTCTGTTCAAAGCTTTGATCCTTACGTACGAGTTTAATTTCGTTCGGGTACTTCTCGTACACCCCAATAAATTTAATTGGATATGTCAACTGCTGGGCGTAAAAACACGAGGAAGTAAAGTGGAAAGAAGTGCTGTGAATAAAGTGACCGGTTTTATTTTTACCTTCTTCAATAGCTAGAACACTATTAAACACCGTCGTGTGGTTTTAAAAAATATTGGGGAGCATAATGACAAATATCATCATCTTGTCATCTCTGTTGGGCAAAATATACATTATTATATTATATTATATTATCTTCTACATATTTTAGAAAACTTCCTGCACGTTAGTCCAAGAATTTTTATTTGGTCAGGGCATAAATGAATATAGAGATTATCATTGAGAAGGTGACGCCGTTAACTGTTGTCTCTGGAAAAGTGAACACCTCCTGAGATTATGGTGTTAGAGAAAGTTTATTTTTCCAAAGCACAAAAAACAGAAAGAGAGAAAGAAAAGGGTTACCCTCAGAAATTATGTGGAATGTAGTGATGATGGTGGATAGGATCAAATATTAGAAGATACTTTATGCAATAGCAAAAAAAAAACGCTAAACGGGAGATCTCACACAGTTCATTTATGAGCGTTTGCAGAGCTTTCATAGAAAAATTCCCCAGACTTTAGTTTCAATTACTTAGTGGTAAACAGGGTGGTAAATGATACATCTCTTCGCAAGGAAATTTGCTATGTTTCTATAGTAACACATTTTTTAAATGTATTGCAATATCAAATGAAATATCTTGTTAAATACAGCAAAAATGTGTCATTTTTCATACGTAGAATTTTCCATTATGGAAATAAATGCTCGAAAAACTGTAACTATAGAAACAGAATTATCCTTCGCATTTCCAACAAAAAAAAATTAAAAAGATGTGTATGTGAATGTAATCCCGCCGCAAAATCTCAATCCCGATATTTGCGGGATTGTTAGATGTTAATCCCGCGGGATACCGGTATTTGCGGGATCCCGAAAAACTTTAAATAAATTGGCAAATAAGCAATTTCTGTGCGGTTAACTTCTGTATTACAATAAATCGCTAATTATCACAATATTTAACAAGAAAGTACCTATGGCCTAACTTAGACGGTTTTTTCCAGGAAACATCAAAATTTGAGTGAATTAAAAAAAAATTATCCTGACTTAAAACCAAGATCGAGTGTATTTTATGGAAATTAATAAAAGACAGTAAATTTTACAACCACTATATATTTTACGCATTCATACGCGCATTTTTATCGCTGATAAAAAGCTTCATACCGTTTAATCGCTGATAGAAAGCTACCTAGCTTTTAATCAGATACGAAATCATCTGATTGGTTAGAATTTGAAACGATTTTGTTTTGTTTGGGGTAAATGTTTCATAATTGGAATTGGTGTTAATAATTTTTAACGGCCTACTAATTTATTTATTTAAGTATATTAGTGCTAATAACAATAGTTTTATACAAATCAATTGAGTCAACAGTAATAAACATATGTAACATGGCATTATAAATAGATGCTAACATGCTAAAAGATACTTCAAACTCACAACATTAAATATATAAAACACAAATACATAAAATATCACAATTCAAATGATAGCTGACTTTCACATTTAGAAAATCACCAAAGTTGTAAAAGGCCTATTCGATGAGGTACGTTTTTGAAATCTATGCTCAGGATTTGTTTTATAGAAACTGGTAGTTTGTTATAAAACTTAATCCCATAACAATTCCAACCATTAAGCTGATTATATCAATCCCTAATAATTCAGAATCCCGAGAATTACGTTAATGGAAATTGATATTGTAATGGTTCCAGCGCCAAATGGGGTAAACGGAATTATTTATTTATCTTCACTTAATTCATGGAAACTACAGTGCTTTTGATATTGAGAAATTTTGTCAAAGATAAGTTTTATGCAAAAGCATATATAGAAGGAAAAGGGAGTAATTTCAATCTCTGTACCTATTCCATATGACACACTAATTGAATTGATCTAATTAATCTAATTAGACTGATGTATACAGGTTGTATCAAATTACGTGTAAGTAGAGACTTCGCTTATTAGCTTAGATAGAAAGTTGGTTAAATAGTCAAAAGTGATCCTGGAGTTTCAAAGTTTCAAAGTTTTATTTATTTCCAATAGATTACATAAATGTAATATAGGACATGTCAAAATTTACATTGTTACACATAAAACATACAAGACGTTACAACGAATTAAAATATTCTTTAAGGGAATAAAATTCCTTCTCCAGTAGGTAATGCGCGTTTAAAGCTTTTTAGCGCATTTCCACAAAAATAAAAAAAAATGCGCTATTGTGGCCACTTTGTCCGTCCGTCCGTCCGTCCGTCCGTCCGTCCGCACGTTTTGCGACGCTACTAGTTCTTTATCTTAAGAGCTATTGTTCTACTTTTTTCGCTATTTGGTTCGTTATGGTGTCGAGTCTTGTACCGAGGAAGGAATTTTTTCTGCGTTTATTGCTAAAAAAGTTATTGTAAAAAAACCAACAAACCGTTTTTTACATGTTCCATAATTTTACACTGTTGCCGTTTCTTAACCATCCTAGAGATCATTTATAATTTTGTGTTGTTAGTCTGTCGTCTGTCTGTTGGTCTGTCCGTCTGTTCCTTTGCCTGCCTGTCCCTCTATCTGTCCGTGTGAACGATAATTTTGTTTAGAAATGTCCGATCGCTTTTACATCTCCGTTAGTTATGAACTGAATTGCATGAAATTCAATATGGGGCATGGGCAGAGCCTTAGCCATATAATACGCAATGCCAAAAGTTGAGTCGAATCGATTCAAAATTCACAGTGCCCTTTTCGCATCTCGACCATTTATAAACCGAATTGCAAACTTTTTAATTATAAAAGTATTTAAATGAAATTTGATACATAGCCACTTGGAATAAAAGCAAATTTAACGCCAATTTCAAAATTTGGTTTTGCGCATGCGCAGTGCCAACTTTCTTATTTATGGAGGGATTTAAATGAAATTCGATACATAGCCACTTGGAATAAAGGAAAATCTAACGTTAGCTTCAAAATTTAGGTTTGCGCATGCGCTGTTCCAACTTTTTTATTTAGAAAAGCATTAAAATGAAACTCTTCTTATAAACTGAAATTGAAGTAGCACGTCAAAAATGGATTGCACATGTGAAACGCTATCTTTCATATTTGTGGCCGGATTTTTACAATTTTAACAAAAGTTGCATCTTACAAATAGGAAATGAATGCAAGTGGAAATGCGCTTTATGTAAATCGTTTACGATTACTTTTTAACTTGTTAATGTTGTTAGAGATTTAAATGCTGTTGGTAATTTATTGAACAGTTTTTTACCAAGTATATATGGCGATTTGGCTTTTATGTTATCTCTGGAGAAGGATATGCCCAGGTCATTACAGTTCCTGGTTGCCCTGTTATGTATTTCGATATTTTTTTTGTAGGATTGCAAATTACTAAATACGTAAACACACATTTCTAAAATAAACAAACAAGGAAGAGTAAGGAGTTCTGCACCCTATCTAAAGTTTCCAAAATATGGCCAAAAATAATATAATTGACGTTTTTTGATTTTTTTTGGCTTTATAAATTAAGTGCAGATTTTTTATTAAAGGAAATGCGATTGTTCATGCGATATTGCTTTTGTCAAATGTCACTCAAAATGTTATGCTTTTAATTTTGAACCTGGATTTTTTTATAAACGTGTTATACATTTTTAAAATCAGAATTTTTAAATGACCTCATTCCCATTCATTCGCCATAGGAAACGTTAGCGAGGGTGTAATTTTTGTTTTTTGATTTTATTTAGGCATAATTTGAGGATCATTTTGTCTATTTAACCAACTCTCTATCTATACTAATAAGCGAGATCTCTGTACTTAACACGAAATTTGATACAACCTGTATAACCAGGCTGCGTCCCTGCAACCCCCTAAATATTTTAAAAATATCTGCTGTTGCTTCGTAGGCGTGCAAACGAAATCTAAGAATAATTTTGCAGCTTCCTTAAACTTGTGAGAGCCGCTTTTAGTGCCCTATGATGAAAATGTCCTATAGCGATTCGATTCATCTCTCCTAACTTTTTATATTCGTTTATAAACGTTACATACTTTGTTTGTAACTTGTAGTTTACCTTCAAAAAAATACATAACGGCATTATAATGATTCGAGAGGTTAGATTTAGGTACTTTTCGATTGGGAAAGATGCAACTCCCTCAAAAGCTCGTTACTATTCTCATAGATTTTGAAGAATAGAAATTAGAAGGAAAACAATCCTTGTGTACTCCTAAAATTTAACCCTTGCTCATCCACTGACGCATGGGAAGATAAGTAATTAATTAACGGCTTGTGAAGTGGCATTAAATTAAAGTAACGCTCGGTAGCACGTTTTTTGGCAATTATTTTACTCACTTTCATGCTAATTAAATTAGAGTGTGAGTGTGTGTGATTCTTTAACACAATTGAAACAGTAGTTTGCGATAGTGCACGATTGAATGAACAGGACGAGTTAGATAAAGCACTTCCAGAGGAAATTTTTTTCTAATTGATAAATACGGATAGTGTGTTTTTGTGATTTCGGTCGTTTTTAATCGTAGTAAACAAATACGAATCCCGAAACGAGAGCGTAATAAAAAACAATTCTCGATTAGATATGTGGAATGCATGTTATATTTGGATGTGTCAAAATTCTTTGTAATTGAACCGCGATTTCAATTCAAGGCGCACGTGGTCGTTACACTTAATAAACCAGGAAGTTATTTTCAATCTCGTTGAGTAATAATTAGAAAAAAACTGCGTTTTTCTTACGAAATTAAATTAATTTCGTTATTGCAACCTTTAGTTAGGTGCGCGAACCGCGTCAGTTGTTGTGTTACTTTCGCAAAAATGTAATTTTGCAAAATGTGGCCGCAAAAAGGGATCTACAGACTGCAGTCGGAAAATAAGGTAATTTGCAAATAATTTTGCGTTCTTATCACGTCTTAAAGTTTAATTACTGTACCCTATGTTTAACTTTATTAGTAATTTAAATTCGGCTCAGTGCATTTTTAAGTGTAACGGTTTTATCCTTTTTCTATGGGATTTGGTTTTGAATGACAAAGCCGTGCTATTTAAATTTAGGCAATAAAACTAAATATTAACATAAACTTTCTTAGCGTTTGAATAAAGAAATCTAAAGTGTGTGAATTTTTTTAATTTGTGGTACCAGTAACATGGGAAAAGGAGGTACAGATAAAAATGTTATTATTCCTAAATGGCGCTAACTTTCTTTTAGTACTTTAATCGATGAATGTTATGTAATGGTAATTGAATGTTTTTATTGAAAATGGTATACCTGTATAAAACTTGGCTTAAGTAAGCAATTTGTTAAAGGTGGGTAAAATACATTGAAAAATCGATATCAAACATGGAAAATGCAACCAGGAAAATCTAAGATGGAGAATGGTTTTTCTATGATTATTTAAAATGCAAAATGGGAAATAGGATTTTTGATTTGTTTATTTGCATAGGAATGATAGGGGGACATAAAATAACCCGATTTAACCGCATTTCTTATTTGTCCTTTAGGAGACAGAGAATCTGCGAAGTTTTTATTGCACAATTAGAAGGTGTATTCGTTCTTTGGATGAAAAGAATGCAATTCTTCAAAATTGGCTGACAGTATATTATTTACATTGTCAATTCATTCTATCAACAACACCTACTACTTAACCTTCTTTAGTTCAAAATGGCAATTAACACTTTTACTTTAACAGTTTTGTCGTTTAATTACTCTAAAGCCAACGCAAATAGCTGGATTATTTTTTTACAAACGTTAATCAATGGTCACAGTAGGAACTTTTTTTACTCTTATGCACCAACATGGAGGATCCGTGGTAGTAGTTATAGAGATACTCATCGTAGTGAATTGAAATTTTGGGTAGTTTCTAAGACATTTATCACAGAAACTAAAATCACAGTTTTGAAATTTAAAAAATAAATGCATATTTTTGATCTTCTTGTTCTTGTTCTGATCCTTGCTATTTGAGTTTGTCGGTGGTTTCAGAATTACCCAATTTTTATGTTTGAGGATTTATTTTACTTCAAATCAGGAGCTGTTTGCAAATCAAGATGTAACGGTGACTCAAAACTTCGATTTATTTTTTCCAATTTTATACAGATCAGTAAAGTTGAACTTTTTTGGAAATACAAGGGCTAGAGGTGTTTAGGTATTCCATATCATGGATAATTTACAGGGTGTCGACCGACTTTCCAGTAAATTATGTGGCTAGTGAAATTTCAGGTGCAAGTCTGTAATAAGCATTTGGTGGAATTGAAGATTGTCCCTTCTGTGTCTTTTAATTTATGTAGAGCATTGTTTTCATAATCCGTTCCGGATGTCTGGAGACTAGGTATCGTTGTAACTAGGCACGCTTGAGTTACACGCCTCACTGGTAATAATATACGTCACTGTTATTGTTTTTCTGTTTCATATTTAGTTTTTTAACATTTTGAACCATTTGCTATTTTAATCAGACTACTGTCAAAAGACATTGTTCAACCCCCTTATATGCCAAAATCCTGCTGCAAGGTAATGATACGAGTATGACTAGTAAATCCGAAACTAAAAATATTAAGAGACATCTGCAAGTTCAGCATTGGAATAAGCCGTTATTGTTACTATTTAGGTACAAAATACAGTACATTGGTAAAATTGGATTTGAATAAAAAATCAGTTTGTCGTATAAGTTGATTTGTTCCAAGTTCAAGATAGAAAATCACCAACGACATCATGGTTACTTAGAAGGTGTATAGTCCATCAAAAAATCATTCTGTATATTGTATTGTCTTAAGAGTTAAAATTAAGGGCTACCCACAAAAAGTCGTGGCCACCAACTTAACATTTATATTGAAAATTACCAATAAGAAAAATGTTGTGAAGGAAATAAATTGGAACCAGCTTACTTTTTCAATGTCTTCCATCTATACGAAATGTTATGGTGATTTGGCCTTTGCAAGAAAATATTTTCAGAAAATCAAAATTCGGATAAGTCGGAAATCTGGGAAATGGGAAATTTCTTACAAGTATGTAACCCTAAATTTGACTAAGGAGCCAGCCGTAAGTCATCTACAATTCACAAAGGATTGAAGTCATATTTAAAAATTTAAAAAATTTCTAATTTATTTCAAGGAAGAGAAGTTCAACCCCCTTTGTATGCTAAGGCTGTTGCGGCATATTTATTTAATGACTTCTTTGTCATCAATTTTTTCAATATTGGATACATTCGTAATTTCGAGCGTTTATTAAAATGCGTTTTATTTGGAACAAGTATTATGCCTGCTCAAAAACATTCGCAGTTATTTAATTTCACTTTCGTGTCGCCTTTCGTCGCTTAGAAAGTAAAATGTGGTTTGAAACAGTAAAAAAGGCACACTTTTAATTGAATTGAAGAATTTATCTTAAGCAGTAAGTAATCGCTTTACATTTTCATGTAAACGAATTTGAGTTACTAAAAGTTCCATTCGAATTCGATGAGCCTCAAAAGCAGTTGTTTCTGAATTACAACTTCTTTTAAATTTCGCACGAACTCAAAGGGAATCCATAATCTTTCGCTGCAGGTCATTTAGGCATTAATAAATTTGCAAGAAAAATCTGTACAACATAAAACTAAACCCTTTTAAGAGGGATCATCTACTTGCACCGAATAATCCTCTTAGATCTAAGATCTTTCCCAGTTATTTTGAAAATAGAAAATCCGATTTCCCGTACAGGAAACTACGTCAAACTAGGCGATACCTGCATCATTTTGTGCACTAAATAATTTAGATTTAAAGAGGAAGGGTATTAAGACGATGCGTCTTCATGAATAATAAACGTGGACGCGCATGGGTTGCTCTCCGTGAAAAACGGCACAAGAAAACATCGTTTAGTAAACGACACGAGAACTTAATACATACTTTATTTTTTTCCCGGCGGGAATTCTCCATCTCCAGCAATATGAATACTCCTGGTCCTCGTAATCGTTTCCTCTCGCAAATCTGGGAATAAATTATTTTAATTTCGGAACAGGGAGGAATGTTGTTATTTTCGTTTGAGACGCGAATTTCCGTCGAGTTTTTTGGTTCGGGTGCGGAAAGCTTTGGATGAATACGAACGCATGACCGCGGAAGTGTGGTCCGAACCCTAAAACTTCACAAATTGCTTTATGAAAGGAAAAGTCCTGGAGTTAGCCAAAGGAGTGATTAGGGGTATTTGTGATTTATTTACGGAACAACAAAAGAGCGAATTTCACGTTCGCTCTTTGTATTATTTTGTTCGGATTCTTCGAAAGTCACCACACTTTCAGTTTATCTCGTTGATCGACGTGAAACCGTTTCCTTGAATTTCCGTTGAAGCCTCGCGGGGTAACACAAAACGTCACGCAAACCGCAAGTTTACTGTCAGTTATTCTCTCTCATTATTCAAGTTAAAGGATATCAGTCAAGTTTTTGTGCACAACCTTTTTTTTCTAATAGGAAACAAAATTATTAAAGCAACTTGTCCTCAAAGCTTCTGCCGTCTTCATCCTTCTTGATCCCGTATGCGAGAAAAAAAGTTGACATAGTTTTGAAGGAGAGTTAAACGGAAACAATGAAGTATGGTTTTCACTTCCCCGGTGAAAGTCAGAGATTCGTCTATATTTAAAAAGCAATTTACTCTCACGTTTTAAGTTACGTGAGCGCACCTTCCTCCCTGCAGTTTTAGAAGGCTGGAATGGCGGGAGTAATTTAATTTTCGTTGGAATTTAAACAGCAATGAAATCATGCACTTGATCCATATTAATTATTTCATAATAATTTAGGCATGGACACCAATTTTCGATTCAGAAAAACGTTTAAAATGCATGAACACTTTCGTTGAGGAGTCGCCTTATATTATAATTATTCAGATCATCGTGTGGTAATATTTTTGAAACCTCATTTTGCGCTTTAATCAATCAGTTTAATATCAGTATTGATTCCTCCTTTTTCGCCATTATCGCCTTATTTCTTTACTTCCAATTTACGCACCCTTTTCATTCTTCCTTACTTCGGTCCGGATTGTTTCCTTTTTTTCCCCCAAGTTTTTTACGTCTGCCTCCTCGATTTACACCACCCCTTCACAATTCTTTACGTTTCGTTCCTTAAATTATTCTCGCTTACTTATCAAATATGTGACCCCTACTTTAATTTAAAGATTAAAGTCAATCCAATATTCTTTGAGCTGATTTCATTGCCCTTAGTGCAATACAATTTTCCTCCCTTAAATGAGACAAACAATAAAATGTTATTATTAAAATGTCTTTCAATTTTAATTAAAATCGCGGACTTTGCTCTTACGATTTTGTTTTATTTCCCTTTAAACCAGTTCGTTAGCTTTTTGGGAGAGATTTCACCATCTTATACAGGAGTACGTGGGAATATTATTTCCGGTATATTGATCTTGTACTTCTCCTTTTAATCTATAGCCTCTCATACAGCTTTCGGAAGTAGTGCAATAAAGTGTTGTTACTAAGTGTGACGTTATGAGCTTTCCCTTTAACTTTTAAAAATTAAATCGCGGATTAACCGTTTTTAGCTATCTGGGAGAAATTTTATCCTTCTTTAAAAGGTTTTGTACCTGGAAATATTATTCATCTAAAGATTAAAGTCTAATCATGGCTATTAATTTACTTTTTCGGGTGCGTATTTCATCCCCTTAATGGAAAAGGCAAAGTTCCTCACTAGAAGTGGACGCGTTACAGGGGGGGGGGGGGGGGGGGGATAATGTCGACTAATCCAAACATCTAAAGGGATAATGATTACGATCTGATTAAAACAAAGTGATTTATTAGTCGAATAGTGTAACGAGAGAATTTATTTGCTTAAAAATTGTTTTGAGATTTTTTCCCTTTGAATTAAAGTTTAAAAAGAGTCAAGTGTTAAATACCCCTTCAATCTCTTAATCTCTTCCAAAGTTCTTCTATCCTCTTGAAGTCATCTTGATTTTCCCTTACACATTCTATTTTCCTATTGTTTGAATCCCTTTAAAAAACTCTCCTATTCTCCATTAGTTCTGCTTGAATCCGTCGTGAAATAGTATATTTCATTACGAGTCCGGAAAGCAGGCTTTTTCCGTGCGCGCGTGACAAATTCATGTCATGCAAGCACGGAAAAAGCATTTCTGGACATGTAATGAACGATATTTTTTATTATACTTCTTTTAAATCGATAACAAAAAACAACAAACTCGCCAACATTTTTATTTTGTAACAGTTATAGAAAATGCGTTTTCATGGTTACTCTCAAATCATTTCAAAGGCGATTTGTTTAATTAGTTTAGTTCAGATAAGGTTGACGAAACGTCAAAAAATGTCACAAAATCTCAAAGAAGTTTATCTAAATATTCAAACATCTACGAATTAAAACGCAAAATACTTACATATGAAACATTACAACGCATATAGAATTTCTGAAAATTAGTTTACTTTCCTGTAAATTTGTATTTTAAAGCAATATTTTGGGTATTTATATTCAGCGCACGGAAAGAATCAAAGGGACCAGGAAAAGTTTTTCCATGCGCTAGCCTGGAAAAGGCCAGATACCATTATTTCTAATACAGATGCAAATAAGGTGATTTCAATGAAGTATAATAAAAACTAACTTCCTTGAATGTTCCCTTAAATTTGCTATACTACTTTTTGATACCCCTTACAAATATGAACCGTAGTGTACCTCTCGATTTTTCCTTAAATTTTTAGTGAACACTCTTGGCCTCTACTTATATTCTCGCTTCATTTTTCTTGCAATCCTTCTGAGTAGGTACTCATTAAATTTCCTTGA